>NC_057715.1:97681836-97691330 GCF_004010195.1 Chiloscyllium plagiosum | reverse complement strand
AAGATATAAAAGAGACCTAAGGGGCAACTTTTTCACGCAGAGGGTGGTACGTGTATGGAATGAGCTGCCAGAGGAAGTGGTGGAGGCTGGTACAATTGCAACATTTAAAAGGCATTTGGATAGGTATATGAATAGGAAGGGTTTGGAAGGATATGGGCCGGGTGTTGGCAGGTGGGACTAGATTGGGTTGGGATATCTGGTCGGCATGGATGGGTTGGACCAAAGGGTTTGTTTCCATGCTGTACATCTCTATGACTCTAAGTGTGCAGATTGAATCTGCTGGTTTCTGAATTACTGGTATAGCTGATATCTGAATTGCTTGAGCTTCCTTTTAGCAGCAAGGGGCGCAGTAAAACATTCCATGCCATTGCTGATCAGGTTGGTCTATTATTCTGACTCCAATCATTCTTCTTGGGATCTCTGAGCATTTACTTTAGGATTTCGAACCACAATAAAACCACAGTTTACTTTTGCAGTGTTAAAACATCCCACCCCAAGTGCTGGCAGCAAAAAGAAACATCTGGCTTTGAGAAATGTCAAAATGTCTGAGATGGAGCGGAAAGTTTATTGGAAAAAACGAGTTCATATAAGTGAAACCCAATCTGTCAGAATTCACATAAAGCCTGACGTTGGTGGTAATTACTTTCACAAGATCTTCTAATAATGGTTTATAATCATTTTCAGTCAAATTCTGTAAATTCATGGTTGTGGAATATATAGGTCTGACGTAGTAACAAGGACAATTTTGCAAGACAAATGCTGAAATCTGAAACAAAAATCAAATAGAATTAAATTTAATTAAAAATTATATCAAATAAAGTTCAGTGTAAATAATTTTATGCTTACAAATACACATTAACTATTAAGAATCTGTGAAACGAAAAGCAGAAAAAGTGAAGCGAAAGTTAAAGTAACAGATATAGAATGTGGAAATGAGGAACAGCAGCCAGTTTGCACATTGAATACTGCAACATGATTAACTCATGTTGAGAAGATCAAGCTGGATTGCAGACGTTGGATCAATGTGAACGTGATTCCATTTTGTCATGGGAAAAGCATACCCTCTGAAACCACTCAACAAGGCATGAGTAATGCTAAGTTTTAATGGGCCAAAACATCTATGCTTTCTAGGGGCTGGAGTCTGAATGTGGGAAGTGCTATTAGATGCTAGGGCGTTCCAGTACCAGTCAAATGCATTTCAATATGCTGCATTCCACCTTGACACAGTTTATCTGTATCAAATTGGTCATAGCAAGAGTCCTGTTCCAGATGTAGTGATTTCATTGAATGGTTACCTCAAACATCTGCTGGATACAGTGTGGGACTAAACATGGCTGAGGCTATGTCTTGAATTGACAAGCAGATCAGCTTTAGAAATGTCAGCATCTAGTCCTCTGGCTATTCAATCTGTACTGCAAGAATCATTAGCACCAGTAGAAGATACTATTAACTGTAACAACACTTGTTATGCTGCAGTCTTTATTTGAGGCTGTTCTTATCCTTTTATTTTCTGCTGGTTTATCAAACTATACATTATCAATAACTGACCCATGAAGGACTCCCCTTCTCAACCTCTCCTCTCACCCAAGGCTTGGTGACCCTTTGGTTAAACCTCTACCAGTTGTCTCTCTTTAATGAGAGACCAGTCCTATGGTCTGGTAAGACTATGTTAACTTTACATTTTCAATCTAGTCACAAGTTCTTTGCTGAAGTTTAAAGTGTAATAAAATGCTCTGACATAATGATAAATTACATCCTTAAACCATGTTAAGAACTATACCTCAGGTATTGTTTCAATTCTCTTCCTGCTTTGATTTCATGTTAATAGATGAGACAATAAAATTAAATCAATAATAATGGAAAGAATTCAAATTTCTTACACTTTGAACTATTTAATTTTTGAAAGTTCTCCAAATCTGCCTGATGGAATTATTCCTTCACATAGGAATGTCTGTATATTGTATAAAGTTTAGTCGAATGCTGATTTGTCAATGACACCACTGGTCTGTGAGTCACCCAGATCTCACTCTAATTCCAAGATGTTACATGTGCAAATTATTTACTTTAATCCATATTTTCATAACCTGGCCAAGAACTGGAAAAATCCTATGTGCTGATATAATCCCAGCTGATGTTATTACTGGACAAATCACATTTCAGACAAAAATCTGGCCTGATAGATCATGTTTTTTTTCTTCTTGGTTTAAATGAAGCAGACTTTCACTGAAACATAAACACACAATGCTGCAGATTTTATTCCAATCATAAAGCAGATGTTTATTACACAAAAGAAATGAAAATAAAATAGAATAAACTAAACTATGCAGAGGCCTCCATCTCAGCCTGCTCCAGAGGTCCCTTAGCATCACAGATGCCAGCCTTTAGCCAATTCATTTCACTCCATGTGATGTCAAGAACTGATTGATGGCACTGGATACTGCAAAAGCTATTGGCCCTGACAGTATTCCAGCAATAGTACTGAAGACCTGTTCTCCTGAACCTGCCACTCCCCTAGCCAATCTGTTCCTGTACAGTTACAACATTGGCATCTAGCCAACAATGGAAAATCGCGCAAACATGTCCTGTACACAAAAAGCAGGACAAATCCAAACTGGCCAATTACCTCCCCATCAGTCTACTCTTGATCAACAGTAAAAACCTGAAAGGTGTCATCAACAGTGCTACCAAGCAGCACCTGCTCAGTGACACCCAGTTTGGGTTCTACCAGGGCCACTCAGCTCCTGACCTCATTACAGCCTTGGTTCAAACATGGACAAGAGAGGTGAATTCCGGAGGGTGAGGTGAACATGACAGCCCTTGGCACTAAAGCTACATTTGACTGAGAATGGGATCAAGGAGCCCTAGCAAAACTGGAATCATAGCATATCAGAGGAAAAACTGTCTATTCATTGGAGTCATATCTGACACCTTGGGAGATGGTTGTGGTTGTTGAGGACAATCACCTCAGCTCCAGGACATCTCTGCAGGAGTTCTTCAGGGTAGTATCTTAGGTCCAACCATCTTCAGCTGAATCATCAATGACCTTCCCTTCATTGTAAGGTCAGAATAGGGGGTACACGCCACTAATTGCACGATATTCAGCACCATTTGCAACTCATAAGATACCGAAGCAGTCCATGTTCAAAAGCAACAAGATCTGGACAATATCCAGGATTAGGCTGAAAGGTGGCAAGTAACATTCAGGCTGGACAAATATCAGGCAATGACTGTCTCCAATGACAGGCAATCTAACCATTGCCCCTTGATAGTCAGTGGTGTTACCATCTCTGAATCCCCCACTATCAACATCCTGGTATGGTCTAGCTATATTAAAACAATGGCTACAGGAGCAGATCAGAGACTAGGAATACTGCAGCGAGTAACTCACCTCCTGTCTCCCCAAAGCATGGCCATCATCCACAAGGCACAAGTCAAGAGTGTGATGGAATACTCCCCACTTGTCTGATGTGTGCAGCTGCGATAAAATTCAAGAAGTTTGACACAATTCTGAACAAAGCGGTCTGCTTGATTTCCACTACCTCCTCACACATCCATTCACTCCACTACTGAAGTCAGGAGCAGCAGTGTGTTCCATTTATAAGGTGCCATACTGAAACTTAACAAGGATCCTTAGCACATCCCAAACACACCACCACTGCCATCTAGAAGGACAAGGGCAGTGGATAAATTGGCTCACCACCACCTGCAAGTCTCTACTAAGCTTTTACCATCTTGACTTGGAAATCTATCACTGTTTCTTCAGTGTTTCTAGTCGGAATCCTGGAAGTCCCTCCCTAAGGCTATTGTGGATCAACCTACAGAACATGGACTATCGCAGTTCAAGAAGGCAGCTCCCACCACCTTCTATAGGGCAGATAGGGGTGCGCAATAAATGTGGCCAACCAACAATGCCCATAGCCCATGAATGTATCTAAAAAAATTACATGTATGACAAATGTCCCTTGTCTTTCACATCTACAAGGCTTAATTTAACTGTGGCTTCAATTTCCCATCTTGAGAATCTGATATCCTCTTGCTAGAGCCTTCATACAGCTGAACTTAAACTTTCTCAGTTTCAAAGAATTTGTTCAGAATTGTCACCAAACACTTCTGGTTCATGACTTTGAAGCTAAACTGAGGTAATCTTTTTCATAACAATTCTGAAACATTTCCTTTTTCAGGAGCAAATGTTCAACAGATTTACCTTCAGCCAAAATTTCTGCAAAACAGCCCAATGTTGAAGTGCTAACCTTAATCAAAAAAACCAAGAATCGTTTTGTTGGCTCAAAAACTCTCAATGAATACAAAATTTCATTCCATTCCAGGAACTCTTGTATTTTTAAAAATAAATCATCATGGCTACAGGAATATTTGTGAGTTAATTATTAAATACTTTCTGGCACACAGATCAAAATCCACATGCCACTAGCTCATATGCAAACCCTAAAATAAATGATATTGAATATATATATATATATAAATATACATATATATAAAACACACACACCTTACATCACATTTGATACAACTGTGAAGTTAGACGTTTTTTTGAAATGGAAACAATTTATTAACAAACATCTACATAATGAAGCAGATATTCTCTTAACGTGCAATCCAAAGGTTTTTAGGTTTAATGTACTTTCTTTTGGTCATTTTAAGTTAAAGACCTTTACTGGTTTTATTTGCTAAAGCCTGCATGTTAAATTAGTGCCATATTGCAACTGCCACTTAAGGAATCAGGAACACCATCATTTATAATTTGAGTCAAAGCAGATCTTTCACTGTAGGTTGGCATCAATTCCATTTGGTACAATAGAATGATAGACTTAATTCCCATGATTTAATATCCTATTGCTTTCTAAGGTAGGTACCAAATGTTCTGATTGTGCTTCAAACAGTCTTGCAGTGACTGGCTCCTCCTCCCCCACATGATCAGACACCAGTCCCAGATATAATGAGACTCTCTGGGGATTTTAAGCCTCCAAATAAAGTCAGCACCCAACAACCTTCCCCCCCCCCCCCAAAAAAAAAGCAACAATCATCCCTCAAGTCTTTGATGTTTCAAACTGATTCATTGGCATCCAAAATAACTTGCTTTGTATTTTAAAGTATAATTTACTTTCAACATTCACAGTTGTTAGAAGTGAAATGATGTTAATTTATGATTATAATTGTGATAATTTACTATCCCCATGAAAGCAAGCAAGGTGCAAAAATAACTCATCTTACATATCCTATTTGAATACAGATTCGTTAACCTTCTTCACATTGCATTCACAATAAATTGTTCCTTATTCATTTAGAATGCAGCCCTGTTTTGGTGGAACCTCCACAAAAATGGACAAGGCAATTCAGACACCCTTCATGCTGGCTGTCCAGTGCTTGTTGGAGACAAATGGGGTAGGTGCTTGATTCAAGTAATTGTGAGCTACTTGCTCTATACCTTCCTTAAAAATGACAATGCACAGACAGTTGAGCTCACCACAACAGCTAGAAACAAACAGGATCAGATGGGCCAATGGGCTGAGAAGTGGCAGATGGAGTTTAATACAGATAAATGCGAGGTGATGCATTTTGAGAAAGCAAATCTTAACAGGACTTATATACTTAATGCTAAGGTCCTGGGGAGTGTTGCTGAACAAAGAGACCTTGGAGTGTAGGTTCATAGCTCCTTGAAAGTGGAGTCGCAGGTAGATAGGATAGTAAAGAAGGCATTTAGTATGCTTTCCTTTATTGGTCAGAGTATTGAGTACAGGAGTTGGGAGGTCATGTTGGTCATGTTGCGGCTGTACAGGACATTGGTTAGACCACTATTGGAATATTATCGGAAAGATATTGTGAAACTTGAAAGGGTTCAGAAAAGATTTACAAGGATGTGCCAGGGTTGGAGGATTTGAGCTATAGGGAGAGGCTGAACAGGCTGGGGCTGTTTTCCCTGGAGCGTCAGAGGCTGAGGGGTGACCTTATAGAGGTTTACAAAATCATGAGGGGGGAATTCCAGAAGTAAAGGGCATAGGTTTAGGGTGAGAGGAGAAATATATAAAAGAGACCTAAGGGGCAACGTTTTCACAGTGCGTGTATGGAATGAACTGCCAGAGGAAGTGGTAGAGGCTAGTACAATTGCAACATTTAAAAGGCACCTGGATGGGTATATGAAGAGGAAGGGTTTGGAGAGGTATGGGCCGGGTTCTGGCAGGTGGGACTAGATTGGGTTGGGATATCTGTCGGCATGGACTGGTTGGACTGAAGGGTCTGTTTCTGTGCTGTACATCTCTATGGCTCTATGACTCTGTATAGGATTGTGAAAGTTTTTTAAAGGGGTAATGAAATTAAGATAACCAGAACAGATGCTAGTTACATGATTAATAATAGAGATGTGTCTAGTGCAAAAAATGATTCATATTATTTTATCAGTTTTTTAAAAATCATTCAAGGGTTGTGAGCTTCATTAGCTGGGCCACCATTTATTGCCTATCCCTAATTGCTGATGAGGAGATGGTGACGAACTGCCTTCTTTAACCACTACAGCCCATTTGGTGTCATTGCACCCGCAATGCCATTAGGGAATGAGTTCCAAGATTCTGACCCAGCAACAGTATAAGTAATTTCCCTTCTAAACCACTCGCATCCTGACTTGGAAATATTTCATTGTTCCTTCACTACATGTATACCACAGCTAACTGACTTCTAGCACTTCTGCTTGTTTGACTGTAACCTTCACAGTGCCCTGACACTTGAACTCAATCTAGTTCACACATGAGAACCTCAGTCCAACTAGTAAACTCTGACAGAGTTGAAACTGGCTTGTTAACCCATGTTCTTGTTTATTCGTCAAAGAGAAGAACACAAACTATGCCTGCAGTTTCTAACATAACCTGCAGGTGGTGGTTTGCCATTGAGCAAGGGATTATCAGCCTCTTGTTATATTTGTAGTCATAAGAAATCACAGTGTAACCTATTTTGACTTGTGATTTCATCCTCTGAAGGTTTTTTGCTTGATGTTCCCTTTGCATCTTTGGGTGTGACATTCCATTGGTCTCTCTACCCAGACAGCCAAGTAATTTAAACTCAGGGCATGTTTCGCCGAGCATCTCAGCCGGGCCCACACGGGCCACCCTGACCTCCCAGTCATTGCCCATTTCAATTCCCCTTTCCATCCCCTCTCTGACATGACCATCCTCAGACTCCTCCATTGCTACAGTGAATCAGACTGCACTTTGGAGGAACAGCACCTCATCTTCTGCCTGGGCAGTCTACAGCCCAGAGGGCTCAACATGGAGTTCTCCAATTTCAAAAACCCTCCCTTCCCATCACCTGACTCCCTTCTCAGCCCCTCCCCCACCCATTCATTCCCTTCAGTCCAACCAGTCCATGCCGACAGATATCCCAACCCAATCTAGTCCCACCTGCCAGAACCCGGCCCATACCCCTCCAAACCCTTCCTCTTCATATACCCATCCATACTCCTTTTAAATGTTGCAATTGTACTAGCCTCTCCACCTCCTCATGCTGCCTGGCTTGCTGTGTTCTTCCAGCCTCCTGCCTTTCTACCAAATAATTTACATCCAAGGCCAGTTTTGACTGTGATGTGAAGGTGCCAGTGTTGGACTGGGGTGGACAAAGTTAAAAATCACACAACACCAAGTTGAACGATAACCGGTCTTGTGTGATTTTATTTTTGACAGTATCAGCTCACTTCGCAAAGCCAAAATATGACAGATATTTCGGAAGAGGAGCGATAGATCACAGAGAGCTTGTTTATTTAGTCTGAGAGATTGCAGAAAGAGATATTCACTCCTGATGTGCTCCCAGGCAATGCTGGAAAATCCCTTAGTTGTGAAACGCAACCTAATTGTCTCATTTTTATTCACTCATAGAACATGGGCATCTCCATCTAGGCCAGCATTTATTGCCCATTCTTAATTGCCAAGAGGACAGTTAAGAGTCAGTCAACCACATTGCTGTGGCTCTGGAGTCACGTGTAGGCCAGACCAGGTGAGGACAGCAGTTTCCTTCCCTAAAAGAACATTAGTGACTCCAATGGGTTTTTTCCAACAATCAGTAATAGTTTCATGGTCATCAGTATCAGATTCTTCATTGAATTCAAATTCCACCATCTGCCGTGATGGGATTTGAACCCAGGTCCCCAGAACATAAGCTGAGTTTCTGGATTAATAGTCTAGCAATAATATTACTAGGCCATTGCCTCCCCTTATTTAGATACAAGAACAGTGACATGAACACTGGGTCAATGAATGAGGTGATACATAGCCCAGACATTACTACAACAAACTAACATATACTAATAATACATTATTACTGATAAAAGTTTTGTTTTTCACTAAAAGGAATAATTCCATAATTTGAGTTAAACGATATAAAAATACAACGTAATGGCAACTTATTACTGAGCTGTGGAATAAAAGTTAATTTAACTTAAGTTTAGCAGGTTATTTGGGAGAAAATTAATACAATTAATATTAGTGTTTCTTTTCTTAGCTTTTGCTATTTTTCTAAAGTTAGGAAAAACCATCAAGTCTAATCATTGCTGGTATTTTTGAGCAGTAGTAGAGTATTTGATGTGAAGCCTTTTAGCAATTTTTCTTTCTTATAAAAACCTTTTCAGTGGCTAACAAGTGGATCCGAGAACATGGGCAGGAGTTTCAAAGGAAATGTGGAGCTGACCCAGATGAGTAAACGACCTCTTCATCATGGGACCTCTTGGAGTACAAGAACCTGTGCTGTGCATGGAGACGGGTAGCGCCATATGTTTCTAAAATAATGACTGGGAATCCAAGCTTTGTTTGGACAGCAGTGAGGCAGCCTGGCCTGCAGCCAAAATATAGTTCAGCACTGAGTAGTATCTGAAGAGTGGAGCTGAGCAGTTGTTAACTCCAGGCAATAAAGCTCTTCATTAGTGGCAATGCTACCCCTCCCCCCCTCAATCCCAAAACCAGGACACATTGCTGCAAATTTCCATTCATTTTCAACACTGACTGTGCCGAGGTAATTGATTTCTGCTGAAGGGAATTTGGTGTCAACCACATCCAATATGGAAAAGCTGAAGCAAAGACAAGAGGACAATAAATTAACTCCAAACAAATGAAGCCAAGAAGACGTATTTTGTGAAATCAGTTCACTGTAGCAAATTTTTGCACTGCATCATTCAATTCTGAGGAGAATTTCCTTGGAAAATTAAAGGAAAATAAGGGGGAACCAAGTCTCTGTTTCTCTTGATTTTGAGATGCAAACATTTTTTTTTAATAGATATTTTTATTAGAAATTTAACATTTTTACAAGTTTACAAAAATAAACAAAACTCTCAGATATAAACATTGATATACAATTAGCTCAAATATACAATAGCCAAAATTTGACAAAAAAAAACAAAACTCAACTATCTACTAATCTAACCTACAACTAACCAGGGTGTATATTTAAGTCTCTTACATGCTCGGAATGTGTTAACATCAAATGTAATAAAACCCGTATTC
>NC_057715.1:97651102-97677333 GCF_004010195.1 Chiloscyllium plagiosum | reverse complement strand
TGTGGCAGCTACTGCTCCAGGAATGCTGTAAGCTGGCCTTCCTCTTCCTGTTCGGGAAGGCCCAGCAAACGAATATTTTTTCGGTGACCTCGATTATCGAGGTCAATATGATTTTCCAAGGTCCGGACTCGCTGCTCGAGAGTCCGGACCTGATCCACGGCCGATTGAGCGGTTGTCTCCGAGGTCGCGGCCTTTAGCTCCGCCCCTCCGACTCGGCGTTGAATTTCTTCAATTTCACGGTCGTGCTTCTTCAGCGCGGCCGACAACGACTCCCAACGGTTCCTGGATTCGACGATAAAGGCATCAATCTTCGAGTCAAGCTTGGAAAGCATTTCTGCAAGGCTTGTTACTGTTGGTAAGTCCCCCGGGGCGGCTGTGGGCGCCTCTGCTGCAGCTGGAGAGTGTGGGGGAGGGGTTCCTGCTTGCTGAGAGCCTCGGGCTCCTTTCCCTTTAGTCATTTTAACTTAGGATTAAATTGTTTAAATGTAATATTACACAACTAATTAAATTACAAAACTATTATAAATGATTTGGTGAGCTTGGTAGGGGGTAGGTGACCCACTGTGCCCAAGTCTTGGGAGGAGCACTATAGACTCAGTCTTACTGGGTCGCCGCCATCTTGGATCCCCCGAGATGCAAACATTAATCTAATAGATGAGACCTACAAGTTTGTAGCCTTTAGAGTGTAAATGACATTTACATCCAATCAGATCTGTTTTCACACTTTTTTTTAGATATTTTGCCATCAATTAGTTGGTTAGAAGCTTGGGTACAATATATACCCCCTGCTTTGTAAGCCCCCTTCTGGTATGATGACCCCAATGGCTGTACATGCTCTGGCAACTGGCCCTGAAAGCTTAAAAAGATGATATTTAAATGTTAAATTGTTTCACATCTTGTGTCTTTTCAAGGGCTTACTCCTGATTCCTGAAGAAGGGCTTACACCCGAAACGTCGATTTTCCTGCTCCTTGGATGCTGCCTGACTGGCTGTGCTTTTCCAGCAACACATTTTTAAGCTCTGAGCTCCAGCATCTGCAGTCCTCACTTTCTCCTTTTAAATACGCAGAACCAACTTTTAAAGATAAATTTGTGACACAGTGATAGTATTCATCCCTCTGGGCTAGAATCTCCAGGTTTAAATCTTAAATGCCTTCATAATGTGGTCAAACAGGCTAAAATTTTATTAAATCATTAATGGGATACAGGCATCATTGGTTGGGCCAGTATTTTTTCCACATCCTTACTTAACATAAAACATAGAACAGTACAGCACAATATAGGCCTTTGGTCCTCGATGTTGTGCTGGCCCTATATCCTAATGTAAGATCATACTAACCTACATAGTACAATGAGGGGTATCTTCCATGTGCCTATCCAAGAGTCGCTTAAATATCCCAAATGTATCTGACTCTACTACCACTGCTGGCAATGCATTCCACAGACCCACTACTCTGTGTAAATAACCTACCCCTGACATCTCCCTAAACCTTCCTCCAATCAGCTTAAAATTATGTCCCCTTGTGATAGCCATTTCCTCCCTGGGAAAAAGTCTCTGGCTATCCACTCTATCTACACCTCTCAACATCTTGTACACATCTATCAAGCCATCTCTTATCCTTCTTCGTTCCAGTGAGAAAAGCTCTAGCTTCCTCAACCTTTCTTCATAAGACATGCCCTTCAGTCCAGGAGGAATCCTGGTAAATCTCTGCACCTTCTTTAAAATTTCCACATCCTTCCTATAATGAAAGAAATATTCCAAGCTTTGTCTAACCAAAGCGAAACAGAGCTGCAGCATAACCTCTTAAACTCAATCCCCTGCTAATGAAAGCCAACACACCATATGCTTTCTTATCAACCCTATCAATTTAGGTGGTAACTTTGAGGGATCTATGAGCAGGGACTCCCAAAATCCCTTGGTTTCTCCACACTGCCAAGAATCCTGCCTTTTAACCCTGTATTCTGCATTTAAATTTGACATTGCAAACTGAATCACTTCACACTTTTCCATGTTGAACTCCATCTGCCACTTATGAGCCCAATTCTGCATCCTGTCAATGTCTTGTTGCAACCTATAACATCCCTCCACACTATCTACAACTCTACCAACCATTGTGTCACTGGCAAACCTACTAACTAACCCTTCCACTTTCTCATCCAAGTCATTGATAAAGATCACAAACAGCAGAGGTCCCAGAACTAATCCCTGTGGAACACCACTGGTCACCAAGCTAGAGGCTGAATACATTCTATCTACCACCACCCTCTGTCTATGAGCCAGCCAATTCTGTATCCAGACAGCAATTTCCCTGTATCCCATGCTTCCTTACTTTCTAAATAAGCCTACCATGGGGAACCTTATCAAATGCCTTGCTAACATCATGTACACCACACTCACTGCTCTAGCTTCATCAATGTGTTTTGTCACATCCTCAAAGAATTCAATAAGGTTTGTGAGACATGACCTGCCCCTGACAAAGCCTTGCTGACTATCTCTAACCAAACTTTAGTTTTCCAAGTAATCATAAATCATGAATCCTCTCCAATACTTTGCCCACCACTGATATAAGACTGACTGCTCTGTAATTCCTAGGTTTTTCCTTAATCCCTTTCTTGAACAAGGGAATAATATTTGCCACCCTCCAATCATCTGGCACTACTTCAGTGGTCGGTGAGGATGCAGAGATCATCGCCAAAGGTGCAGCAATCTCTTCCCTCGTTTCCTGTAGTACGGTATATCCTATCCCATTTGAAAATGTAAGGATTTATCCATCCTTACATTTTCAGAATTTTCAGCACATCCTCCTTCCCAACATCAACCTGTTCTAGTATATCAGTCTGTTTCACACTGTCCTCACAAACATCAAAGTCCCTCTCAATAGTCAATACTGAAACAAAGTATTCATTAAGGATCTCCCCTACTTCCCCTGACTCCAGGAGCAAGTTCCCTCCCCAGTCGGCCCTACCCCCACTCTGGCCATCCTCTTTTTCCTGACATATTTGCCCTTGAGGAGTTGTCTTCTTGTAAATCCTGCCAATCCACCTCATAGCAGGATCAGATAGTCTCATAGTCAGTGAAGGCAATGACAACCTACTGCAGTACTTTCTGAGCAAGAGTTATACTAGACATGGACATTAACTCTGCTTCTCTCTCCACAGAGATGCTGCCAGACCTAGTGAGTTTCTACAGGGTTCTCTGTGTTAGTTTAATTGCAGTACTTTGCCCATTAATATGAACCAATCTAATGGAAATGGGAAATGAAAATAGGAGAAATCATGTAGAGATTTGCAAATGGGAAATACAAGTTTTGGAGGCTAAGAAGGGGAAGAAGACGAAGCAGAGTTAACTAATGGAAATAGTATTAAGGGTAGCAGTACCAAATCTACTCTTGCAGTACATATGTATCTACTTGGACAAAGAGCAGAAATAAGTGGGTATAGACTTAAAGTGATCTGCAAAAGAAGCAAGGGTGAAGCAATGGTTTCGATAATTTTTTGCTAGGTTTGAGAATCCCTGGATAGGCTTGTAACAGGATGCCAACATCCTGTTGTAGGCTTGTAACAGGATGTGTTGTTCTATGTTCTAACACATAATGTAACTGGAAGTTAAATTGTTAAGTTTTAGTCTAATAAGGCTCTGAAATAAGGTTTCTTATCTGCTTCCCCCCTACCTTATTAGAATTTCTGGGCCTTTATCCCAAGGAGTTTGGAGAAGAATTACTAAAGTTTGGGGCAGAAATGTAAAACTATGCTAATGTGCCTCTTAGTCATCTACCATGAGACCTTTGCTGAAGGCGACCATCTTGCAGCAGTTTAATAAAGAAACAGCACCTGCCAGACTGTTCCCCTGGGAGCTCATCACATCTATTGTTGCTCAACCATGTCGATCAGCTGCTGCAGGACACTAATGCTCCTCCAGATTCTGTAATATTCCACATTTTGGACTCACTACATGGTAGACTAGCCACAAGGATATAAAATACCTATTAAAGCATCCCAAGGTACATGAACACTATCAAGTAAAATTGGACACTGGGCCACCTATCAGAATAGGTGACCGAGTGCTTTGTCAAAGGTCTACTCATCTCACCCCACCAGCATCCACATCCAAAGGATCATTAGCCACCATTTCCACCATCTCCAGCAGATCACCAGATGCATATTTCCTTTCCTTCCCTTGTCAGCTTTCTACAGGGAACATTCCCTCAGGATCCCTGGTCCACTCCTCCTTCACTCCTAAAATCCCCCATACCCCCATAGCACCTTCCCCTGTAACTGCAGAAGGTGCAACACCTTCCCGTTTATCCCCTTCTCAACTATCCAAGGCCCCAGCCACCTTCCAGGTGAAGTAGCGCTTGACCTGCAATTCACTCAATCTAGTCTGTTTACAATGTGCTCTCCTCTGCATTGGGAGACAAAATGCAGGCTGGGCGACTGCCTTATGGAACACCTACACTCTGTCCGCAAAAGTGACCTTGAGCTTCCTGTTCTCTGCCATTTCAGCATACCCTCGTGTTCCCCAGCCAACATCTCTACCTCAGGCTTGCTGTAGTGTTCCAATAAAGCTCAGTGCCAAGCTGGAAAAAACAGCATCTTATCTGATGGCTGGGGCCCCACAGATTCCATTATTTCAGAGCCTGAACACCAGTTCCAAGTCCTTCACCCAGCCCACACCCCAGGCTGTCATGAAATGGGTTGCTTTGAAGACATTCCTGAAGAAGGGCTTATGCCCGAAACGTCGATTCTCCTGTTCCTTGGATGCTGCCTGACCTGCTGCGCTTTTCCAGCAACACATTTTCTGCTTTGAAGACACCCAACCTATTTTCACATACTCTTTGTCCCCATTACCATTTTCAGCCCTTCCTTGGTATTCTATCAGCCATTCCTTTTTCTGCCATACTACCCTTTTCTCTCTCTCTCTCTTTCTCTCTGGGCTCCTTTATCACCCATCAGTTCATTCCTCATCTCTCCCATCCCCTATCATCAGAAAAAAAACACCTTTTCCTCGCTACTATCAGATCTGAAAAAGGGTCACTGCACTAAAACCATTACCTGTGTTTTTCTCTCTCCACAGATGCTGCTAGATCTGCTTAGTTTCTTCAGCACCTTCTGTTTTCCTTTCAGATCTTCAGCATGCGCAGTTCTTTGTTAAACTTTGTCAAAGAGATGGGTTTTATGTACTGTCTTACACAGAGGAAATGAGATGCAGAGGTCTGGGGAAGCCATTCCAGAGCTTGTGTTCTGGATAGTTGAAGGCCCAAACCACCAAAAGTGCAGCAATAAAAATCACTGATCTGCAAGAGGGCTGAAGAGCAGAGATTGTTGGTCTAAAGAAGGATATAGAGATATGGAGGGTCAAAGTCAGGGAGGGATTTGAAAACAAGAGTGAGGATTTCAAGGCACATGGGACCCAGAAACAAAAGTGAGGAAAAAGGTGACGGGTGAGCAGCTCTTGATGTCAAAGAACAGAATTTTAGATGAAGTCAAATTTACCAAGGGTACAAGATGGGAAGAGAAAGGGATGCACTAAAGCTTGGGGCAGCTTCTGCCAAGGCACAGTGGGGAAAGACCACTGTCTGAGGTCTTTCTGTTGGTTAAATAGGGGTCCGTTCAGTTATCAGACACTTCTAGTGCCTCAAGTATACGTAAATATAGTTTTATACAAGCAAGTGATGCCTTTGTTTGTTGGATAGAGTCAAACTCCAATGTTGGCTTTATAGACTCATACAGCACAGAAACAGACTATTAAGTCCAAATTGTCCACACCGACCAGACATCCAATGTGACCTCGTCCCATTTGCCAGCATTTAGCCCATATCCCTCTAAACCCTTCTGCTTCAAATACCCAACCAGATATCTTTTAAAGGTAATTGTACTCACCTCCACCACTTCCTCTGGCAGCTTGTTCCACACATGTAACCCACCCTCTGAAAAATATAACTCTTAGATGCTGTTTAAAACTTACCCCTGTCACCTTAAATTTATGCCCTCTAGTTTTGGACTCCTCCACTCTAGGAAAAAGACATTTGCTATTCACCCTACCAAGCCCACCATGCCTATCATGACTTCTGTAAGGTCAGTCCTCAGGTTTGTTTCCTCATATGCTATTGTACAGAATCGAACTGCGTTTGTGACTATGTATGTATTCAAAGATTTTTTTTATGAATATGAAATTGGTTAGGATAGTCAAATTTGGGATGCAGGTCTTGGCTGCTGATGAGCTAAGGTGGGTGTAGAGATAACATTATTCCAGTTATGAAAATACCTGTGCTCCATGTGTATAATTACGAAAAGGAAGACGTTGTTAACCTGAAATCTCGACTAACCCCAATCTCTTACAAGAATCAAACTGCTCTCACTCATTTCAAACTATATTCATTTCATAAGGAAACAAATCCTGCCCAATAATACTCCCACTGAGGCAAGTACTTGCACATTTCACAGCCCTGCTGACAAAACCATTTCTCAGGTAGTTTTAGTGAGACTCTCGGGAAAGCAATCATAGAATGGAAAACACAACTGTGGGGGGGTGCGAAAAATGCTACTAGCTGTGGTCAATATTGATTTTTAACTGAGGCAGAAACATGACAAATGTACAAAACATGTAATTTAAACAAGATGGCAGTACAATAATTAATTACTGGACTTTAGTAATGATCATTCACATCACATTAATTGGTGAGTTTTGTTTGGACCAATATCAAGCACCGAGTCATAGTTAGTTTCTGTCATGCATGTTCTGATTAGCAGTCAAACACAGTTTGTTGAGGAACAGCAGGGAAACTGAGTCCCGGGCCAAGGCAGGAGTAATGAATGAACTTCTTTGTTCATTGACGTATATACAGTCAAACTGGGCCTGCACCTCACTGTGTTTGCTGCCACCATCCCCATTAAGATCAGGATTAGTCAAGGCTTGGTAAAGGAAAAGTACTTATTGGTTTAGCTTGTAGAGGCTCTTCAATTGAACAAAAATTCATTTATTGCATGTTAGTAATAAGTTACAGGCTGAACTGATATAATAGATATTGTTCGAGGGACTATGCGATCTTTAAGATCACTCTTTTGAGAACTTATGTTGTTCCCCAACAAGTAAAAGTAACAGGGTAATACTATGGAATTTTAACTTCTCCAACATTAACTGGGGGAAGAGGGTGCATAAATCTTATAATGTATCTAGAAGAGCTTTGTAAGCCAGTACACAGAAAGCCCTACAAAAAGAAGGGGTGGTCCTGAACTTAATTTTGGGTAATGAAACCAAGCAAATGGTTGAAGTATCAACAGGGAAATATTTTGCAGACAGTGATCATAACTTTGTTCGATTCAAGATTGTTATGGAAAAGGCCAAGGATGGGTCCAATACCAAACTGAGGAAGGCCAATTTTATTAAGATCCAAGTATTATTTGTCCAGAGTGGACTAAGAACAGATACTTTTAGGTAAATTTATGTCAGAACAGTGGGGTGCATTCAAGAAGGAAATACGGTGAGTACAGTGGCAACATGTTCCAATAAAGCCAAAGGGTCGGACTACCAAATCCTATGAACATTGACTATCAAGTGATATACAGGGTTGGATAAAGAGAAAAAGGGAGGCTTATGGCAGATACTTGGGGCTCAAAACAGTAGAAACCTAAGAGTCCAGAATATGCAAGGAGAAATCTAAAGAGGAAATTAGGAATGAGAAAATGGAACTTAAAAGAATAATGGCAAATTAAGTAAATGAAAATCTTAAGAGCATTAAGGGTAAAACAGTAATTATGGCAGAGTAGAGCCTACTATAAGGACCACAGTGACAATTTGTGCTGGGAGCCAAAGAACCCAGGTAGGGCTCTAAATTAATACTTTGTTCCAGTATTCACTAGTGAAGGGGACATTGAGAGTGTAGAAATCAGGGAGAAGAACTGTGATATTCTTTAAAAAAAGTTAGCATAGATAGAGAGGAGTTTCTGAGTTGTCTGGCAGGCTTAGAAGTAGACAAGTCTCCAGGGCCGGATGAAATGTATACCAGGTTATTTAGTGAGGCAAAGGAGGAAATAGCAGGGATATTATCTCTGGCTACAGGAGAGGTGCCAGAGGATGCTGGAAAGCCAACGTGCTATGTTATTCAAGAATGGAACAAGAGATAAACCTGGAAACTATCGGCCAGTCAGTCGAACCTGAGTGATGGGGAACCTAATAGAAGCAATTCAGAGGGACAGAGTTAATCTGTACTTGGAGAGGTAGGAATTAATCAAGAACAGTCAGCATGGCTTTGGTAAGGGGAGGTCATGTCTGATGAACTTGACTGAATTATTCGAAGAGGTGTAGATGAGCATAATGTTTTTCATATAGATTACTTAGATTTCAGCAAGGCTTTGATAAGGTCCTGCATAGGAAACTGGTATCAAAAGGTAAGAGACCATGAGATCCAAGGAAATTTAGCAAATTGGATCCACAACTGGATGAGTGGTAGGAAGCAGGGGTTATGGTTGAGGGATGTTTTGTGACTGGAAGCCTATATCCAGTGAGGTTCCATAGGCATCAGCGTTGGGGTCCTTGCTGTTTATGATATATTTAAATTATTTAGATTTGAATGTAAGAAAGTTGATCAGTAAGTTTCTGGATTATATGAAAATTGGTGAGGTGGTAAATTGTGAGAAACTTAGCATTAGATTACAGGACGATACAGACTGGCTGGTCAAGTGAACTAATCAGTGGCAAAAGGACTTCAATCCAGATAAGTGTAAGTGATGGACTTGGACAGGATAAACAAGACAGGGAATACATGATGAATAGGAGGACCCTGGGAAGCAACGAGGATCACAGGGACCTTGGTATGCATGTCCACCAGTCCTTTAAGGTAACAGGGAAAGAACTGCAGATGCTGGAGATCAGAGTCAAAGAGTGTGGTGCTGGAAAAGCACAGCCGCTCAGGCAGCATCTGAGAAGCAGGAGAGTTGACGCTTCGAGCTTAAGCTCTTCATCAGTAATGAGGGGTAGCTCAAGGGGGCGGAGAGATAAATAGGAGGGGAGAGAAAGATAGCTGGGAATGTGATGGGCAGATGCAGGTGGGGATGAAGGTGATAGGTCCTCTCCATGCCACCCCACCCAAGAATTCCTGACCATCAAAGACACCAAGATAGAAGACGACAAAGACATGGTCTTCTTTGACATAACTGCCCCATTCACATCAATTAACATCAGCCTGACCAAAGAAACAGTGACCTCACTACTTGACGAACCAAATATACAAATGCCAGACTGCAGCAAGGACAGCATCCTCAAGCTAGTAGACCTGTGCCTTACTAGCCACTTCACCTTCAACAACAAGACCTACAAACAAGTCAAATGGGACACCTATGGGATCACCAATATAAGGATACTTAACAGTAGCAGTGATGCAGAGACTAGAATGAGGGGCCCGCCCCGTGATCCAATTCAAACTTTGGGTCCTCTATGTGGATGACATCTTTGTCATTACAAAATGGAACAAATTAGAGGAAACCTACAATATCATTAACAACATCCTTACTGGCATAAATTTCATCAAAGAATAAGAGAACAACAACAGACTCCTTTCCTAGATGTCACAGTGGAACAAACAAAACAGTCAATGGAGAATTGCAAACCAGTGTCTACAGGAAAGCGACACACACAGACCAGATATTCAACTACAGAAGCAATCATCCCAACACCCACAAACGGAGCTGCATCAGGGCATTATTTAAACAGGCCACAACACACTGCAGCATCCAGGAACTATGAACAGCAGAAGAAAAATACCTCTACAGCGCATTCAAGAACAAGAGGTACTCAATAAACATAGTCCGCCGATTCTTAAACAACAAACCTAAACAAGACGACATAACACACCCAGAGACTGGAGCTGCACTACCATACAAAGAAAGATATCTCAGAGATGACTACCAGACTACTACCCATTGGCATCGTGATAGCCCACGAACCTACCAACACATTGAAACAGCTACTAAAGGACCCTCTACAGAGGAACCTTGATTATCTGAATATCAATTATCCGAAGGGGATCTCAAAGTCCCGATAGAAACATTACGTCAAAGAGCTGTTTCAACCCTGATCACGTATTTTGTTTACAGGGACAATGATTAAAAACGAACTCAGTTCACTGAAATGTTGCAGAGAACAGTCCTGAACAGTCCAAGTACCGACTCTAAATGACTGACCTCCTGCCCTCTCTCTCCCCCCACACTTTCCCTAGTTTTACACAGGGGTGAACCCTAAACCCTCCTTCCTCAGATAAGCTCTCCAACATTGTCCTGTACAGGGCAGAGGTGTAACCTGTCAAAAACTTGCAGTAAAATGTTGTGTGTGCATGTGTGTGTGTATACGCTATTTGGAGACTTACCCCACAAAGGCAGCAGCAGCCTTACTGTTGGTGTCCAGTCTGGCTGCCCCGGTTGCGCGCGGGTGTGGGGTGGGGTCAGACAGGGGCCTGCACATGGTGTGCTGCTGCCTGTCTTCTAAACAGGGAGCAGACGTCACAGAAAACTCTGAACCCCAGGAGGAAAATCAAATCAATTAACCGAATAATCAATTATCTGAAAAAAATAGATTAGATTCCCAGTGTGGAAACAGGCCCTTCGGCACAACCAGTTCACACTGACCCTCCAAAGAGTAACCCACCCAGACCCATTTCCCTCTGATTAACTTACCTAACATTATGGGGCAATTTAGCATGGCTAATTCACCTGACCTGCACATCTTTGGAGTGTGGGAGGAAACTGGAGCACCTGGAGGAAACCCACGCAGACAAGGGAAAATGTGCAAACTCCACACACAGTCGCCCAAGGCTGGAATTAAACCTGGGACACTGGTGCTGTAAGGCAGCAGGGCTGACCACTCTGCCACTGTGCCACCCTCGTTTGGATAATCAAGGTTCCTCTGTACCAACAACCGGGAAAATGAATGTCATTTACAAAATATCCTGCAGACAGGCAGGAAACTAGCCACCAGAATACATGAGCACCGACCAGCCATCAAAAGACATGACCAGTTATCACTAGAATCCTTACACACAGTTGAAGGAGGATACCACTTTGACTGGGACAACACATCCATCCTAGGCTAAACAGAGACATGCACAGGAATTCCTGGAGGTCTGGCATTCAGACTGAAACTCCATCAGTAAACACAGCGATTTGGACCCCATTTACCAACCTCTGGAAAATAAAAAAACCGGAAATATTATCACTTGCCTTAAAGGACCAAGACACACAAATAGAAAGTGGGACAGAATACCAGCACTTCACCGGACGTTCACTGATGTTACCAAGCTTAGTGACAAAACATCTGAGAACAAACCTACCAATTCAGCGAGCAAACTTATAACCTGAACCTCAACCTGAGCTACAAATCTTCTCAAAAATCACAATTTCGTACCACTCTCAGGCAGGGTAAGAAGCCAACTCCCATGTCTATCTCAGACAGAATGGGAATTGAACACATGTTGTCATTATTCTGAACCACAAGCCAACTGAGGTAACCAGCCCCATGGAGTCTGCATATAGAAACCTCAAAACAAATGTTTTTCTTTAAGCATAGCATTAATAATTTTATGGTTCGCTTGTTCTTTGGTAAAGAAATAAAAAACACTGGGAAGTAGCCAAGCCTATATACACACACTCTGAGCTGTACAAAACATGCTATCAGTGAGCAGCAGATCTGTTTAGGTGTTACATAGCCTTGGTCCTGGAATGCATTTTTTGACTTTTCACATTTTTGTTCTCTGTGAAATGCATCTGACAAAAGAATATTTATCTGAAGTTTAACCAAAATCCATTACCAATGGAAACAATGTTTCAAAGCAGTGAAAAGTCTGTTGTACACAGCGGGAGTAGCAGTTATATACAATGTCATATTTGTTCTCCTTGCATAATCTTCAACTGCAATTGACTTATTTCATTAAGCAGTGATATGGATTTAAGTGACCAAAGAATTGAATGAAGGTTTTGAAAAATATCTTTCTAATATGCAACAAACCAAGTTGAAAAGCAGAGTGGAACACCATAATTAACCAGTTGCTAAATAACCAAATTAGTTAGTTTTTTCAATAACTTTACCAATGCCAGCAAACTTTCCTGCCCTA
Organism: Chiloscyllium plagiosum; assembly: GCF_004010195.1. NCBI lineage: Eukaryota > Metazoa > Chordata > Chondrichthyes > Orectolobiformes > Hemiscylliidae > Chiloscyllium > Chiloscyllium plagiosum. Next base: position 97,665,234 of record NC_057715.1, on the reverse strand, counting down.
GGAAAAGCTGGTTTCAGCAATTATTCTTCTGTTCATCATCAGACACCAGCTACATGAAAGCTTAAAGATCTTTCAGATATATACAAGGCAAAAACGTAGAAGCATTAAAGAGAAAACATTCCATCTTAAATTCTATCTGCCATTCTTTCTCCCCTTGTCACTTAACTTGCCTATGTCAGTAATTGTGGCCCCAGGTTGTTATCCTGAAACTATCCTGCAGATCCTAACCCTCTGTTCTCTATTAGTCAGCCAATCAATTGGCAGGATTGGGTGGAGGGTGGTCAGCACTGGCTGAGGTTACTATGAAGGACTCCTTCTCAACCTCTCCACTCAACTGAGGCATGGTGACCCGCACGTTAAACCACCACCAGTCACTCTCTAATGACAGAGCAGTCCCATGGTCTGCAAGAACTATAGGAACTTTATATTTAAATTAAAATAAATATCTCGCCTTTTCCAAGACAAAATATGTATGTTGGAAAAGGACCCAATTTAATCAAGCTTTCTTGAGCTTTAAAATGATTTTTCTTAGCTAGTTATCCACAAGAAGAGATAACAAAACAGGATACAGATACACAGATTTGCCCCTTGTTCTAAAGTACAACTAAAACTATATACAAACCAGTTTTAGGTTTGTCGACAAAGAATAAGATTATGAAACATCAATGTTCAGGTGGGTAATTTCAGTAGCACTACCTCGGGCATTGGAAGAGATTTAGAAATTCTTGATTCTGTTGTTAATTGCATTACGTTTGCACACTTTCCTTCAATAGTTTCTCATTTGAGTTGTTTTCAGCAATAAGGAGGATAATTTATCATCTCTTCTTACCTGCATACGTGGGGATGTCTATTGGAAATTTGCAAGTGTGACCCTCCATTGGACACTTTAGCAAGGTGCAACTTGAATTCTAAGCTAGCATATTAGCATTTTGGCACACAGAAACCAAGGATTGCAGTTGATTTCTGTCCCCTTTGTGTATTCCCAGAAGGGTAAAACACTTACCCTTACTCAGAGCAGCCTTTGCTTCAACTCATATCATGCTTGTAGTCTGGGACACAACCCACAGGAGATATAGTTTTCTGCTGGGGCTAATCAGCCCCTCATTTTCTCTGCAGCCACCAAAAATCACAGGTGAGTTTTCCTTTTACCAATATCTCTCCCTATAAAGTGTTACTGTCTGATGTTCCCTTGACACCTGTCAGGTGTAACATTCCATAGTTATTCTCAGAACCGAATATCAGCTACACTGAATTTTCACAAGCAGCAACATGTTGGCTTGCAAACCTTTTAAAAGAAATCCATGTTGTTCTTAAAAGTTTAATACATCTAAGAAATTCATGGTTATGCTCAATTATCAGGACAACACAGACTTCCACTGTATATAAAAGGAGCCATGAATGATGTTTAACACTGCGCACATCAGCAAACATGTTTACTGCTGTCCTTATGTTGGCAGGACAGTTGCTGACAAAGCAAGATAGTTAGGACTCAGACATTACTCAGAATGATGCTGCATTAACATTCAAAACAACAAAATTTGACAGCCAGCTATATCGCAGATACTAGGGCACACATTTGTTCGAGGTGGGTTTTTAAAATGGCTCTTGAAAGCAAGGATAAAGGGGGAGAGAGAAATTTGGGATGGGATTCCAGAGCTTGGTGATGCTCAAGGGGCCAAAATGAAAGGAGCGATAATATCCCCACGTATTGTAAGTCAGAAGGGGATTACAGAGGCCGGGAGGATTTGAAAATGGGAATAAGAACATTTTAAAATCAATGCATTATTTAACAGGAGCATCTGTAAGGAGAATGGTGATGGGTGCATAAGATTTAGGACACAGCAAAGTTTGAATTACCTCAGAGCCAAGGGTCAAGCCTACAGGTCACAAAGGCACAAACTATTACCCCCATCTGTAATAAAAATCTGCTAAATACTTTATTTTCAATTGCTGTGACAGATTCTTCCACCTCTGTATATACCATTACATTTGGTTCTTCAACTGAGCTGCAGACAGTCCTTGCTAATATTTCTTTTAAAAAAACCCTACCAATTTCCCTCAGATTTAAATGAGATTAAACTCCACCTAGTGGTCAAAAATAACACAAACAAAACGAAATTCAAATATTTCAACTCTTTCTCTACCCACAAGAAATAAAACTAAAATAAACTTTGACAAAGTGAACAAATTGGCAGAGTCCACAATTTTTTTTTATTTTGCTATTTACTACAAATCAATGACATAGTTATTGAACATGCTGTTGTATTGTCATTGAATATGATGAACAATTCAAGTTACTATAGCCAATATGTTTGATGTCAAACTTTTCCTCCTTAAAAAAACATATCTTAACTTCTGAATTACCTCAAACTCATGGAAATGTAATCGCATGGCAAGAAACTAGGAGGACTCGCAAGCAAAAACTATTAAAGCCAGATTGGTTCAGTTAGAAATTAATCAGTATCATGCATCGTTCAGTTGGTAATGCTCAAGTGTTTGTTCCACAGTGTGCAGTTTTGAACTTAGTAACTTTGAATCCTGTGGTGAACTTAGAGCTTTAATAGCTCAGCACTCTGCTTGTTTTAAACCATTAAGGAGCAGTAAATTCAAGTGATTCTTTGCATTCAAGTGTTTCTATCTCAGTCATACTTCATAAAAAATACCAACAGAAACAGAATCAGACACATGCAAATCAAGTGCTTCAAAGGCTGAAACTTTGAAATTTTCATCAAAACATTATTAAAAGTAAACTATCCAGCTCTATTTCAAAACTTCAATATTATTATTTACTTCCTTCTTGGCAAATCCTAATTTAAAGTAGTTTCATATAAAGGCCACATGTTGCTTCAAGTGATAGTGGCTTTAATGTCCAAATTTAGTTACACACAAACAGTCGCAGATTCAGACATATTAAGCATCCAGCTAAATGTACTTGAATTACGCAAATTTACCATAAATTCTATGCTAATATATGGATTTGTTGCCTGAGTGGTGAAAACAATCTTCAAGGCTTGCTCAGCCATGGTCACTAGCTGGTAAGGAGGCAGAAACAGCTTTCAAGACTGCCTCAGGTTGCATTTAAAAATGGCCTGCCGACTGCAATCAATTTTAAGATCCCCCATCTTAATTAATTGCATATGAAGTATGTCCCCCAACACTGGGAACAAGAATGAGGAACATGTATTGAACATCATCCAATCAACAGAAGCAGTCTCAACATGTCCCAGATTTAGGTAAAACTCAGCTTACTTCAACTTTCTTTGGAAGATCTTTGACCTCTCTCAAAATAGTCCTAAGATTTTATCGAGCCTTTCCACGATCAAAATAAATGTGCAATTTTTACATCATGGAAATTACTACCTCTTTTAAATACTAATGTCCTACTTGCCCTCCAGAATCTGGTAGCAAATCTGTTCATACACAGTTTAAGGAGCAGCATATTAAGCATACAAGATCAAATAGTTTATGTAGTTAAATAGGTCCTCTGTACTCCATTTTTCAACACACTAACATATAAATCCAACTTTACTCTGTAGATATTTACCTATTTGTACGTCATTGCAATTCCTGAAATGGATTCAGATTTTAGCAGCCACACTTAAAAGAACAACTTTAAACAAAACCACTCTACATATACTTTATAAGCAGGCCACAGAGCTTAACTTACATAACACCAGACATCCGTCTACATTGGGAAGGGATGATGGTTAGATTTACAGGAGAGTAGCTGTTAAGTGGTGCATTTCAAAGTGATTTCACCATTTTAGAGGAATTTCAAGCTTTGTATCAACTTGAATTTTAATTTTGCTCACCATTATTAGTGAACCATCCTTTTACATGAAGGAACTAATCAGGTAGACTTGTAAGTTCAAATGAAAGACAAGTCAGTAAATTAAACCAGCAGATATTTAATAGAAAAAAATAAATTAGGATTGAGCCCAAAATCTGCCAGTGGATCCACAACTTTACAACAATAATCTAACTACACCCCAAACATTCCAAGAATCAATAGCAATGCTTCAAAAGAAAATGTAAAAATCAAGCAAAAACATCTTCTAGGGCAGTTTCATTTGGTAAATTAAATCAAAACAATCTCTGTCTAAGTTGGAGACAGACCTGAAAATTGCAGGTCAAGCAGCATATATGGTGGAAGAAAAAGAATTAATATTTCAGCTTGTTGATCTTTTATCAGAATAGTGTCTCTCTCCAAAGATGTGGCCTGACATGTTATGTGCATCCAGAATTTTTGGTTCTAAATTTAGATTTCCAGTATCCACAGTATTTTGATTGTATCTGGAGAGTTCCCCATCATCACAGTGAATTCTCAAATTTTTAGAAAAAAAAAGGTTGCTTTTATAATTTTTAATTAGCCACTTCCTCACCGAGCAACCTGTTTAATGACTGTCAAATCTGCCTTTCTAAAATATCATCTTTTCTTTCAACATAAAAGTATTATTTTGCTCTACCATTTAGCTGAAAAGACACTTGGAGCATATTTTTCTTCGTGCACAATACTGAAAGCATAACTTCTAGAAAGTAAGATAACAGAATACAAAAAGTAAAATAAGTTCAAAGTAAACTCTATGAATACAAAGAGGTTTCGTTTCAGCTACTGCTGAAAATGTGTTGCTGGAAAAGCGCAGCAGGTCAGGCAACATCCAGGGAACAGGAGAATCGACATTTCGGGCACGAGCCCTTCTTTAGTTTCAGCTAATAAAGAGGACTGAATTGGATGATCTGCCATGATCATATTGAATGGCAGGATAGGCTCAAAGAGCCAGATAGTTCACTTCTGTTTCTATTTTCAATATTTCTTTGTCTATGATTCTAAAGGGCTAATCCATGACTAAAACTAAAATATTGAACAGTCTTACCAGACTCAAAACATTAATTCTGTTTTTCTTTCTCCTCAGATGCTACCAGACCTGCTGAGTTTCTCCAATATTCTCAGTGTCTGTTTCCAATCTAAGAACAGATTCATGACAGAAAGTTTCACATCTCAGAATAATTTAAAAAATAGAAAATGCTAAGTAGAAAAATGCTGGGGGAAGGAGAGCAAAAGAAAGTTTTATTGTTTCAGGTCAAGTATCTTTCATCAGAAGAAAATACAATGAATAAACTTCCAGAGACCATAGTAATGGTGAAAATCCTGGAATCGTTTTTGAGAAACAGCTCTTATAGGCTGCCTTTGAGAGCTAATTAGTTTCTGGCTGCACTTACTAAAGGTTTGTCAAATGTCTTCACCCAGCTGTAAAGATTGTGCTCCAATGGTGGGGAAAAAGCAGTTTCTACTCTCATCGTCTTCTTTGCTGACAGTTAAGGGAGCACGTACCTCAAAAATAAAGGTTACATGAATAAGGGACTGAAGGCCTGCAGTCAATCCAAATAAAGAACTGTCAGAATGATAAGGACTGCTAGTCAGGCTGTAGTTTACCTTGAAAACGCAAGCATGCAATGTCCATGCATCACCAAGTTTCTGGTCATTTGCAGGGTCTCAAAATAGGCACAAAGATTGTGATTAGCACATTCAAAGAGCTTGATATATGTTTGGAGATGTACTCCAGACACTCCCAAAGATACAGATTGCAACTTGGGAGCAGGCATACTTCAAGTAGGAGGGTTGATCAAGATTGGGGGAGGCTTGGAAGATGCAGAAAATCACTGCTTAAAATCATCTCTCAATTCCTTGTTGTCTCACTGCTCCTTACTCCAACCATTGTATAAAAGATATTGCATGTCATAATTGTTCAGATATACAAGGAGCCCAGACAGTTTTTGTAATCTCTCAATACATTTAATTTCTCTTCCAACTTTTAAAAACTGATTGCCATGATGTGCAACAGTAAGTGGTCACAGTGAAGAACAAAATATTAAAAGACTGCATTCATACATAGTTCCACAAAAGACCACAGACCTGAAATGTTCTCTCTCCCTGACCTGAGTATTACCACCACTTGCTTTTTGGATTACAGATTTATAGCATCTGCAATATTTTGCCTTTTTCAGTTTTCCAGCAATTTTCATATTTAAGTAATGTTACGCATTAAAACTAAATAGTTTCAGATCACTATCAAGCTTTGTCACACCAGTTAAACTTCAGATTAAGTGAAAGATATGTCCACTTCAGTAGGAAGCTTGATTTAAACAGTGCTCAAGTAAGTCTACTGGATGTTCTAGACAAGAAACAAAAACCTCAATTCTATATGTCTAATGTGAAACTGGTTGCTGCAGTTTCTCAATCATAGAATAACCACACATTCAGAGATCTTTCCTGGTAAGGAAGAACGTGCATCACAGCTAGCAGCAGACTGCAATATAATTGTTCTTGCTACCCATGTCTTTCATCAACTAATGTCTTAGAACAGCAGTCTAGTGTAACATGGTCCAAAACACTAATCTTTATTTTATAAACAATTTGGATTACAAACCCATTTAAAATAAAAACATTTTATCTTTTCACAAAGAAGTGCAAAATCATTTCTATGCCAATAGTTAAGGCCAATAAAGTTTGATCCCAGAAGCGCACTTTGAAGTCAGTGTAAATTAGGTTGTGTCAGTACATGTCTAAAGTTAGGAGTGTTTGTATTTTGAGATGACAAATCCAGCAACTAGACTTCTTCTTCTGGGTTACCCTGCACACTTGTGCTCTTTTCCTCTTGTTTTGTTTTAAAACTTTCTTTTTTATGTCAAGGAACACCTAACCCATTTCTAAAACAGACCCAAATTGAACCACAGATATTATTGGTATTGCAAACAAAGTTCCAGAGAACATCTCAACTCCTAAACAATTGATGAACATATTTCCATGTTCTATAGAAGAACATGTGCAAGAAAAAAACACTTTGAGTAAGCAATCCCCTTTAATTGTTTTAATATTTGAATCAGAAACAGGTTGCACTTTTCAGTCAGTCATTCTGTAGTGCCAACGATGAGAGTTTCTATGAATGAATATAGATTTAACAGCAGGGTGAAATAGGCTTTTGGAGTTCTGACGTTCCAGCTTCACTGTATTACTCAGATTAGGCAGATGATGATACGTGGATATTTCTCGGTGGTCTGGAATGCGTATACAGTCGAAGCTGAGTTTGAAGGCTGTTGGATCTATTAGAAATTGGGGTAAGTGCTGAAAAGAAAAAGATATAAAATATATAGAGAACTGTTCAAGTTTTTTTGAGAGTGATATAAGCAAATGGCAAATATTTTATCTGATCAGCATACACCACCTATATTAGGATTTTTCAAAATGCAATTCTCAAACCCTTATGGGGTCATGAGAATTTAAATCATGACATTCCTCTCCTCCATGGCAATGGCACCCAAAAAGCAGATATTTGTGGGACAGTCCTGGGATGGGATGTCAGGCTCCCTAGTATGCATGCATGCACATAATTCTTGTTATTTCCTTGATCTGGTGGGTATGGCTTAATGGAATAAGCTTTGAGACCTGTTCAGTGTCTCCAACAGAGCCTTTAAATATACTAATGTAGAAAAAAATATATAAGTTGACCTTCTAGAGATGTTCAAGGAAGGTAATAAGTAATTTGATGAGGTAGATGCAGGCAAAATTAAAATAACCATCAGGAAAAATAGGCTAAAATGCTTTATATTGATTTTTTAAGAAAAAGTCATTAACTTCTTTGGAAATATAGAAATTAATACGGTTATGGAAAGCAGGATTGATCTAGGTGGCTTAAGAAAAATACCATACAGGTTTGAATGGTTTAGCTCCATACTGTAAACCTATCGTTCTAATATCTTGTACAATGAGAAACAGATAAAACACCTAACCTTTGGATTTCACCCTTTGCTTCTGTAAATTTATTACGAATCATGAATGTTGCAACAGCTTCTGCCACCTAGAAAAAAAAATTGAAGATGACACACTTTGATTGAATACAAAAGAAAATTTAGATTTGTGCTCTGGTTATAACAATCATATTCATCCACTGCATCAGATTCTAAACTTCTAAAGACAAAGTAAGTTAAACAAATTTAACCGAAAGCCTAGAAGGATTTTGATAGTCATACAAAAATAACACGCATAAAATACTGGAAAGGCACAGCAGATGCAAGTCAGTTCTGGGGAAGGCCTTACATCCAAAATGCCTTCCTTCTTACAGGTGAAAATAGTGTTTTTTATTACAGGCTTCTGGCATTTATAGATTTTGTCAGTTTTGGTCTGTCATGTCCAGTTTGGTAAAAGTTTTGAGGAAATCACATGCATTTTCGTTATTCAAATCATTAAAAAAAAGGTTCTAGCAAACTTTACAATTCTAAACTATTTATGTAGAATTACTGGCGGCTAAAACAAAACTCAACTTATTAATTTAGGTGATACAGCTTAAATCAGCAACGTCATAAAATGCTTCCTTATCACTCTGATTTGGTGACATTTCTTGGTCACTAAGTTCACCCAAGTCTGCAAATTTTCAGGCTCAGAATTTGTTAAAATTTGAATGCCATAACAAAATCAGAGACTTACTTTGTCTGGGGCATCTTCATGTACAGCATGGCCACATTGTGGAAGAACTTGCATCTGAAATTTTCCTAATAAAATAAATGAGAATCATAATCACATTAGTGAATTCCTTGTTGTCATTTGAGAATAGTTTTTTTAAAAATTGACTCAAACGTCGGTTGCTCTCCCCCCCCGCCCCCTTCAGACAAAGGCTAAATTTTGATCAAATTATTAACTGATCAAAATTACAAATCAGCACTATTCATGATGGAACCAGCGAGATAACTATTTACACAGGATCAAAGTAACAAAAAGTGGAGATGGAAATACCATGCATCAAGTTTCATAAAAAGCAAAGCGTTTTTAATATGGAATTTACATTAATGATAAATACAGATTTAAAAATCACGTGTTACTTATATTAAAACTTTAAGGCTATAGAACATCAACCAGCTGAAATTAAAGATGAAAAGTTAATATTACTACCTTGCATTTGACCAATTGTAAGATCTCGATCTAATCTATCAACACCTGCAAAATAGAAAAAAAGATAGCTATGGTTTATTGAATTTATTTAATAGACTGTATAAAATAAACCGTATAAAAATAGTTTTCAAAAAGGAACAAAGGTAGACCAAGATGAAATTGTACCTGCTAGTAATAATAGTTTGGGGACTGGACAGCCGAGAAAGAGGTTGGATAGCCCTTTAAACCATCCCTCCCAGTACTTCTCAGTTTTGGACAACTCAACACGCCATGTGTACTGAAATAATAAACATACAATAACTTTATTAGTTAATAGCAGAACAGCCTAGACAGAGGAAGAAACAGAAATAATCCATCAATGCTGTAACAGCTAAAATAATGAATTCTCAGATACTGTACATACAAAGCAAACTATTTTGGAAAAATAAGCTAGCTTTTTTTTAGGCAGTGTTGTGTTGTGATGTTGCACATCATGATACTACATTCCACCTTTGGTGAATGATAACAGTATGGGGAAAGAACAGGTGTTGTGAGAATGATTGAATACCTTGACACAAGGCACAATGGGCTGAATGGCCTCTAGCTGCACTGTGACATATTATTTCTATGAGCAGTTTAAAAAATCATTTGTATTCCCTGCTGATATATTTTCAGAGAGGAAACCAGATAGCCGCTTTGATGATGCAGAGAAATACAATGGCCATTAGATTACTCTGCAATAATGAAGCCAGTAAGGATTAATGTCTTCAGAAGAGGGTTGAATAGGAGGATTTAGAAGAGAGACAAACAGAGGAACAAAACACATATAAGCATCCACACTGCTAGAAACAAAGAGTCCAACAATAAAATCAATTACTACATTCACTTAACTTAGAAAGCTTTATTTTTAAAACATTTTGAAAACAGACTTAAATTTAACATTTGATTTTTAAGAGCTGGTTACATTACTTGGCACTTCTAATTTCAAAGAGAAAAAAAGGAAAAGGCACACAACTTAAAGAACACGAATATAGTTAGGTTGAAAACGTAACAAAAGACATTTTCACGAAAACAAACAATAAAGCAATTGAATAGATGGCTTACACTTAAAATCCACAGTTCATCGCTTACCTCAGTTTTACTTTCTTTCAATTTTTTACTTGATTCAGGTTCTTTGTCTTTCTTCGCTGTCCCTTCTTCCTCCTCTGCCTCATCCTCCTCCTCTTCATGAATAGCAGTGTCCACAACAGAATGGGAGCTCCCTGGAGTGTTGATATCATCCTCACAACTTGAGGAAACAATTCAGAACGAGTAAATATTTAACTTTTCTAGAAGTGTGATTACTTCCCCATACAAGATTCTTGTTACAACTTCACTAAAATTCTATTTGTAACCTAAAGTTAGTTCCCAGGGATTAAATTCACTGATCAACATAACTGAAAGTCGTGAATTTAGAATTCAGTCGAAAAATCTATCCAGATTGTTTGAGACATTGCGAATTTGTTTAACATTGCAATGACCACCTGCACACAGTATATAGATTGCTCTAGTCATTATGGAGTAGCAAGAATTAATTTCTAGCAGCTCCCAGCTTTGAGGTGGTAGTAACTTTATTGGCAGTCCTGCCATTCATCAGTCGGAGATCTGAAACCAGAAGATACAGGACACTTTCTGAAGTTTAAACAGAGACTGAGGGAAACTGTTAGAACAGATTGTTACTGCAATTTTGGAGTTTTACTATCCATTTGGACCATTAAAACTAATTGAAATTATCTCATTGTATTTGTAAATTTTTGGATGGTATTTAATGAGGATCCATCTTAAATGAGACATCATTTTCATAATGGCACAATGCAATTAATGTACTTATGCAGGAAGAATAGAAGAGTTGACTGGTATTTAAATGGGAAAGACTACAGAAAGCTGAAGCAAATAGTGATCTTGGGATCCCAGAGTGTGAATTACAAAAAGCAAGCATCCAAGTTCAGTGGGTAATAGTGCAGACAAAATGGGAAATTTGCCTTTATTTCAAAAGGGAATGGAGTATAAATGTTTGGATGTTTTGCTAAAATTATACAAGGCACTAGTTAGACCACAGCTGGCATACTGAACAGTTTTGGACCTCTTATCCAAGGAAAGATATACTGGCATTGGAAGCAATCCAGGGAAGATTCACTAGGTTGATCACTGGTATGGACAGAAATTTGCTTAGAATCATAAAATCCCTACAGCGTGGAAGCAACCTAATCGGCCTATCGAATTCACACCGACCCTCTGAAGAATGTCTCAACCAAACCCCTCCTCACCCTATATTTTTCTCCATGGCCAATCTACCTAACCTGCACATCTTTGGACTGCAGCAAGAAATTGGAGCTACCAGAAGAAACCCACACAGAGACAGGGAGAATGTGCAAACTCCATTCTGCCCAAGGGTGGAATTGAACCTAATTCCTTGATGCTCCAAACACCTCACTTTCTGTGTCCATTGCTCTTGACGTGGTCTCCTCTACACTGGGGATACAGGACACCAACTTGCGAAACATTTCAGGAAACATCTGTGGGACACACACACACCAAACAACCCCACTGCCCTGTGGCTGACAACTTCAACAACCCCTCCCACTCCACCAAGGATATGCAAGTCCAGGGCCTCCTCCACCACCAAATCCTAGCCATCTGATACCTAGAGGAAGAACACTTCATCTTCTGCCTCGGGACCTTACAACCACAAAACATCAATGTCAAATTCCCCAGTTTCCTCATCTCCACCTCATTCCAGATACAACCTTCCAACTTGGCATCGCTGTCTTGAACTGTCCTACCTGCCCATCTTTCTTCTCACCTATCCGTTCCACCCTACATTCTGATTTATCATCATCACCCCTCCACGCATCTACCTATAGCCTTTCCAGCTACCTCCCATCATATTTAATCGCTCAACCCCCTTTCCCACCCTCTCCCACATTCCTGATGAAGGGCTTATGCCCGAAACGTCAATTCTCCTGCTCATCGGATGCTTCCTGACTGACTGTTACCATCTCAACACTTAATCACTCTAATCTCTCATCAGTCCATCAACCCCCAGCACTTATTGTTATTGCCCATTTTCATGCTCACTTCTTCCATCAAAAACACCAAATCACGTCTCCATACTTTTCACTAGAGTCTCCAGTCATGAACAATATTCTCTCTCCTCAGTCATTCTACAGCAATTGACTTGACTGATCATAGCATTCCCCTACCATAACTCTACTGCATTCTGTAGCTTAGCTCAACTGTTTTATTGTCTGGAACATAATCTCCTTTGGTATTCCTACCCACTGTGAACCTTCATTCCAGAATTTATCCTTGACACCTTCTTCCACAATAGCATTCACCAAGAGAGCATCACTATTTAAACATAAGCCAATGACATTCACCTGCACCACTTTTCCTAATCTGTTGGCCACTGTATGTAAGCTGTGTAATTTGTTTTGGATCAGCCGTCAAGCTGCAGTTAAATATTAGGAAGACAATGGAAACAGTTGAACTTTGATATAAAATGCTTACATTCTTCAGAGTTTCCACTCCCCTTCCTTTAATTAAGTTGAACCAGAATATCTGCAAACTGTGTTGTATTCCAACTTTTGTTGAGCTAGTGACCCCAAATCACATCCAACACACAGACTGCATACTTCCATTTCTGTAGCTTTATCTGTATGCACCCCAAAAACCAACTTCAGTCATCTGTCAACTGAACCCCCATCCATTAGTCACCTCTAATTTTGACTATTCTAATGGCTTCCCATCCATAAACTTCATGTCGTCCAACTCAGATGCCTTTATCCTATGCCAAATCAAAGCTCAAGGACACCATCCGTTTTTGCTGATCTATACTGGCTTCTGGTCTTGAGATCTAAAACTGAAAGAATGTCTTTGCCATATTTAAATCCTCCCAAGCCATCAGGTCTCAAGGACCTTTATTTTGCCTCGAAATTCACTTGTGGAATGTGGGCATTGCTGGCTGTACCAGCATTTAGTGCATCTATGTATTTTCCCTGTTTCTATGAAATACCTCAAGATTTATTTTGTACTTTTAAAACGTTCTATAGAAAATTATAAGATACTAAATTATGTTAAAAACCCATTTGGTTTACTAATATCCTTCAGGGAAGAGAGTTCTCTCATTTGGCTGACACTTGGCTCCTAACCAATAGTTCCTAAAGAAGGGCTTATGCCCGAAACGTCGATTCTCCTGTTCCCTAGATGCTGCCTGACCTGCTGCGCTTTTCCAGCAACACATTTTCAGCTCTGATCTCCAGCATCTGCTGACCTCACTTTCTCCTAACCAATAGTAAACTACATGCTGGACAATTAGACAATATGTTGGCCTGGCCAGCAATGCTAACATAAAGTCAAAAGTCACACAACACAGGTTCATATGAAATCACAAGTCATTTCACCTGACAAAGGAGCAGCACTCCAAAAGCTTGTGATTTTCAGTGCGAGCAGCAGCTGAGTTTAAACGAACCCGGAAGGCTACAGCTAAGGTGAGACAGTTTGTTTTAGCGGGCAGCGGTGTTTTTTTTTCTCTTCACAGAAAGAGCGGGAGCCGCAGGGGGAAGTGACGATGACCAGAGGGGCAGTCAGAAGCTGGTGTAGCGCAAGCTTACCTGGGTAGGTTTTTTTTTCCTATAAAAGCGCGCAGGAGAGGAACCCGAGGCACTACAGAGGTAGTGCCTCCCACCCGCCCTCCTCCTCTAACCTAATAATAAGACCCGTTGTGGTAAGTAGGTAAGTGCTGCATTTTGCTTGTTCTATTCTTTAGACCTAGTTTTTTTTAAAAAAAGGTTACTTTTAGAGGGATGGCAGTGAAGGCAGTGCAATGTTCCTCTTGCAACATGTTTGAGGTGAGTGATGCCATGGCCGTCCATGCTGATTACACTTGCAGGAAGTGCACCCATCTCCAGCTCCTCCAAGACAGTGTTAGGGAACTGGAGTTGGATGAACTTAGGATCATTCGGGAGGCAGAGGGGGCCATAGATCGGAGCTTTAGGGAAGTAGTAACTCCAAAGATTGCAGACAGATGGGTGACAATGAGAGGGACTGGGAGGAAGCAGCCAGTGCAGGGACCCTCTGCGGCCGTTCCCTCAATAACAAGTATACCGTTTTGGGATACTTGTGAGGGGGGGGGTGGGGGGGGGGGGGGGTGGGGTCGAGTTACCAGGGG
>NC_057715.1:97587319-97647891 GCF_004010195.1 Chiloscyllium plagiosum | reverse complement strand
ATAGGGTTGACCATGAGAACATTTTTCCACGTATGGAGTTAGCTATTACGAGCGCGCATAGCTTTAAATTAACGGGTGGTAGGTATAGGACAGATGTTAGGGGTAGATTCTTTACTCAGCGAGTCGTGAGTTCATGGAATGCTCTGCCAGTAGCAGTGGTGGACTCTCCCTCTTTATGGGCATTTAAATGGGCATTGGATAGGCATATGGAGGATAGTGAGCGAGTGTAGGTTAGGTGGGCTTGGATCGGCGCAACATCGAGGGCCAAAGGGCCAGTACTGCGCTGTATTTTTCTATGTTCTATGTTCTATTTTTCCATTTCAAATAAATCTGTTGGACTATTAACTGGCTTTGTGTGACTTCTGACTTTGTCCACCCCAGTCCAACACCAGCACCACCACATCATAATATCCCATAAGCAATTTTTCTTTCTTTTAAAAAAATTGGTTTTGGCAAACATCTGATGAAATAATACTAAAGAAACTAAGCATAAAACTCTATCCAGTAAGTTAATGTTGAAATTCAAATTTCCACAAAGAAACAAAGTTTGAAATGGGGAAAAAAATATTTTCCTGCCAATACTCCACATAGAGAATATGTTGGTAAGGAATCATTAAAACAACAAAATAAAAACTTACAGTTTTACTTGACCAACCATGGAGACTTTTGCCGATTCCAGATTTCGTATCTGACCACTTTTCACACTGCAGGGGGGAAAGAAATGTGAAATAAGAACTGCTTTATTCAAGTTAAGATGTGTTACACAGATCATCAGTTTAACGCTATATTTACCAATGAATACTTCTGATTGTTCCCAAAGTAACATAAAATCAACAGCAGTTGATAAATAGGAATTTACAGCATCACTCTGAACATTTGACCTTCTAAATAGAGTGATAGGGATTATGTTTTCAACACATGATGTGTTGGTACTGGCCCATGCAAACCAAGAAGGATGAATTTATGTTTAAAAAATTGGTCTAATCTGGGTTAATAGTGGTCCACTATACACATCTTAAGAATCTCCAGGAAAAAAAATGTGGGAACATTGATCAAGGATTCAAATCATTACTTGGATTGGAAAAGTACTTTATTCTTTAATGGGCCCTACTCATTACTGACAGGGCCAGCATTTGTCTATCTCCTTGTTACGCTTAAACTGAGTGACTTGCTTGGCCATTGAAGAGTCAAATATTTTGCTGTTGGTCTGGAGTCAAATGTAGGCCAGACAGGTAAGACGGTACATTTCCTATCCTAAAGGGCATTACTTAAGATTGAATTGAATTTAAATTTCATGAGGGATTCAAACCAGTGTCTCCAAAGGATTACCTTCAGCTTCTAAATTATCAGTTCAGTAATATTATAAAAAACATCCCACCTGGAAAAAATGCAAATCTTGGAGTCTTTTCTAAAAATGAACCATTCATTGTTTAGCTCCCTTTTTGAACATTTAGACAAGGTGTTGATCTGATGACATTATGTCAACCAAGTGTCACCAATTTGATGAAAAAAAAATTTTGAATCTCTGTTGTAGGCAAGGGCAAACAGTTGATTCTGAGAAATCTGAAGATAGCTTCCTTACTAAGTACTGCTAAAACAAATAACTGCAATGAAATTAATATTAAAACATTTTATTTGATACAAATGCCACTTGATATGGCTAGAAATTAATACCCATGCTGATTGCTCTGAACTGAATAGCTTGTTCGGCGAAAGTGTGGACTGCAGTTGCTGGAAATTAGAGTCAAGGTTAGAGTGGTGCTGGAAAAGCACAGCAGGTCAGGCAGCATCTGAGGAGCAGCAAAAAAAAAAATCAAAAAAAAAATCGATGTTTCAGGCAGGAACCCTTCATCAGGAGGGCTCCTGCCCAAAATGTCGATTTCCCTGCTCCTCGGATGCTGCCTGACGTGCTGCGCTTTTCCAGCATTACTCTATCTTGACTCTAAATTGCTTGTTTGGCCTCGTGAAATACCATATACGAGTGAACCATTTTGATAAGAGATTGGAGTCATTATCGAACCAGTGGGGTTACATGAGAATCCAAATTGTTTCATCTTCACTGATACAAGCTTTTTATTTTCAGGTTAATTCTCTAACTGCCAGTTGAGCTCATATTCTCATAATTTTTAATCCAGTAACAGAAACAATACTTTACTGAACTCCAAAATCAGCAGCTTTATTATGAGCATTAATTACATTTCTGCCATCGAACTAAAGTAATTAAGAAGGCTAATGGAATACTGGCCTTTATATTTTGAGAGAACTGGAGTAACAGGATGCAGAAGTTATGCTGTAGCTGTACAAAACCCTGGTAAGGCTGCATGTGGAATATGGAGAGCAGATCTGGGCACCACACCTTGAAAAGGATATATTAGCATTTAAGGGAGTACATGTGGGTTTACAAGAATAATACCTGGACCTAAGGGGTTATGTTGAGGGCACATTATACAAATTAACGACATTGTCTGTAGAATTTTGAAAGTTAAGGAGGTGATCTGATTGAAGTCTTCAAGATATTAAACAGAAAAGGACAGGATAAATAAAGGTAAAGTATTCCCATTGATTAGGGTCTCTAGAACTAGAGGCATAGTCTAAAATTAGGGCCAGACCACTCAGAAGACTGTTGGGAAGAATTTCTACACACAAAGGGTGGTAGAGTATGTGGAAGCATGTTCCAAACATCAGTGGATGATGAATCAGTTGTTTACGTAAATTGGAGATAATTTCTTTTTGTTAAGCACAAGGTATGAAGGGATATGGACAAAGGCAGATATATGGAATTAGACCACAGATCAGCCAGTATCTCACTCAATGGCTAAACAGGCCTGAAGGGTTGAATGGCCTCTTACTGTTCCTATATAAACATCCTATTTTTTATAATAATGGACCAAGATATAGCAAGAAAAGCTTGCTATATCTTCCATTTCTTGCCATTTCACTACTTCTATGATTAACACACTATTCAAACCTTCATTTTCCCCAAACATCATGCCAAGAAACCTTAGGGAACCTGTGTGCTTTTATTGCTAGCACTCCATACACATGCACTAAATGTCATTATTAAATATTTTAACGTAAGTATTTTTAAAAGGTGGCTTAAATTTTTCTAGAGAATAGGGTGGGATGTAGATGCATTTTACAAAATGATGTTCAGTTCAAGGTTTTTTTAAATTCATTGAACAGATGTCGGTTTTGGCTGCACTAGCATTTATTGCCCATCTCCAATTGCCCTTGAGAAGGTAGCGTGGAGCTGCCTTCTTGAACTGCCAAAGTTTATAATGCTATCAAGGAAAGGGTTCCAGAATTTTCACCCAGTAATACTGAAAAAAAAAGTCAAGCTGTTGAGCAGCTTGGAAGACAACATGTAGATGGTGAGATCTCAAAGTATCAGCTGCATTCTTCCTTTTATAGGTGGTAGTGGTCATTGATTTGGAAAGTGTTTGTAAGAAGCAATATTTGCTCTAAGTCACTTTGCCATGCAAAGGCTGGGAAGCTCTTTATACAATCAATGAGCGCATCAACGTATGGCTTCTGTTTCTAGAAGCCACTGCCATCATGGACTTCTGGAAGGGAACGAATGTTTGTGGATGTAGGTCAATCAAACAGCCTGCTTTGTTCTGGATGCTGTCAAACGTCTTAAATGTTGTGGCACTCATCCAGGCAATCAGAGAGCGTTCCATCACACTCTTGACTTGCGCCTTGTAGCTGGTGGACAAGCTTTGAGGGGTCAGGTGGGGAGTTACACACTGCAAGATTCCTAATGATGTGCAGGTTAGGTGTTGACCAAGCTAAATTGCCCATAGTGTTCAGGGATGTGAAGGTTAGGTGCATTAGTCAGGGGAAGTGTAGAGTAATAGGGTAGGGGAATGGATCTGGGTGGGATACTCTTTGAAGGGTCGATGTGGACTTGTTGGGATGAAGGGCCTGTTTCCATACTGTTGGGATTCTAATTCTAATTCTAATTCTAATCTCTGACCTGCTTTTGTAGCCACCATATTTAAATGACCCTTCTCCCCAGCATACTCCTAGCAAGTGTCCCGGCTATTGAAAACAAAATCGATGAACTCAGATCTGGACCTTCCTACCAGAGGGAACTGAGAGGCTGTTGTGTGGTCTGCTTCATGGAGACTTAGCTCACCTCTGCCATTCCCGAATGTGCCCTATAAGCTGACAGGTTCTCCATGTGTCACATGGTGTCCTCAGGCGAGGCGAAGGGCGTTGGGGTATGCTTCCTGATCAACACCTGCTGGTGCTTGGACACAGCGACCCTGGCAAGCAATTGCTCTCCAGACCTAGAATGCCTTTCAGTAAAATGCTGTCCCGATTACCCACCATGCAAGTTCACCTCCGCCATCCCGACAGCAGTTTATAAACCACCCCATGCGGATGTGAAGAATGCCTCAGACGTGTTTTACCGTGCCATAAATACTCTAGAGACAAAATTCCCAGAGGCCCTATTCATTATGGCCAGCAACTTCAGCCAGGCCAACCTAAAGAGCATGCTGCCAAAGTACCACCAACACATCTCCTGCCCCAGAGGGGCAAACATCCTGGACCATTCCTCTTCCAGCACCACTGATCCAGACACAATAAAAGAAGCCTACTGTTTCATCCCTCACCCACACTTTGGAAAATCAGATCACAGCACTGTGTATCTTCTCCCAGCTTACAAGCAGAAATCGAAATAGGAGGACCCTTCATAAAAGGAAGTACAATGCTGGTGGAGGCTGTGGAAGACAGTCTCCGGAACTGCTTGGAATCAGTGGACTGGACCATGTTCAAGTAATCAGCAGAAAACTGAGATGAGTATGCCACCATTGACACGAACTTCAATAGCAAATGTGTGGATGACTGTGTACCAAAGAAGTCAATCCAAGTGCTTCCCAACTGTAAACATTGGTCTTAAATAGGGAGTGGATTTCCTGATTTAACCAGTCAGGCAGCATTCAAGTCAGATGACCCAGACCAATACAGAAAATCCAGATATGACCTCCGCAAAGTCATCAGGGATACTAAGAGGCAGTACTGGAGCAGATTAGAGGCCCAAACCTACTAAATAGACTCTCGCCGATGGCAAGGCCTAAACAACATTACGGGATACACAATGAAGCAGAGCAAGCTAATAGACAGACACATCCCTCCCTAACGCGCTCAATACTTTCTATGCTCGGTTTGAGCAGAGTGCCAGCAGTACAGCACATCTGCCCTGATAGCCCCAGGTAGACCTGTTCTCTCAGTCACCGCTGCAGACATCAGATTAGTTTTTCAGGAGTCAACCCAAGGAAAGCGACAACGTGGACGCTGCCCCGAGCCGAATACTCGGATCCTACGTGGACCAACTGGTGGAGGTATTCACCAACATCTTCAACCTCTCCCTCCTACAAGACAAAGTCCCCACCTGCTCCAAGATTACCGTCTTCCCTGTACCTAAGAAAGCACATGCATTTTGCCTTAATGACTACTGCCCAGTGGCTGCAACCTCAATAATCATAAAGTGCTTTGAGAGGCTGGTCATGGCCCATCAACTCCAGTCTCCCAACCTGCCTAGATCCCCTACAATTTACCTACTGTCATGAAAGGTCCACAGCGGATGCCACATCTCTGCACTCATCCCTGGAACATCTAGACAACACGGATACCTACATTAGACTCTTGCTCATTGAAGGCAGAGCTGCAGTCAACACCATTATTCCCCCCCCACACTGATCTCAATACTGTGACCTTGGTGCCAGCTCTGCCCTCTGCAACTGGATCCTCAGCTTTCTGACCCACAGACCGCAATCAGTGAAGATAAACAACAGTACCTCCTCCAGAATAAACACAACACTGGAACCCCCCCAAGGATGCACCCTCAGACCTCTATTGTATTGCCAATTTCCCAATAAATGTCATCTGCAAGTTCACTGACACCACCACCATAGTTGGGCGGATATCTAACAATGATCAAAGAACAGAATGGCTTGGTGATGTGGTGCAAGGAGAACAACCTCTCAACTTCAGCAAAACTAAAGAATTGACCAGTGATTCAGAAAGGGAGGAGGATAATATGCCCTAACCTACATCAACAGAATTGAGCTAAAGAGGGTGGAGAGTGTCAAGCTCCTCGGAGTGACAATAACTGACAATCTGTCCTGGACTTGCCATGTAGATGGGATGGTCAGGAAGCACAACACCTCTTCTTCCTCAGGTGGTTCAGAAAATTTGGCATGTCCATAAGGACCCTCATCAAAGTCTACAGCGGCATCATTGAAAACATACCATCCAAGTGCATAACTGCCTGATGTGGCAACCGCTCTGTCCAGGACCATTAGAAACCACAGAAGGTTGTGCACAGCTCAAACCATCACAGAAGCCAACCTTCCGTCAATGTACTCCATTTACACAGCTTGCTACCACATAATAAGGCTGCCAACATCAAAGACCCATCGCACCCCAACAATGATCTCCTACAACCTCTTCAGTCAGGCAGAAGATACAGAAGCGTGTACACACACACACACACACCTCATGAACAGCTTCTTCCTGACCATTATTAGTCTGATGAATGGATTCTCTAGCCTCAAATAATGCTGATCTTGCTAACATTGATTCCCCCAGTTCACGCCCTGTGCAATGTAACCTGTATGCTGTAAGGTCTCTTTGATTTGTACATCCTTGCTTACTATGCTCTGCCTGTACTACTTGAAAACAAAGCTTTTCATTGTACTTTGGTATGTGTGACAACAAACAAATAAATCAATCATTATGGTTAGCCCAGTTCAGTTTCTTATCAATGGTAACACCCAGGATGTTGATAGTGGGAGGATTTCAATAATGGTAATACCATTGAATGCCAAGAGGCGATAGTTAGCTTGTTTCATATCGAATGGTCTTTGCCTGGCATCTGCGAGATGCAAATGTCCTTTGCCACTTTTCAGTCCAAGCCTGGACATTTCCCAGTTTTTGCTGCATTTGGACATGGCCGGCTTCAGTATCAGATGTTGCTGAACTTTATGCAATAATCAAATGTTCCATTTATGATGGAGGGAAGGTGATTCATGAAAACAACTGAAGATGGTTGGGCCTAGGTCACTACCCTAAGGAACCACGCTTGTGATGTAATGTAATAATGTCCTGCCTCTGAACAAGTCCCACCTGCTCCAGAGATGTGTGGTAATATCTCTGAATAGATTGATCAGAAGTAGGAACTCCTGCAGAGATGATCGACCTCCAACAGCTATAAGCACTTTTCTTTGTGCTAGTTACAATTCCAACAGAGATGAGTTTCCCCTCGGATTCCAATTACCTGGTTTTGCTAGGACTCCTTGACAACAAACCTGATATTGGGAATTGTCAATCTCACCTCATGTCTAGAATTTGGCTTTTTCGTCTATTTTTGAACTAAGGCTGGAATGAGGTCAGGAGCTGACTGACCCATTTACATTCAAAAGACTCTTATTACTACTCACAGCATTAACAGTTTTTTTAGAATATATTTGTGCTAAGCTACTTTCTACAAGTACCTATTAACCTATAGTGAAATGCCCCCCCCCCATGCAAAGCAAAGCATGAAGGAACCAGTATTCAGTATTTTCAACTGTTATAAATATGGGGCCTATAAGAATTATTTGGCATGTATTGATTGACAGACTGTGTGCAAACAGATATCATGTGTAATTACAACTTCATTAAACTTGGAATACAAAGATGAGCCTCTAAACTATTTTCTCTAATTTGTTACAGTTTGTAGTTAATTTGCTTTTGAACAAGTTTAAAAACAACATTTTGTAAAGAAATTACCCAAGTACACAATTTTTTTGCATGTCTTTAGATTTTCTTCTTAAAGAAGGAGAGATTTTTGCATTTTGATTATCTCAACAAATGCACGGCAAAAAGACAATTAAACTTATGAAAATTATCACATGTATTCATTCGATTTCAACAGCCATGATGGCACTGATCTAAGTGCAACACAGAAGGAGGTGGCTACTGATAACAGAAAATGCTGAAAAACTCAATAGAGAAGTCAAATCTGTAGAGACAGGAGAGTCAAATTTCAGGTCAATGCCTTTTCATCAGAATGTTCCCAGTTTTTCGTTTCCTCCCAAAATGACACCATATCTGCTGAGCATTTCCAGCACTTTCTGTTTTTATTTTAGATCTGTGGCATCCAAATTACTTGGTTTCTGAAATAAAAAGAATCTAATGCAGGAACTAGAGTACAGGAGTTGGGAGATCACATTGCAGCTGTCCAGGACATTGGTTCGGCCACTGTTGCAATATTGTGTGCAATTCTGGTCTCCTTCCTATCGGAAAGATGTTGTTAAACTTGAAAAGGGCTCAGAAAAGATTTACAAGGATGTTGCCAGGGTTGGAGGATTTGAGCTATAGGGAGAGACTGAACAGGCTGGGGCTGTTTTCCCTGGAGTGTTGGAGGCTGAGGGGTGACCTTACAGAGGTTTACAAAATTATGAAGGGCATGGATAGGGTAAATAGACAAAGTTAAAAATCACACAACACCAGGTTATAGTCCAACAGGTTCAATTGGAAGCTAGTGTGCTTCCAACTTTGTGCACCCCAGTCCAACACCGGCATCTCCAAATCATGGTAAATAGACAAAGTATTTTCCCTGGGGTGGGGACTCCAGAACTAGAGGGCATAGGTTTAGGGTGAGAGGGGAAAGATATAAAAGAGACCTAAGGGGCAACTTTTTCACACAGAGGGTGGTACGTGTATGGAATGAGCTGCCAGAGGAAGTGGTGGAGGCTGGTACAATTGCAACATTTACGAGGCATTTGGATGGGGATACGAATAGGAATGGTTTGGAGGGATATGGGCCGGGTGCTGGCAGGTGGGACTAGATTGGGTTGGGATATCTGGTCAGCATGGACGGGTTGAACCGAAGGGTCTGTTCCCATGCTGTACATCTCTACGACTATGACTAGTAACTTTTGTTCAAAGACCTAAACATCGTGAGGCTCAACTGAATTCCAAAACAATGTAAAAATAAAGCTGAAAACTTCAGAGACCTGGGATTCTATAATAATAGAACGCTCAATATTTGGTCATGGATTGATGAAATTAAATCAGCCATCAATTGATCTTTAAAAGAATAATGGGAACATCAAAGACTCTAGAGGTAAGCAGTTTTTTTTAAAAAAATCATTATACAGGGTGACTGGGGACCAACCCATTCCACCAAGAGCCCAACAAAAATTGCAGAACAGTTGCATGTCATTGTGCATTTATGGTTATATACAATAGAAGGCACATTTTTACTGCCTCAAATAGCAGGTACATGGTCCACTATGCTATAGAATTCAAACCAGAGCAGAGCAGCACCCAGTCAGGCCGACGTATCTCTGCAGGTTCTACATTTAAATTTCTACATTGCTGTTCAGGCAAGACACAATAAAGGAATCCAACAGAAGTAATGTTTCTCCTCAGCAGAGATGTCATTACATACTACATTTATATTTTATTCAGTACCCTATGAAATTATTGAGTTATATTCTACATGACACATGGGCAGACTTATCTGTAAAGACATGAGAGAATTCATATCATTAGACTTGAAACTTCAGGTTTCTTAACAGCATTACTACTGCAGGAAACAAAAGACATTTATATAGATTTACAAGGATGTTGCCAGGGTTGGAGGGTTTGTGCTATAGGGAGAGGCTAATTAGGCTGCTGCTATTTTCCCTGGAGTGTTGGAGGTGGAGGGGTGACCTTAGAGATTTATAAAATCAGGAGGGACATGGATAGGTTAAATAGCCAAGGTCTTTTCCCCAGGGTGGGAGAGGCCAAAACTGAAGGGCATAGGTTTAAGTGAGAGGGGAAATACTTAAAAGGAACTCAAAGGGCAACTTTTTCCATGCAGAGGGTGGTGCATATGTGGAATGAGCTGCCACAGGAAGTGGTGAATGCTGGTAAAATAATAAGTTAAATGCATTTGGATGGGTACATGAATCAGAAGGGCTCCGAGGGATATGGGCCAAATGCTGGCAAATGGGACTAGATTAATTTAGGATATCTGGTTGGAATGGATGAGTTGAACAAAAAGGTCTGTTTCCGTGCTGAACACCTCAATGACTCCAAACGAGGCTGATTATTTAAGAACTTCTGGATGAGGAATTCCAATAACTTACTACATATACCCCTAAGACCGGAAGACATCGAAGCTGAATTCGGTCATTTAGTGCAGTGAGTCTGGTCCGCCATTCGATCACAGCTGAAACATTTCTCAACCCCATTCTCCTGCCTTCTCCCTATAACGCTTGATGCCCTTATTAATCAAGAATCGATCTCGCTCTCTATATTAAAGACACTCGATGACTTTATCTCCACACCCTTCTATATCAATAAGTTCCACAGAGTCACCACTCTCTGGCTGAAAAAAATTCCTCATTTCAGTACTGAAGGGTCGTCCCTTCACCCTGAGAATGGGCCCTTAGGTCCTACTCTTTCCTCCTAGTGGTAAGATCTCTTCTCCACAGGCCTCTCAGTGTTCTGTTAGCATCAATCAGTCCCGTCCCCTCCACTTCATCTCCTAAATTCTATCGAGTATCTATGTCCTAAACTGCTTCTCATATGACAAGCCCTTCAGCACCAGGATAATTCTTGTGAATCTCTTCTGGATCCCATCCAAGGCAACACATGCTTCCTCAGATACAGCGCCCAAAACAGCTCAATGTTCCAAATGTGGTCTGACCAGAGCCTTATAAAGCCTCGGTAGTACATCCATGCTCTTGTATTCAAGTCCTTTTGAAATGAATGTTAACATTATATTTGACTTCCCAACTGCCAAATGAGCCTGAATGATAACTCCCAAGCCTCTTTGTGCTTCAGATTTTCTAAGCCCTTCTCCATTTAGAAAATAGTCTAAGCCTCTATTCTTCCAGTCAAAGTGCATAAAACTTTATATTTTCACACATTGTATTCCATCTGCTACTTCTCTGTCCACTTTCCTAGCCTGCCCAAGTCCTGTTGCAGCCTCCCCATTTCCTCAACACCATCTGTCCTTCCACCTGTCTTTGGATCACCTGCAAACTGTTAGCTCATCCATCGAGATCATTAACATACAATGTGATAGTCATGGTCCCAACACCGCCCCCTGTAGAACTCTACAAGTCACCAGCTGCCATCCTTTGTCTCCTCTGTCTACATTCTGCTGGTCAGCTAAGTACAGAAAAGATTTACCAGGATGCTGTCAGGACTGGAGGGTTTTACTTATAAGGAGAGGTTGGATAGGCTGGGACCTTTTTCATTGGAGCAGAGGAGGTGGAGGGCTGATGTTATGGAGATTTAGAAAATAAAAGGTGAATAGCAAAGTTCTTTTCCCAGAGAGGGAGAATTCTAAATAGGGGGTATATTTTTAAAGTGAGGTGGAAAATTTTAATAAAAGGAACCAGAAGGGTAACTTTTTCCACATAGAGAGTGGTTCACATGTGGAATTAACTGCCAGAGGAAGTGGTTAATGCAGGTACAGTTACAACATTTAAGAGACATCCGGACAGGTACATCAATAGCAAAGGTTCAGAGGAATATGGGCCAAATGCAGGCAAATGGGACTAGTTGTGTTGGGGAAACTTGGTCAGCATGGATAAGTTGGACTGAAGGGTCTGTTTCCGTGCTGTACGACACTGACTCTAATAACACCATGGGCTTGTCTTATTTAGCAGCCACCTGTGTGACAGTTTGTCAAGGCCTTCTGGGAATGCAACAGATCATGACCATTGGCTTTCTTTTTTCTAACTTGCTCATTATGTCCTCAAAGAATTCTAAAAATTGTCAGATTTATCAGGCATGACCTCCACTTTACCATGCATTCTTAAGTACTCCACAATCTTATCCTTAACAACAGACTCTAAAATCTTAACAACCAAGGCTAACTAGCCTATAATTTCCTGTCTTCTGCCTCCCTTCTTAAACACGAGTGATAGATTAGCATTTTTTTCTCTGGGACTCTCCTTGACTCGTGATTCCTGAAAGGTCAGCAACAATATCTCCACAGTCTCCTCAGCTACCTCCTTCAGAACCAGTCAATTCAGTCCAGGTGATTTACCCATCTTCAGAATTTTCAGTTTTCCCACTGCCTTCTCCTTAGTCATGGATCCTAAAATCACCTCTGCCCACCAACACCCTCACATTTAAGAGAAGTTTGGTAAGCTACAGGTGTCTTCATGGTGAAAACTGATGCAAAGTACCCATTCAGTTCTTGTCATTTTTTTGCTCCCCTCCACTACTTCTCCATTCCTACCATTTTCCAGTGGTCCAATGTCCACACTTCTCTCTTTCCTTTTACAATATTTAAAACAACTCTTGCAATTTTTTAATGTTACTATCTATCTTACCTCATTTTCCATTTTATAATCCATCTTATATTTCATCTTCTCCCTTCTTATTACTTTTGTTATTGTCCAATGCAGGGTTTTTAAAAGTCTTCCTAATTCTCTGGCTTCCTACTAATCTTCACCACATTGTATGCTTTTATGCTGTCCCTGACTTCCCTCGTCAACCACAGTTGCCTTGTCTTCTCCTTAGTATCTTTCCTCTTCCTTTGGTTGAATTTCTGCTGCCATTGGTGCTCCACCATTTTCCCTGCTAGGGAAATCTTCTTGGCCATGCCTTTATAGTTTCCTTTAGTCAAGTGTAATACTGGTACATCTGATTCCAGCTTCCCTCTCTCAAACTGTAGGGTAAATGCCATTATATCCTGGTTACTGTTTCCTAGCGATTCCTTCGCCTTAAGCTCCCTATACAAGTCTGCCTCATTTCACCATCACTAAATGCCTGTTCTTTCGTGGGGTCTATCACAAGCTGCTCCAAAAAACTCATCTCATTGAATTTCTGCAAATTCCTTTTCCTTGAATCCATTGACAACCTGATTTTCCTAGGCTACAGGCATGTTGAAGCCCCCACGATAATAGTAATAGTGCCTTTCTTACATCCTTTTTTACCTCCAGATTTGTATTCTTCCCCACATCCTGACTACTGCTAGGAAGGCTGTACATAACTCCCATCAGGGTCATTTTCCCTCTGTGGGTTCCTCGACTTTACTCACACAGATTCTTTGCCTTCTAACTCTATTCCACTTCTTGCTATTGAAAATTTAATTTTTAATGAAATTAAATCAATGTCAAATACATCAGAATGACATCCTCCAAGAAGTTGAGATGGTCCATACAGTCCTTACTTACCAGTCTCGCAGCAGCCTCAATAATGAAATGGTGCTGCCATCACACCTGAATTAGAATACTTGAACAATTATTTCCAATAGCCTTACACCATTTTTCTTGGCGAGATATTACAGGAGGTGAAAGGTAATCACTGCAATATATAGTGTTCCAAATTGCACTCTACAGAATGGTCAGGGTCTATGATATTCTTATGACAGCTATAGGTACTGTTGCAGCCTTGCGTAACAATTCAACTGGTAACAACACTGGTTTCAAACTGCAACAAATAATTCAGCAGCAGCAGTTAATAACTTCCTGAAGGCTCGAGTGCTATGCAGCAGGAAACATACACACCTAGCTTAAAGTGGAAACCTTGCTTCTGGCTGGGTTTGGTCTGTTCTGTCAAAGCCCAAATGGTGACAGGGCAGTGATTTTACCACAAGTGCATCAATGGTTGGGCACTTCGGAGGTTACTTTAGCCATGTTTGGAGACAATAGCCTTTATTCCCAAGCAGTCAGTCTATGATCCAATAATTTGGTGCAAGGGAGGAAATGTAACTATGGAGCAAGATATCATGCCAGCTGACTGAAAATCTGGCACAGACCTGCAGGAAGCAATACAGATGCCTGCAAAACATTTGCATGTGCGAGTGAAATTCTTATTTATGTATATTTGAAGTTGTCCAACTGGAACAAGCAAGGAAATGTGTGCTCCACCTGGGGAAACAATTTCCCCTCTCAGTCAAGTCTCTCACATCTTGACATTGCTCCTGCTTCATGGCATCAAAGGAAATGAAGTCAATGACCTAAATTTGGTGAATACAGAACTGCAAAGTGATTGCAGATGTAATTTGGAAACACTGGAATGACCAAAGCACTAGAGCTTAAAGACAATAACGATGGTCAGCCGTATGCAAAGATACGCCTGACCTTATATGTTATAAGCTCAGTCTGCCTGGTAAAGCATATCTTCCTCACAAAAAAAGCACTGTTCCTTAGTGAACTGCAGTCGAGGCATTCCGGGTCTATGTATTTGCACGGTATAAAGACTCCTTCAAGCTGTGTTCTAAATTGGTTCTATAAGTTAGCATGTTCCTACTCCTTTTCTAGTGCAAGCATTAAACCCCAAGAAACTAATCAGAAATTTGTCAAAAGAACTAAAGTTTTTTTAAATCACTATTTTAATTTCACAAATGACTTTTCAGCAACCAATACACTGAAAAGCAGCATACTAGTTATCTAGCTCAAAAATAACAGCTGATCCTTTAAATATCACTAGAAATTCACCTTTCATTATAACCATGTCCATGACTCCTGGGACTGATTTATGAAATAATAAATAGGATTCTAGGCCTGTTTAAAGGGGTGCTCAACTCTTAAAACAATTTAAATTTCTGAGGCAAATTGTGTCAGAACATGTGAGAAATCTGACTTTCTGCTTGAGTGTTCATTTGCAAAAGTGAAGTATTATTCCCACGGGGTTCAACTCATTTTCTCTACATACTTACAAAAAAATACATTTTGTTTTGCGAAAATTTGACTCAAGCTGAACAAACTCTCTAAAGTATCCTACTCTCAACCAGAAATAGATGCTTACCAATGTTTGGATGAGGGAATGGCTAATTGTCACCTAAACCTCTAACTGGACTATGACATCATGACGCTTTGAACAATAAGACTGCAGATTTACTCTACTACAACTTCAGTTTCTTTTTGGGACATTATGAACTTCATGGTCCAGGTACATTGTCTCTTTGAATGGAGAGGTTTTTTTTTGTATAGAACCTCTCATAGAAGGGACGAAGACATACTTGCATTCAGAAAGGTAAAAAAACTCACCTCCATTCTATGGCACTTTCAATAGAATTGAATACTTTAGGCCGACTCCGTAAAAATGTTTGCATGCTGTTTAAAGCATCCATTGCTGTGCCTAGAAATTATTTTTAACAAAAAAATTAAAGACATCTACGTGAAATTTAAACATACACTACTAACAGATATCGCAAAGTTATTATGTTGTACAGCTGGTTTCTAAGTGCTGTTATGCAGGGTCTCATTATATTTATTATTACTTGAAGTGAAACAAACTTTCAAAAAAGTTCAGTCAACTTAAATCACCCACCTTCGACTACATCAATCACACATAGACCCACAAGAGATGGCACCAGGTTCTTTGCTGCAATATGAACGGCTATCGCTCCACCCATACTATGGCCAATCAGAACAACAGGGGGAGAATTTTCACCATACAGCGTTTCCACTATAATGCCAATGTCTCTGTAAAAGAAAAAAATATATTTTGAAAACGAAAGCAGCATTATCAAAATCGACTCACAGACTGTTTTAAAAGGTGAAGTTATGTATTCAAGGTGGAATTCAGGGCGAGTAGAGAGATGGTTATTCAAATCAGGTGGTAAGACATAGGGTTACCAGACTTCTACCTTTCCAATCCTCAGTATTAAGCCATTACGTAGAGAAGGTGAATACTGACCTTTCCCTCCCAAGTTAATTCATGTGCTTATGAAGTCAATTATAGACCTCTCAGGAAGCTGCACCATGTGGACAGGCTGCAAGATGCAGCTTGAAGACTCAGGTTTATTTGAGCACCCTGTGGCAAGCATTCCCTCTAATTTTCTTACCAGCTGCGTGGGCCTCCAAGGCCCATGCATAGCAGCTACTTCTGGAAGTAGCAGTCAGTGCCACATGGTTCAGTGGTTAGCATTCTTGCCTCACAGTGCCAGGGATTCTGGTTCAATTTCAGTTTTGGATAATGGTGTGGAGTTTGCACATTTTCACTGCATCTTAGTAGTTTTCATCCAGATGCTCCAGTTTCCTTCCATAGTACAACGAAGTCAGGGGGGTAGGTGGATTGGCCACACTAAACTGTCCCTGTCCAGGTGGCATAGGCTAGGTGGGTTAGCTATGATAAATGCAGGTTACGATGGTAAGGTGGGATGCTCATCAGAGGGTCACTGCAGATTATGGGAAAATGGCCTCTATCCGCACTGTGGGAATTCTATCAATTGTGGTGTAAAGAAAACTGGAGTAGCTGCACACATGCACAGCTTAGAGGCAACTTTGTTTGATCCACAGAAGCCCCCACTGATGGCATAGGCCACCCTCACAGAAGACCACATCACCCAACACTAGCTAATCACAGCATACATGAGAGGCATCAGTGAGCTCACTCCCAATTTAAGCTTCAAGAGCTATTCCTGGTCCCCAGCATACAGCAGTCCTAAACGTGGGCCAATTTCTCAGTGGTATTTCTGGGACTGAAGAGCTGTTGACACCGGACTTCCTTCAACAAAGCTCAAAAAACCAAATAGCAGACAGTAGGCTGCCCAATTAAGATTTAAACCCATTGGGGTTCCTGGATGTGGCTGTGACGGGGTTATGAATAGTTTTTTTCAAAAAAAGATTCCCTGCAGTGTGGAAACAGGCCCTTTGGCCCAATGAGTCTACACTGACCCTCCAAAGAATAACCCACCCAGACCCATTTCCCTCTGACTAATGCATCCAAGACTATGAGCAATTTAGAATCGCCAATTCACCTAACCTGCACATCTTTAGACTGTGGAAGGAAACCGGGGCACCCAGAGCAAACCCACACAGACACAGGGAGAATGTACAAACTCCACATTGACAGTCGCCAGAGGGTGAAATCGAACCTGGGTCTCTGGCACGGTGAGGTAGCAGTGCTAATCACTGAGCCACTGTGCCAGCCCTGCGGCAGTGTTTCAAGCCTGCCTTTGGAAGCACTGCATGGGCCACTAAATAAGCTCTTTGCTCCAAGCCAGATCTAGGAAGAAATTTGCAGGGGGTAACATTTGTGTGCATCTGCTGCCCTTGTTCTAATAAATTAGAAGGTTTGGAAGGTAACATTGAAGCATCCTTGCAAGTTGCTGTGGTAATTGTGGATTGCACAAACACTGCAACCACTATACTTCAGTAGTAGAAGGACTGAATGGGAGTGGGTTACTAACGAAGCAGCATGAATTGCCCTGAACAATGTTGTGCTCTTGTTACATAACTGTACTATCTCATAACGAAAGCTTGTAAGATTATTATTTGGGATCTTGAGTCCCAGAGGTAAATGGGTATTTAGTTTGCAATACTGTAACAATCTAATGTATTTCCTTTCTGAAAGATCAGAACAGCATATGGAACAGCCAGCTATAGACATTTCGAACAAATCATATGAATTAAGGTAAATGACTCAACAGATTACATGGTGCGATAATTGCAGATTATGCTTGATTTGAGCTTTTAATGACCCATAGAAATACAGATGGCTACGGACTCGGAGCAAGTGGAGTTCAGATGAAGAAGATCCATACAACAGAAGGGCAGTTTAATTTCTGGAAATCTTCAGGCCAGAGCTGGAAAGAAATCTTAAGCTGTAAGACTGGCAAGTTAGCATGGCTGTGTGTCTCAGTGAGAGATGGAAGGAATTGCATCTGGTGCATGTGCAAAAAAGTTGCTCAAAGGAAATGCTTGCAACCTCAATTAGTCGAGTAAGAAACCTTGAAGTGTAAATAAGAGTGATACTTCATTGGAATGGAGTGTGTAAAGGATATCACTGGGAGATAGGGTTGAGTCTTCCTTCTTGCCGTTTTTATACAAGATCTTTCAAAAGTTTTATTAAAAAAAAGCAGAACAGGAGTTGCATTCTTACATGAAAACACTGACAGACTTGTGCCAACATGTTCTGTGATTGACTACCATGGGAACCAACTTGCAAAAATGAAAAATAAGTAGTTAATCAAGCCAGGCTTAGTCCAGAGCCAGTGTTGAGAATGTCTTGCTGGAAAAGCACAGCAGGTCAGGCAGCATCGAAGGAACAGGAAGAATCAACATTTTGGGCTGGAGCCCTAGGCCCCAAACATCGATTTTCCTACTCCTCGGATGCCGCCTGACCTGCTGTGCTTTTCCAGCAACGCACTCTTGACTCTGATCCCCAGCATCTGTAGACCTCACTTTCTGCTAGTTGATTTTTACTCTGGAACCAGACTTGTCCAGAACTGGAATCAAAAATTTTCAGAAGAGTAATTCTGATGAGCTGAAAAAGGAACAACATTTATCACACAATCAGAGGCCAATCTTCAAGAAATTTCTCCCAGATCTTTGATCCCAGATTCCAGAATGAAATGCAGAACAAGGCAGGCTCAGGCAAAATAAAATTAGAATAACATGTTAAATACAAGGGCAAAAAAGGTGGAATGGACAATGGGAAAAGTGAGTCAAAGTCTTTAAAATTTTAGGTTAAAGTTTTATTTTAATCTTTCTCAGTTACTGAGAATTTTACTTCCTCATGGCACAACTGAGCTCCAGGGACTTGCAGTTTATTGTTAGTCCCCAGAGACAGTTACTTAGACATTGAAAGAAACTAATGTTTTAATGTGAGCATGTTCCATTCTGAGCTTCTGGACAGCTGAAATCAAATTGGCTCTTCATTTATTAAAAAGCTGCTCAACCTCCCACTTTCCAAAAATGTTTAGGAAAAAAAACTTTAATTTTCATTACCAGGTCAGAACTCTGGAGGAACTGTCAAAATAAATATAAGCTCCGATTGTGGATAAAATTAATAAGTCAACAAAATATTTAATTTAAAAACAATTAAAATATATTTAGTTTACAGTTAATAACAATAACATTTTAAAGCTACTGCAACATTGGAGGATATTTCAATGCTATTACAGAACAAGTTTTCAATTTAGTAGCTGACGCTAATGGAAATTTCCTTAGATGTAATGACAGTCTACATTCAAAGAATTCTAATGAAACATTTATTCTCCAACCCTTGCTTTTTTTTTGCCATGTGATGTTAATACAGGAGCATTTAACACAAATGCTCAGAGAAGAAATTCCTTCTTATCTTCCCATCTTGATTGGGGCACCCCTTTATATCCGCTACTGGATTCTTCCCATTAAGGGAAATATCCTCTCAGCATTTACACTGTCAAGCCCCTTAAGAATTCTATATGTTTCAATGAAATCACCTCTTGCTCTTCTATAGTCTAGTGAGTAGAATCCCAACCTGTTGAGTCTTTGCTCACAAGACCAGGGATTATCCTAATGGAATCTTCTCTGAGATGCCTCCAATGAAATTATATCTTTCCTTAAATAAGGAGGCAGTTGACAATCTTGACAGTTTACTGAGGGATATCAATAAGTGGACAAAAAGTTGACAAATGGAGTATAATGTGGAATAGGTGCAGTTGTTCATTTTGGAAGGGAGAACAGAATATTAAGTAGAGAAAAATTGCAGAAAGCTGAAACACAAAAGGACTTGTGCACAGAACACAAAAGGCTAGCACACAGGTGCAGCAGATAATCAAGAATGCTAACGGAATGTTGGCTCTAATTTCAAGGGGATTACAAAGTAACATTAGGGAAGCTTTACTGCAAATCTAAAACGGTGCTGATGAGACCACATCTGATGTACTGAGAGTAGTTGTAGTCCCTTATTTAAAAGGAAAGATATAATTTTCATGGAAGTACTTCAGATGAGGTACACTAGGATGATCCCTAGCATTGAGAGAGTTTCTTACGAGCAAAGGCTAAACAGGTTGGGACTCTACTCATTGGGGTTTAGAAGAATGAGTGGTGCAACATCTCAGATTCTTCAGGGCTTGACAGGATAAATGCTAAGAGTATGTTTCCCTTCCATGGAGAGTCTAGTTCCAGAGGGCATAGTCTCACACTATAGGGGTGCCAATTTAAGATTGAAAGGAGGAATCTGCTCTCAGTGGTTTGATTGTTTTTGAAACTTCTTGCCATGGAGAGCTGTGAGGGCAAAGTCCTTGTGTTTATGCAAGGCTGAGATAGATAGGGGAAAATCAAGGTTTACAGAAAAAAAGAGCAGGAAAACAGGCATGAGGAATGTCAGATGAGCCATGATCCTATGGAGTGGCGGAGTAGGCTTGAGGGGCTGAATGTCCTACTTCCTTCCTATTTCTCGTAGTCTAACTCAAGGAACAAAAGTTAGCAAGGTGGCACATTAAGTAATTTGGAAAACAAATGGCATGTTGGCCTTTGTTGGAAAAAGGGACTGGTGTACAGGAATAAGTAGTCTTTCCACAATTGCACAGAGGAGGTCTGTGGAGACCACATTTGGAAGATACTGTGCTTCATTTTGGGCTCCATATTTAAAAGGAGAACTTACCTGCATTGGAAGCAGCAAAGCCAAAATTCATTAGATTGGTCCCTAGGATGAGAGGGTTGTCCTTTGACAAGATGCTGAATTAACCAAGTCTATATTCTCTGAAGTTCTGATGAATGGGTGGTAGTCTAATGAAAGCATTCAAGAATATTTGGGGATTAACAAGGTAGATACAGAGGGAGTGCTTCCCTTATCTGAGATTCGAGAACGAGGTGGTAGAGTTTCAGGATCAATCATTTGGGACTGTGATGGGAAATTTCTTCATTTAAAAGGGTTCTAAAATTTTGGAATCCTCTATTCCAGAGGATTGTAGATGCTCCATCACTGAACATATCTAAGGTAAGGATAGGTAGATAGTTGATCCCTTCAAATTAGGGTAGTTAGAGTGCAGATTGAAAGTATGATTAAAAGTCCAAGATAAGCTATGATCAAATTAAACTGTACATCAGGCTTGGTGGGCCATATTGATTACTCCTATCTCTTGCATTTTGCATCAATTATCTATTAATATTTTAGACTGGCAATATGCCAGTCTCTCTCATAAAATTTAACTTTGAATATTGCAAATCTCCAAACCATATTGCATATTTCAAGATCACTTTATTTAAAAAAAACAAATCAAGTCTTACAAACTCAAAATGCAATAACATTTAAAATAGATGGATCTAACCTTTGCAATAGCTACCCAATCACAGTCAAATACAGTTGACACATCAGCTGCAACTGATATTTGATAGTTAAAACCTGCAAACCACTTTGGTAACTATGACACTTGTAATATCGTTGCAAATTTTCACAGATTGTGTTTCCGACCAAATTTCTCTAAATTAATACATCCTAAAAATTTATGCTTAAAGATCAAGATTGAATTTATATTTGGTGGAGGGAGGTGGAGGCAGCGTGGGGTCGAAGAAGAGAGAAAGAGTATCCAGATAAATAGTCATTAAACAGTAATACATTGCTGATTTAGAATTACAGAGCTCAAATTTCAACATTATTAATTCTCAACCAGAATCCATATATTAAACAAACAGGGGGACTTGGTTTGTATTCAGCACACACACACACACAATAGGATCGGAATTCATCCAGCCCATAGTCCTGAGAACTATCCCTCCTTTTGTAACTGACATACAAGTATCCGACTGAAAGTATACTTGGGTACACAAGCTTTACCCTGAATTAGTACAGGTTCCACACTTAAGGTGTGTTTCGGTCAAGAGAATCTCCTAACTTAATATCTTACTCCAAATAGCAAATGATCATAATCTCAGTTTCACAGATCATTTAGTTGTATATAAACAGATCTAAAATTCAAAATGCTAATTTTAGCTTAAAAAAAGTTAAGAAAATTTATGCTCTCATTATCAATACTTAAGCTGACAGAGATGAAAGTCCTCTCCCTTCCTAGCACTGTGCTCTTTCCTTATCTGAAAACATCTATTATATCGACATGCATGTAAACCAGACTCCAAATACAGAACTTTAACCAAGAAACAAAGATGATCAACTTAACTTGCATATAAACCATAAAACAATTTAAATTGGTTTTCCTTTAAATAAAAAAAACAAATTTTGAGTTAATATGGTGCTATGTGTGATGTGTCAATTTGTAAATAAATTTTAAACAGCAAAGTTTTCCACATATTTTCATCAGTATGCATAGCACAGATATGTAGCACTTAGTTAAACCATGGCTTTATTTGCATGCTCAATTATATGTTAAAAATGGCACATCAGTTTGTGAAGCAGCACAGAAACTTTGTCTTGATGGGCATTTATTTCATGGTTTTGCACAATGGTCTACCAAGTCTGCCAATGCCACAACAATTACATAAAAAAAGTCAGTCATGGTTAAAAGATGCATGTTCTCAGGGTGTCCAAAAGAAAGAAGAACCGCGATTTTTCTTTCTCAAAACATGAGTGACTTTGTTTCAATTGTGTTAAGCTTTTTCCTTAAAATGGCCTGCTATGCCTTCCTTAATAACTGGTCTGTAGTTTACCAATTTCTGCCTCCCCTCCTTCCTAAAAGAGGAATCACATCAGCAGTTTGCCAATCTGCTGTAACCCTGTCAATATCCAGTGAGTTCTGGAATGTTTTGACCAATGTCTCCACCATCTGTGCAGCCACTTCCTTTATTCAAGGTAAACGTAAAACCACCATAGTCCTACCAGACCATATGATACTTTCCCATTAGAGACAGACAACAAAGGGTCACAACACCTCAGGCAAGGGGAGAGGTTAAGAAGATGATCCTCCATGGAAACCTCAACTGGTGCAAGAATTGAAACTGCACTGACAGCGCCACTCTGCTTTGAAAGCAAGCCATCCAGCCAACTGAGCTAACTTATCCTGCTTCCTTTAATAAACCTGTTTGGAGACTGCCTATTCCACACTGTAGGGAATCTCATCCAATCAGGTCTTGGTGACTTGGTTGCATCCAGGACCATTGAATTGTCTTTTCTCCCATTAGTATCTGGCTTATTTGTTATTAGATTAGATTAGATTCCCTACAGTGTGGGAACAGGCCCTTCGGCCCAACCAGTCCACACCGACCCTCCGAAGAGTAACCCACCTAGACCCATTTCCCTCTGACTAATGCACCTAACACATGGGCAATTTAGCACGGCCAATTCATCTGACTTTCACATCTTTTGTGATTGTGGAAGGAAACCCACGCAGACACAGGGAGAAAGTGCAAACTCCACACAGACAGTCACCAGAGGCTCGGATTGAACCTAGATCCTTGGCGCTGTGAGGCAACAGTGTTAACCACTGAGTCACCGTGCTGCCCCTTGGAACATTGAGATATCTTAGGGATGCTTCTATTGTCTTTCACTGTGAAGACAGACTCAAAATATTGGTTTATATTAGCTACCATGTCCTTGTTACTAATTTCCAGTTGCATTCTCCAGGGCCCACCCTCTTAATTTAGCTACTCTTCTCATGTATATATATCCTTTAAAATCTTTTGCTGTATTTTTTCCTCACCAATTCACTGTCATAAGCAATTTTCTTCACCTTCTTTAGCTTTCTCTAAAAAAATTCATCTGCTGCTGGTTCCAAAAAAAATTTCCAAAGCCTCTCAGCTACCACTAGTTTTCACTGCACCGCATGCTTTAGTTTCTGTTAGGATACTCTCCTTGATTGCCTTCGTTAACCACAACTGGTTCTTACTTCTCAGTCGTCTTTGAGAAGTTAAATTTTTTGCAATGCATAATGACATCTCTGTTGAAATATCCGGCACTGTTCATCTACTGACCTTAGTAGATTTTGCCAGTCAACTTTAAACAACTTTCTTCACAACTCTGTAACTGCCCTTATTTAGGTTGAGGACACTGGTTCGAGTCAGGTTGCTCTTCCTTAAATGAAGTTTAAATTCTACCATGTTGTGGTTACTAACCCCAAAGGATGCTTAACCAGGAGATCTCTCATTATTAAATCTAAAATAACTGGTTCCTGGATAAGTTCTGCAAACTACTGCTCTAAGAAACAATTCTAATGCACTTCACAAATGTTTTCCATATTATCCTTGCCTGCCTGATTTGTCCAGTCAAGGAAGGATGTTGCGAAACTTGAAAGGGTTCAGAAAAGATATACAAGGATGTGGCCAGTGTTGGAGGATTTGATCTATAGAGAGAGCTTGTATAGGCTGGGGCTGTTTTCCCTGTGGTGTCAGAGACTGAGGGGTGACCTTTTAGAGGCTTATAAAATTGTGAGGGGCGTGGATAGGGTAAACAGACAAAGTCTTTTCCCTGGGGTGCTGGAATCCAGAACTCGAGGGCATAGGTTTAGCGTGAGAGGGGAAAGATAATAAAGTTGACCTTTTGATCCCTTTTGTCATGCTGAGGGTGGTGAGTGTACAAAATGAGCTGCCTGAGGAAGTGGTGGAGGCTGGTATAATCTATTTGCATTGTCAACTTGCCTATCTTGTGACAAATGCTCTGTGCATTTCGATAAAGAGTTTTAAAGCTTTGACTTTTTATCATTATTATGCTGGTTCTAATTTTTGCTGCACTCTTCTGTATGGACTGTCTACTCCTTTCTGTCATACAGTGATTATCATTTGCCTTTTCAGTGCCCTGCAGCTATGCTCTCTCATTTTTAAAAAAATGTATTTTAAATTCTCTTCAATTGATCCTCTTCCCCAACAAGGAAGATAAAACAAATAATTTATTGGCAGAGAATTTCAGTATTTCCGTAAAAGGGAAAAAAAAAGACATTTTTATTAAAGCTTTTCATCTTGCATTCATCAGGACAATTTGTAAGAATGGAATTGGAGGGAAAACTGTTATAATGCATGTGAAGACATGCTGATAGGTTGGCAAGTAGACTCTGATTGGTAATAGCATTGACATGGAGAATACACCCATTACTCCTGGTTTACAGTTAACGCCAGGCTTTGTTAAAAAGTTTAAAACAGACTAGGCAACAGATTGCAAACAATGCTAAAGAGATGTTCTGTCCTTCGTACAAAATGAACAATGTGGTATGTGAATTTTTGCACTAGTGATGCCAGCTACTTAGGATGTATATTTCAAAGACTGGCAGATGGTATCAAACAACATACCCTTTCAGCTGACTGCAACAAGCAACAACCAGTCTATATTTCAAAATTTGAGATACAATATCAAACATAACATGTGAACAACATTTGCTGGACAATCATGAATGTGCAAGGAATTATGCTGACATCCAATTTGAGACAGACAGTCAAGTTCACAATATGGCTCACCTGCATGCTTTGGAAGTTATGTATATTAATATACCTTTTTTTGCAAATAGGAAGATTATGGACATGCACTGTGACTACTTAAACCCAACAAAATAGGAGACAACCATTTGCTGGTTCACTTGGGCCAGGGCAATGCCAGTTTAAAATGTAAACAAAGATGGCTGTTGTTAACGGTCAATCATAATTAATGCATGTATTATCCACTACAGAACTTTTACTAGAGTCCATTTGCCAACCAATCAGTGCACTTTTCTCATCCGGTGCGAACATTATGCTTTCCCCCCAATTGATATTTTTGCAAATTTTAGGGCAGCACGGTGACTCAGTGGTTAGCAGGTCCCAGGTTTGATTCCAGCCTCGGGCAACTGTCTGCATGGAGTTTGCACATTCTCCCAGTGACTGCGTGGGTTTCCTCAGGGTGCTCCAGTTTCCTCCCACAGTCCAAAGATGTGCAGGTCAGGTGAACTGGCCATGCTAAATTGCCCATAGCGCTAGGTGCATTAGTCAGAGGGAAATGGGACTGGGTGTATTACTCTCGGAGGGGTGGTGTGGACTTGGGCCAAAGGGCCTGTTTCCACACTGTGGGGGAATCTAATCTATTTTAATTGTCCTGGTGAATGCAAGATGAAACGCTTTGACAGGTATGTATTTTTCTTGTTTTTTTTCAAAACTCAGGATTTAGATATTTCTAAATCAACCTATTCAGGGATGTTATTACACACCTCTGGAGCAGGTAGGACTTGAACTCAAGCCTGGTTCAGAGGTAAGGACACACCACATAAACAGTCTGCTTTTTTTGACCTCTTTTTTCTTTTATTCCAAAAAGTGCTAATAACACACAACTGAGAGACTTTCGCACCACCAAATCACAACGAATGTATTCTTTTTAAACTACTAATCACTACCAGTAAAAACAAGAAATTTATACTCTAGGAGTTGAATGATCTAAACTTGCTCCTAATTCATACCAGACATAACCTTATAATCATAACTAGGTCACTTTTGGAGTAAAACCAGGAAGTACTTTTTCCACACAAGCGTATATAAAATTTGGAGCTTTCTCTTGAAAACATGCGAATACTCAATCAATGAAAATCTTTTAACAATTTAATAATTTTGTGCTTCATAAAGTTATCAAGGGGTAAGAGTCACATGGCAAAGAGAGAGTGTGGAGGTAGAGATTAAATGTGATTTAGAATCATGTCCTATACCTGTACCTCTGCTCATACCAATGATCAGATCAAAAATGGCAGCAGAGTCAGCCTCCTCAGCCAGAGCTCATCTGCTCCATCTATTTATTTTCTTTTTCACATTTCTGCCCCCCTGCCTTTCTTCTTGGCTATGTTCTGAACTCCT
Organism: Chiloscyllium plagiosum; assembly: GCF_004010195.1. Lineage (NCBI taxonomy): Eukaryota > Metazoa > Chordata > Chondrichthyes > Orectolobiformes > Hemiscylliidae > Chiloscyllium > Chiloscyllium plagiosum. Next base: position 97,621,474 of record NC_057715.1, on the reverse strand, counting down.
TGCCTCAGTGTGAGCTCAGCCTGGCCATCCCCTTGTGGCCTGGGGTGGCCTACAGACAATTTCAGAGCGATCTCACGGCCTCAAGATGAAGCCCGACATGGACTAGAGGCTGGGTGCCAGCGTGGACTGGGTTGTTATTCTGAACTTTTCATTTTTCTGATTTATTCTTAAGAACATGTAAGATGGCACTGTAAGTGGAGATTTGTAAACTTTTCACAGTATAGGTAGACAATCCTAATCAGAAAGCCTCAGGACCAGCTGTCCTTCAGATTTTGGAATTTTTCGGATAAAGGATTAAATTTACATTTTCATAGCAAAAATAAAAAAGTTACCAAACAGCAGATGCACCTATGATTACTACAAGTACTGAGACAGAATTGACACCTGCCAGTGCTGGGCCACGACACTATGTGGGTGTGGAGTGGAGTTAACTGCTTGCACACCTAACAACATGGTTATTGAGAAAAAAATTCATGAAAAAAATTCGGACTTCAGAGTTTTTCGGATTTCAAAATTTCGGATAAAGGATAGTCAACCTGTACTAAATTGAATACATGTGACAATAAAGCTAATTCTATTCTACACCAACACTCATAACTGTATGTAGTTTTCTTAAAAGATTCTGGCTGCTTTACTGAAAGAATATTTAATTGCAATGAAAACAGCCCTCAGCTATATTTTCCTCCATCTTAGATTTTCATCCATTATCATCGTGAATAAACAAGTAAAGAAACAAAATAAACCAAACCAAATAATTCAAGAAATAAACATTATTAACTCTTTCAGCATAATGATTCTAATGTCATTCAGTTGATGAAAGTAAGCAAGCAGCTGTAGCAGATGGTAATGCTGGCCTCCATTGGGACAGAAGACTCAAATACAACAGCAGGCATGTCTTGCTGCAGCTGTTTGGCGAGACTACACCTGGGCAATTGTGCACAGTTTTGATCTCCTTACCGGAGGAAGGCTGTTTTGGCTATGGAGGGAGTGCAACAAAGTTTACCAGATTGATTCCTGGGATGGCTGGACTGACATGAAGAGAGACTGGATTAGTTAGAACTATATTGACCTGGAGTTTAGAAGAATGAGGGGCATTTGTCATATAAATCTAAATTTCTGACAGGATTAAACAAGGCAAATGCAGGAAGGAAATGTCCTCATGATCGTGAAATCCAGAATGTCAGGTCACAGTTTAGGGATACAGGGTAGGCCATTTCTCTGTGACAGAAAATGGCTGAGGCTAAAACATTGAATGCTTTCAAGGAGGAGGTGTTAAATATTGCTTTTGGGACTAATCGGATCAAGAGGGACAAAATACCAAGTTGGATGATCGGCTATGATCATATTGAATGGCTGAGCAGGCTAGAAGGACTGAGTGGCCAGCTTTTCTTTTGTTATTTTTTATGCTTCCAAGTAGGAGACAGATAAGTAAGTAGAAACCACATGCTGAGGGTGTACATGGTATTTATTAATAATGCTAGAATTTTGACTCATCGTTTTGAGTGCTGGATGTTATGTTAAAAAAAAAGTCAGGACAGACCTCATACTGGGAAATCTTACAAACAGATGGAACAACCCACATCACAAGAGATTTTCACAAGTTCTTGAGAAATTATGAAAGCTCTTAAATGACTTTACGTAATGCAGAGGGAAACATCAAGCGGCAGGAAAGAAAATTGACTCCTAAAACACTAGGCTGGTGAATATTTACAATGTTTGGAAATAATTATTTTATTGCCAGAATACCTTGACATGGTTTCTGCTGAAAGATCATCAGCGTTTCTGACTTTTGTATCACCTGCAATGTAAATAGGACCAGAAGTTAGATATTTTTGCGAGGTTGTTTCCTGTCTTCATATTGCATATCTTATAACACATGATTTAATCCAACATATTCCAGCTACATCTTCATGAACAGGAAGTATACGTATTTTAGTACAAAACCTGGGCAAATGCAAAAACTATACCCTTACCATGCAGCAGAAATGTAAATCTATTTTTGAAAATCCAAGGTCAGTGTCAATGTTGTAAACAGCAATCAAATCATTCTTGATATAAATAACTTCAACATTGCTTCCAAATAGTAGAGGGTTTCCATTACTAGGATGCAACAGAATTTACTGGAGTCAAGCAACTCCAGAGCAATTATTTGGACAATTTGAATACAGGTCAGATTTTGAATAAAATTCCTTTAGATTAGATACTTTTCCCCCCTATTACTGACATCACTAGTATCCAGAGACAGGTTACTTATGAGGCATATGTAAAACAATTATTTTGCAATGATAGAGGCAATGTACAGTCTCATTGGTAGCCTGAGTTAAATTTAACAGATGCTGCATAAGTTTCCAACAGTTCTGAAAACCTGACAGTGAAAGGAAGGCAGAAATGGTCAGCAAAAGGAAATGCATTAAAAGGCAATTGACTCACTGCCAGGATTGGAAGTATATTTTCATGCCTCGAAAAGAACGAACAACATTTGGCCTCCCCGCTGCTGATCACCAACCCCCCCTCCCCCCACCCTACCCGCTCTATCCCCACATCCCCACTGTGGTCGTAGCAGACATGCTGCATCAACCCCAAGGTCCCATCTTCTCCCTTCCTGCACTGGCCCTCTCCCCTTCTTTTCAACCTCCTCTCTCTTTCCCTCCTTCAAACTGCTATGGCTTTCTCTAAAAAAAAAACCCACTCATTACAGCTTTTTCTACCCCCTGTTCTCCCCACAACCCAAAGGGTGATCAAAGCATCAAGTTGTCTAACTGTTGGGTACAAAACGCAAGGAAAAAATTACATAGAAATGAGATCCCTAACTTTGTTTTCTCTGGGCTACACCTCTCCCATCTTTATTAATATTTAGTTTACTACGTTGATGACACTTTATGTTGAGCAGATTAGCTGGCATTTAAACAAGCACCTTAAAAGATGTCAATAACATGAATAAAACTGAAAGTTAAACAAAGTTTTTTTCAAAAACTGAATTACTTTCTTGTTCAAACTGTAGGTCCCCCTTGGGTTTACTTTCCTGTTTAAAAAAAGCATCTTGCATCACTATAGATGCGCGAGATCATACAAAAAATTAAATTCTTCTTCCCAATTCAGTTGAGCAGAAAAACCATGGTTGTTGTTGTTTTGCAATATTCAGCAGGTTTGTCTTCACAATAATGGGCGGCACGGTGGCACAGTGGTTAGCACAGCACCAGAGACCCGGGTTCAATTCCCGCCTCAGGCGACTGACTGTGTGGAGTTTGCACGTTCTCCCCGTGTCTGCGTGGGTTTCCTCCGGGTGCTCCGGTTTCCTCCCACAGTCCAAAGATGTGCAGGTCAGGTGAATTGGCCATGCTAAATTGCCCGTAGTGTTAGGTAAGGGGTAAATGTAGGGGTAAGAGTGGGTTGCGCTTCAGCGGGGCGTTGTGGACTTGTTGGGCCGAAGGGCCTGTTTCCACACTGTAAGTAATCTAATCTAATCATAACCTACACTATACAGATACCAGTTTACAAGTAAGGCAGGAGGAAAAAGTTCAGTGTGAGTCCAATGTTATCAGTTCAAAGCCATGCAATGGCTGGAAAATATTTGCCACCTTACATTCTGATTCCATATTACATATGACCTTGAAGGCCACAATAGTAAAAGCAACTGCAGGATTTGGACAGAGATATCAGAATCAGCATAAACATTGTGTGTATTTTGGTCAGGGTGACATAGACACTCTCATAAAACATGGGTCACATTTGCAGCAAACTCAGGCAGATGAATTTCCAACACTGCATGTAGTCAAGAGGATGAAGGAGTTCAGGTAGTGGGAGAAGCATCCAATCTTTTATTACGACAGGCATTAATTGCAGAAGTTTTCATATATCATTTCAATTTAAGTTACTCCAAATATTTAAAGTACTCAGACAGCTCACACTTGGTACATGGTGAAAATGTTTTTTCAAAATCTAGACAAAATCTAGACCCATGAGTATTCAAAATCAAAACTCAAGTTTTTTTTGGTGGGGGGGTGATGAAAGCAGAAAAAAAAAAAATATTAATTGAAAAAAAAAAGGTCAAATACTTAGAATTCCAAGTAGAGGGTTTTGGAGTCCAATTGTGTTTTAATGCAGAGCACAGGATTTAGAAAATAGAGAAGGTTTTAGAGGAGCTTCTACAGGGGTGCCCAAATGCATGGGCATTCTAGAACTTGCAGTGTACTGGAAAGAAAACACTCCGAGATTGGGAGAAGAGATGAGCTGATCACAAAAAACTGATGAACTATGACTTGTGGCGACAAGTCAAAAGAAATAACTGGTACAATACAAACCAGTATATACCCCTAAAACACAATGGCTCTACTTGTGTCATTAAGCAAAAACTGATACATTAATAAACTTATACACCTTTACTGGTGCTTGTTTATCAAATTTAATGGTAATCACTTAACAATTAGAATAAATAACAAAAAGCTTACCATGGCTTCGTAGATCTACCGCCACAACCCTACAGTGAACTCGACTGATAATCATGGACTGTAGTCAACAAGAACAGGTTATCTTAAGTCATATATACCAATCTCACATCATAACTTGCAAGCATATATTTTACAAAAAAAAATGTAAGCCTTTATGATCAAATTTTAAAACTTGAAAAAAAAAACTAACTTCATTCCTTGAACCATAAATATTGTTATGCAAGTATTGGCCATGATACAGGTCAAAAACAAAAATCACAATCTTGGTGGTTAATGTGCCATTACGTTTGATGTTTAATGCTATAGAATTCTAATGGCAAATTGATGACCAAACATTAAAGTTTATTTCTGTCTAGAGAGATAGTGAGGGGGTCATACAATTTAATGTCTTTCCCCTTTATGAATACATAAATATGCAGCTCATTGCAAAATATCTCCAAGTCTGACCATTCTTCACATGCAAAATGAAATAGAAAATATTAAATAGCTGACCGATAGAGGGGTTTCACAACAAAACAGAATATTGACTGCACCAAAAAAAAATTTGTCTTTAATATTTTTTAATTATGAGTCATTGTCAAGAGGAGAATGCGTGGCCACTCAGGTGTTCTGTCAAGTTAGAATATTGCAATAATTTAGCTTGGGACTTCCTACTCTGTCAATAGGATAATATTTTTAAAAATAAATTGTATTCTCCCCCGAAAAGATGCTGTTACTTTAACAGTTCCAGCTGTCCTGGGTCATTTTGAGCAAGTTGAATGAACATCTACATGGAGTACTGACAAGTTAACTAATTTAGGGAAGAGGTAAAAGAGAACGTTACATAAACCCAGTTCTTTAACCAATGTCCACTCATATTCATTTCCTTCTGTGATCAGAGGTGAACTCTGGATGATTTCTCCTTCCTTGAATCTACAAAGGTCACCTAACTCTGCACAAAGGAGGATTCACATCACATCCATATTATTCCTATAACATCTTCAAATAAACTATTCAGCACAATACTTTATAGAGTTAGAAGAGATTAGGTTAACCTGAGGTGATGGCTGCACAATACTGTATTTTTGATGGAATCTGTGTTTTCAAAGCTTGTATTTTTGAGGTAGCCACCAACTTAAAAAAGGAAATCAAGCCTTCTAGTTTCGAAGGAAAATGAGATTGAAATTGTGATTGAAAAAAATCAAAACTTCCAAGGATACTGTAACTGATTAAAATATACAACAGAACACTGCTCAGGAGAAGTTGACAGTCCACTTGTGTAGGACAAGCAGGCTGAAAAGACAAAGGCTAGATTCTGAAGTTGAAAATTTAGCAAATATATAATTGCGGTATACGCTTGTTATTTGAAAATAGGTTTGGTAGATCACCGCCATCTAGATCGCGTGGAGGTGGTTCTAGAGATGGGTGCCACTTTTAATGAAAACTGTCCTGTGGAACTCAGTTGTTTGAGCATTGATGTCAACTGAGGACCAAGCTCCAAGGAAAGGAACTGAAATTTTACAAAGATGACAAGTGTTTAGAAGGATTGTGTCTCTTGGGACTAATGACTTACACATTAAGTGAATTAAGGCAATTTGGGGAATCTGCCCAAAATGTGTAACATACAGCTTATAAATTGACCACAATTTCCTAGTTAATTTATGTTTAATTGGTTTGGCTTCAGTGTCTAGGTAGTTAGCAAGATGGTATTCAGGTTTTATGCTTTGACTGTTGTATAACAAAACTATTTTGTTTTAAATACTGGAATCTTGTGGTTTTATTCTTTCAACAAATGACTAATGTTTTTAAATCAAGTTAATTGAATACAGTACCAGTGCTCAAAATCAAAAGTATGCAGAGCCAGCAACATTCCTAAAATCAATACATAAACGATGGAGAAACTCAGCAAATCTGGTAGCATCTGTTAAGAGAGAAATAGTTGACATTTTAGGAAAATGGCTTTTCTTCAGAAGCGAAGGGAGCTGGGAAATGTTGTTTACATTGCTGACAAAAGAGGAAGAGCAAGTGGTTTTGCTCAAACAAGAATCTCCAGCATTATGTTTCATTTCAGTTGATATAGCATAATTCACTGTAAAAAGTAAAGACTGATGTCCTGAAATACAAAATAATTTGAGGATCAAGTGTGACATTTTTCTCACTCAAGAATTTATGGGTGCTTTCAAACTACAATGGCTACAAATCCAAATATGTAAATGATAGTCACGGACCTCTACATTAAACATATTTCTACTCAAATATTACAGCAAAGAATTAGCAAATACATGACTAGTTTTGTAGTAACATCTACACAGGACAAGAATTCAGGGAATCAAAATGTGCACGTGGAAACCTGTACCTTACACTGTAATTCTCACACCACTTAGAGACACAGGCATATGCCAGCTGAACATTGTAGGTTCAGCTTAAGTATACCTACAACAATATTGCCCTCTTCCCAGTGGTCAAAATATTTGTCCATATATTACATGATTAAATATTGAGACTTCCATTTTTGTTATTAAGCATATAACTCTGAAAGTGACCTATACTGTGCTTCACAAATGCCATAATCAGATATATAAAGTGGCTAGTACTGCACCTTTTTAGTGCCAGAGTCAGTTAAAGGTGAGAGTAAACTTGTTTTTAGAGGAAACATCTAAGCAGGTCAAACTTTAAATTAAAAAACAAATGTGTATAAATTGGTCGTTCTATACTCATTTGTATTAGCCATCTACGCAAATAGTGAACATGGCAAAATACTGTCCATAACATCTTTAAAAACATTCATATTTGGCCTCAGGAAAAGTACCTCTGACTACACTAGACAAGAAAGTAAGTTTATAGAGTAGGACAACTGAGGTAGAGAGAAAAAAAAAACTTTTAAAAAAATCTTAATAGATCGGTAAAGCTAAAATGTGCACAAAAATGGATCAACAATAAACTAACTTGACGAAAAGTTTAATTTGAACAAACACAAAAGTTTCTAGGAAAGAAAGAACATTATATATCTGTTTCCTGATCACAGATTTATGATGCTGCACAAGCATAACATCTACCATACAATTCCCAGTTTAAGAATTCTCAGATGCAGAACATTATAACAAGGGCTGAACAGACTTCTTCTGATCTCTACAGGGTCTTAGATATATGTTCGAGGATGAATCATACGTGCCTGCTCTCAAATCTCAGCAGCCAAGCAAAAAGCTACATTACCAATTGACTGGGACCTGATTACAAGCTAATCCCTAGCTGCAATTGGTTTGAGAGGAATGTTGGAAAAGTAAAAATGCATTCCTCATCAAGTACACAATGGAATCACTTCATCACCTTCTTCTAGCTGTGAACTTAAAATATTAATATGACCACAATATGGGAAAAAAATATTGTAATAAGGCAACACAGAATGTACAATCGCTCTTAAATCCAGTGTATTCACTGGTATCTTACATGACATTGCAACTTAGAAGATCTTCAATGGTAAAATTGTTTGCTAACATGCAATGAAACATCACAAATTGCTGTTTTAGTAAATCAATGGAAACCATTTCAAACTATATGATGTAACAATGCAATAACTTGCATGTCCAAGTTCAATTTTAGAACTTAAGCCATTTTTCATTCCTTCTCATATCCCTAAATTTACAATTTAAATATATGCTCCAAGCAACAGCCTAACTTTGCAGCTGATAGGAGAGGAAACCACATGCAGATCTTCGAGTTGACATCATGAATATTTTTAGACTCTTTATATGAGGCAAGAACAGTCATCAAGGGGCAAATTGCAATGGTTCCATCACCTGGCTAATTATACAGTTTAAATCAAATCAGAACAGTCTGCGTGTGAATATCTCAATTATGCTGGTTTACTTATCTATTCATTTGATGGAGTATCCAAACTATAATTTTTAAAAAGGTCATGAAGAAACTAAAGTCATTTTCAGAAGGGATTTTAAAAATCAACGTGATAGCTTGGTAGAAGGACTGCACATTGGACACAGTGAACAAGTAGTGAAGGGGCAGGTAGTGATAATGATCAGGACAGGATGCAGAGCAGGAGGGGAAAGCAGCAGAGAGGAGCAGTGTGTGGGAGAAAGTCGAAAGAGACAGCGAGCAAAGTATTGGCTTGTTTAAAATACAGACTTGAGCATATGCCACAGTTCTTGGCATACATTCACTAAATGACAACAAAATGAAAATGGAGGCTGCACTTTTTTTGCTAAGCTCTGTTATTTATAAACTGTGCTGAAAACACATTATTAGAAAGTGCTTTAAATGGGGGTACCTGCACATAATGAACAGAAATAGGGAAAATACAGATGCCATTAGAGCCAGTCTTGCTTTTGTTTCAACAGTGGACAAATATGAATAGTTTCTTGCTAAGCATTAAATCTCATTCTGCAATTTCCACACTGCATTTTTCTTAAAACTTGCTATTACTTACAGTGAATACTGCCCAGGAGAGTGCTGAATGGCCTCCACCATGCAATAATAAGAGAACAGGCCCATCAGATCCACTTTTGTAGATTCGAAAAGAGTACAAGTGGTTAAGGTTTATTTGCAATATAAAATTAGGGTAAACTGTAAAACAATATATGTATTAGATTGGACTTAAATTGCCTTGCTATGAACAAACATGACACAGATTTGTAACTTAAAGCATTAAAAATTTGTTAGAACATTGTAGCCAATGAATCATACATGATAGATTAAATGAGTGGGCAAAACTACAGCAGGTGGAGATCAATGTGGGAAAGTGTGAAATCACTCAAATTTAGATCCTGAAAAGCTGGATCAGAGTACTTACAGTGTAATGAGAAGATCGAAATGAAGGTCAAAACAGAAAGATAAAAGATCACCATACAAAAGAAATTAAAAAAAGGTTAATCAAGTATGAGGCTGTTATCTAAACAAAACTGGAATACAAAGAAATGGAAGTTACGTTATGGAGCACTAGCTATAGTCTGTTCTGCATTTAGTTCTGGCACCTCACCGTACATGCTGCAGAGTGCAGCACAAATTCAACTGATTGATACGAAAAGGCTAAATTATGAGAACAGGTTGTTCCTTAGTGCATTCTCCACAGCAATGCTTCATCTAATCTGTGATATTACTAACTAATCAGCACTCTTTTCTCGTGTCGTTCAAACTGTTGCGCCCTGAGAATTTAGGCATTCTTGCAGTTTACCGGAGTGCAAAATGAAAACCTTTAACAGCATCCTTCTATTTTTTTTCAGCAATCCCCAAAATTTGTTTGTTTTCCCACAAATAAACAAGATTGAGGGAATTTCTAATTAGGATATATCATATGATCAAAAGATAGGGTAGAATTTGCAAAACGATTTCCTCAGTAGGTGACTCCAGCCCAAGGGGAAGTAATTTCACAGTTAGAGTTAGGCTGTTCAGGAGAAATGTTATAAAAGTATTTCTTCACACAAAAAGGGTCGAGGGAGATCTCTCTCAAAAGGCTGAGATTTTAGGCCAATAATTTGGTCTGTTCTCACAAAAATATTGTTCTCAGTATGCTTGCCACCACCAACATTTTAAAATCAAATTACACATTTCTGTGCATCACAAATGTCAGACATGAGCAAGTTTTAGTTTTATTTTTAATACTTCTTAGCTAAAATTTTAAATTATCCAAATTATAATATCTCACAGATAAAGCATTGCTCTAAATAAAAGTAAATAAATTCATAACTATGGTTTCTCAACCCCTTGTTAATCATTTCAGAGAAGCTATACTAATTCTAACATGGACCTTTCCTTTCATCTTTAGCCTGCACATTTGACATGGAGGGTTTCTGTTTTTTGTTTGCACCAATATTTTGTCAAATTTCACATTTTGTTGATCATTTGTTTTTCCAACATCATACAGAAAGAAAATGCAATTTAAAAAAAAAGGCAATTCACTTGAAAAATGAAAAAATGATGTAACCCTTGGTCATAAGTTTCCTGCTAGGATTATGGGAGCAGATTCTTTGAAAAGTTGAATATGTATGGTACCATACTTTAATGGTTGCTGTACTAGCAACTGGACTGGTAAGCTCTACTTGCATCCATGGCAACTTGTACCATAACCAGAACACTACCTGGTTAGTGGACCTTTGTAACAACCAAGAAGCGCAAGGAAGGCAGGAAGGATGTGTGTCATCCCCATCCACTTTGGCTGATAGTAACTTTAGTCTGAGACACACACACACACACACAACTTGGTTGACTCTTAATGTCATCACAGCAGACAGATGTGAAATACAGATAGTTGGGTAATGAACAAGAAAGCAGTTGTGCTGTTTTATACATCTCACCTTATGCATAAATTTGCTTTGAAGTAGTTAAACCAAAAAAAAATCTTGATGCATACTTCAGTTTGAGAATCCCTTAACGTGGTCTCCCAACTGTTACTCAACAAATTTAAAATCACAAATTAGTTTTGTCTAATATATTGAAAGCATGTTGTTTTCTCAATCTGAACACATTACATTCTCCAACTGGCAACACCAGCAACATAAAATAGTCATAATCTAGTCCACTGACATTAGATATTTGTCCTGGATGTGAACACCTTATTTTGCAAATTTAATCATGAAGTTCACATTGCAATGTCAAGTGAGGCAATGCAGGTTTTAAAGAAAATTATTTTAAATTTGAAAGCTAAAAGAGATCAGCAAGAACAAGGATAAATGACCAACAAAACTAGTGAGAGAGAAAGGATACAGGTCAAACAGCATTCTGAACAAGAATATGAAGGTTTATGAACCTTTCATCATCTTTGGGTAACAACAGCATGACTGAACTACCTCTTAAATATAGAGGTATTTATATAGAGTCATTTGAACACTACTCAGTCCAATTTTTTTTTACAAGAAAAAAAAAGTATAGGTCAGATAAAGTGCCTATTTATTGCAACCAAAATTAGATGAATCCAAATAATAATGTCTTTAAAGTGAATGCTCCATCAAGCAAAAAGTTTCATCGTATAAATCTTCACACATCGCACTTTTAAAAGATATATCTTCACTAGTTCCATCTGTAGTTATGACATCTTCCATCATTTCAAAGTAATTATTCCAGGCCACAGGGGAGAAATCCCGCTTTCTTCCAGGACTGCAACAAAGTGACACAAACCATCAGCTAAAAGTGGAATTCAATGCAGTACATGCCATTTTAGTGTACATTTAATCTTTTGAGGGCCCTGTTGCTTTACAGTTACAAACAAGATTTTAAAAATTTATCTTAAGAATATTCTAGATTTAGGAAAAGATATTTTAACAGGGCTTCTCAATATTCAGGAATCAGAGGTCACAGGAAAATATCACTTTGTTCCATGTTAACTCAACATTCAAAGTCACAACTATAACATTGTGTTTAGCAATGCACTGATATTTGGAATATACAAAGTGCTGCCAGTCTCAAACTTACAGTTTTAAGGAGATGAGCTACCTCCAGTTAACATGTTGTGGACTCTTATTGGCTGAATTATGCAGGAGGATTGTTGGCAAATGGCACAAAATTCAATGTGGGCTGAACATTTAGAGGTGAATGGAATGGATGAAGGATAGATAGAAAGAGCAAAATCTTAAAAAATTTGAAACTTGTAATACCTTTTATGACTACCAGATCTTTCAAAGTACTTTGGCAAAATATTCACTATTGTAATGCAGGAAAGGCTCCAGCCAATTTGCAATTCCCAAAAACATGTGATAATGACCTGGTAATCTGTTTCTATCATGTCAATTAAAGAATAAATATTACCCAGGCCACAGTGAACAGCTTCCCTGCCCTCCTCAAAAAAATTGGGGGTGGGGGAGAAGGAGGTGTTTCAGACTGACTTCCCAAATATGGTACTACTGCAATGTCACTTCAGTCTTTTGATTTTGGTGTTCAAGTCTTGAAGTGGGACCAGAACCTGCTGACTCAGAAGCCAAAGTGACACTAAAATGAACCAAGACATCAGGATAGCAAAAACAAATATTAAAAATGGGACTCTCTAGTTGAACATTCCATTTCAGAGACCACCTAATCACTTAAGAAATTCAACACCATCCATTACTTAGCAGTAACAATATAGCATGGTATTAAATATGTGATAAGGTCAGCATTCTATCCTTTCATCTTCAAGACCAAGGATCCAACCCACATTAGAAGCCTTCTCTTTCTGCTGACTACAAATACCTGACATGAAGTAACTTAGGGTAATCTCAACTCACTTCTTTGTGGGATTGAAAGAAAAAGTATAAAACTGCCCTTTATTTGGCAATCTTACTGAAGGGACATTGCAGTGATTATCAAAGTTATGAAATTGTCACAAACTCGGTAGAATAAGGGATCTTTCTAACAATTTGGTTACGCTTAATGATGAAATAGAAATGCTTTTCATTGGCCAATATTGATACAGAAAACATAAATCATCATTTGTTGCACTGGGTGCTTTTTATAAGTCAACTAGTAGGTTTTAAGCAACTGAATCACTACACAGTCTGCTTATGAAACTATACCACCATGCTGCTGCTTTAACACCTATTTTTTAAGCAGGATGTATCTTATAAGAAACAAAAGATCTAATTAAATGTTTTATTGGAATTTGAGGACTGAAATCTAACTTGGATTTCTGATGATACAATACAGTTAAAAACAATTAAAACTTCTCTCAATAATTTTAAGAATTAGTTATTCATAAAATGCATCCACCGCTCCATACAATCAAATCTAATTTCTTAAATTTTTTCCTATTTCTTGTAATATAGCTGAATGTGTCAACAGCAGAATTCCTAGTTATTCACGACACAAAATTGTGTGGGAAACAAAATGAGTTGGTGGACAATACAATCCTTCTGAAACTTGACACTTGGTCGAAATAGAAGTTATATTTAATGTGGAAAAACCATGGTCATATAAACTGTAGGTTCAAAAAATTCAAAAATTTACATTACACAATGAATGAAGAAGATTAATGAGTTGAAAATGAAGCAGAATAGTTGTTAAAAAAACACAAAAATCTTCACAAGTATATCAATTTGAGTCATACATTAATAATCTCCACTAAATGACAGGAAATCCAAAAATCTGTTTAAATACGTGAGTAATACCACTAAGGATACAGCAGCTCGTCACAATGCAGTTAGCAATTAAGAAAATACATAAGGTAAAACAAACACCCACATTTATGGTGAGAACCATGAATGTAGAAAAAAAAGAATTGAGATTGCTCAAATGTAGAAAAGAGATTGAATGAATATAGGGCTCATGCTGTTAAGAGAATAGAGTTAAATAAAGTGCAAACTGATGAATGCACTGAACTAATTCTACAATATAAAATTATAGTTGATGTGAAGATATAATGGACTAGTCTGTGAATATGTTGAATCTCCCAAGCTTTCTGGTTTCAAAATCAGAAAATCTCACTATGCATTATTCCACAAAAAAGTGCAAATTATTTGTCTTTCCATTTAACATCAGGTTGTTACAGGACCAAATTTTTCATTGGCTCCCTAAGAGATTAATGCGTAAAAATAAAACAAATGGGATTGAGGGCAACGTGAGGACTGCAGATGTTAGAGATCTGAGTTGAAGAGTGTGGTGCTGAAAAAGCACTGTCAGGTAGCATTCGAGGAGCAGGAGAATCGACGTTTCCGGCTTAAGCCCTGCATGAGGAAAAGTAGATTCTCCTGCTCCTCGGATGCCACCTGACTGGCTGTGCACTTCCAGCGCCACACTTCGACTTGGATGGAGGGTAACGTGGAGATAGATAGAAGCTGTAAATTGAGAGTGCAGAATGTGCAACAGACCTGAGAGTCTTTGTACATCAGTCATTGAAGGTAAGCATGCAGGTGTAGCAGGTGGTAAAGAAAGCAAATGGCATGTTGATATTCATAGTGAGATTAGAGTACAGGAGCAAAGATGTCTTGCTACATTAATAAAGGGCCTGGGTGAGACCACAGCTGAAATATTGTGTGCACTTTTGGCTTCCTTATCTTAGGAAAGGTGTTGCTGTAGAAGGAGTGCAGCAAAGGTTTACCAGATTGATCCTGGAATGGCAGGACTGACATTTGAGGAGAGGTTGAATCGGTTAGGATATATCGGCTGGAGTTCAAAACAATGAGGGGGAAATTGCACACAGGTCTATAAAATTCTAACAGGACGAGACAGGGTAGATTCAAGGAGGATGATCATAATGACAGGGGAGCCCAGAACAAGGGGTCACAGTCTGAGGATACGGGTAAACAATTGAGGACTGAGAAGAGAAATGTCTTCATCTAGAGAGTGGTAAGCCGGAGGAATTTGCCATTACAGAAAGTAGTCCAGCCAAAACATTGTATGATTTCATGAACAAGTTGGTTGTAGCACTCTGGGGCTAAGGGAAGAAAGGGCATGGAGGAAAAGGATGAACAAGCTATCAAAGTGCACTAATCAGACACGACCATAACAAATGGCTAAGCTGGCATCAAGAATCAAATGCCCATTTGTGTTCTTATTTTCTATGTTTCTAGGTCCAAACCAATTCTTCACATCCCAGATTATGGAACACTTAACTGAGGTTCCAGTTATCTTCAAAGTTTTCACTGATATCCCTTCACAAAGTCAAGTGCCTTTTCTATTTGTCCTATCTTAAGAATCTTACACATCTGAAAATAAATTAAAATCAAGAACTGAAAATGCTGGAGATCTGAAATAAAAACAGAAATTGGTGTAGAAACTAAGCAGATCTGGCAACATCAATGAAGAGAAAACCGAGTTAACATTTCGGGTCCATTTACCTTTCTTCAGAATTCCACTGATGCTATCAGAAGTGCAGAGTTTCTCCAGCTTTTTTTTCCTTGACTTCAGAATGCCCTGACATGTTATAGTCATGAAGTACTTTTGATATCTAAAAACTGCAGTTATAACTTAGGAAATTGGCAGCTAAGATCCCACAAATGACTAAAATGAATGTTTCAGCCATTGGCTCAAAAATATTCATTGGCAATGGTATCAGGGGAATGCCCATCACTTATGTAAATGAATCATCAAAAATTTGCATTTAATTTTTTGTATTTCCTTCTGCATTTCACTTGCTTTTCATTCACAGAGAAGTTTTTAAATTCATGTTCGATTGTGTCCACTTCATTCTCTGGACTTTAGAAATAATTGAATACCGGGGAGACACAAACACTGACTGACTTGATTATTGACTGATAAATCTCAAATTCAAATTTCACCATGTCTCTATCTTCTGAATTTTGTATCCTCAAATTCTTTTATACCAGGTCAATATGAGCAAATTTTTAGAGCCCTTTTGAAGGCTATTTTAATAAAAATTGAACAAATCTAACAATATCCTAACAAAATACCACATAATACTAACAGGAAAACTATAACTGCAAATTAGTAAAATAAAAGCTAAAGAATATTTAAGACCTGATAAGCCATCACACTAAGTACATAATGAATCTGTATACTGTTTTGATATAGAATTTGTAATTTCTGTTCAACTTCAGCTTGTAATGTTAAAATATTAAATTGGACTCACTCTCTGGATATTAACGTATTATTAAAGGGTTAAACTGCACTGTCTGAACATTCTGGAAATGGGTGGGGACGACATTCATGCAGGAATGTAGATGACTCCAACTCCATTTAGACAATTATTTTCCACGACTCCCCTACTATTCAATTCAAATAGCCATCTCCCGGCCAATCAGGTTCGCTTGCGTGATCATCCCCAAAACTGAAGCCTATCAAACTGGGGAAATAGTGAAGCCAGAACTCATCTGCAGCAACCCACCCGCCACCCGCCACCCCCCCCCCGCCCACCAAGCAAGCAAGGACATATCACACCTACATTGTCTTGTGGAATCACTGGGTCAGGAAATCATCTGCATAATGATACCCAGGATTAGAGCATTTACATTTGCGTCATCTCAAAGGATGATCTCATCCTATCATTGTACCTGGCATAACACATGGTTATGAGGGAGGGGGAGCGGCCAGGGTATCTGCGAGCATTACCAACTGACCTGTATAAAGGGGATGTATTTTCTTTGCTCGGGATCTCTTCTGACTCAACTTTGCATGTCTGTGAAGTGTCAGAGGGGTCATGTAGCATGCACAAGCTTTAATAAACATTAACTGTTTGCAGAAGTTGGTGTGCGAATTGCATCTTATGTGTGAAACCTCGCACGGTGGCACAGTGGTTAGCACTGCTGCCTCACAGCGCCAGAGACCTGGGTTCAATTCCCGCCTCAGGCGACTGACTCTGTGGAGTTTGCATGTTCTCCCCCTGTCTGCGTGGGTTTCCTCCGGGTGCTCCGGTTTCCTCCCACAGACCAAAAGTGTGCAGGTTAGGTGAATCGGCCATACTAAATTGTCCGTAGTGTTCGATGAAGGGATAAATGTAGGGGAATGGGTCTGGGTGGGTTGCGCTTCGGCGGGTCAGTGTGGGCTTGTTGGGCCGAAGGGCCTGTTTCCACACTGTAAGTAATATAATCTAAAAGAACCTAACAAGCTGAAGCTGTAGAATCAGAATCATACTGCACAGAATTAGACCATGCAATTATTGTGTTTGCGATGGCTGTTTGAAATTAGTGTTCTACTATATGTCAGAAATATTTCCCATAGCCTAGTATTTTTCCTTTCAAGTATTTATCTGATTATCTTTTGAAAGTTAATTTTGAATCTAGTTCTGCCATTCTTCCAGACAGTGCATTTCAGTTTACGAATACCTCCCTGTATTTTTTTTTGATTTGAGCAGCCTCAGATTCCAGATAATTGATAAAAAAAAACTAATGTCCACTGGTTACTCATCTTTCTATGGCTGCAAACAGTTTCCCCTTATTAAAATCCTTTATAATTTTGAACGCACCTTATCAAATCTCCTTTCCTTGTTTTTAATTGGAATAATGTCTGTTCATCCACTCTTTTCACACAACCAATGGCTTTTATCCTTGGTAATCTCATTGCAAACATGTAAAGTCTGGTATTTAAATGCTGGCAATTTAAAAAGATACATACTGTCCACAAAGATTAGATTAGATTCCCTACAGTGTGGAAACAGGCCCTTCGGCCCAACCAGTCTACACCAACCCTCCAAAGAGTAACCCACCCAGACCCATTTCCCTCTGACTAATGCACCTAACACTGGGAACCCTCCAACCACAGGGGATGAACTTGGACTTCACCAGTTTCTTCATCCCCCCTCCCCCCACCTTGTTCTCAGCCGAATCCCTCCAGCCCGGCACCGCCTTCCTGACCTGCAGTCTCCTTCTTGACCTCTCCGCCTCCATCCTACTCCGACCTATCACCCTCACCTTGACCTCTTTCCACCTATCACATTTCCAACGCCCCTCCTCCAAGTCCCTCCTCCCTACCTTTTATCTTCTCCTGCTGAACACTCTCTGCTCATTCCTGAAGAAGGGCCTGTGCCCGAAACGTCGAATCTCCTGTTCCCTGGATGCTGCCTGACCTGTTCCAGCAATAAAGTTTCAACTTTGATCTCCAGCATCTGCAGACCTCACTTTCTCCACCTAACACTATGGGCAATTTAGCATGGCCAGTTCACCTGACCTGCACATCCTTGGACTGTGGGAGGAAACCAGAGCACCCGGAGGAAACCCACGCAGACACAGGGAGAATGTGCAGTCAACCGAGTCTGGAATTGAACCTGGGACTCTGGTGCTGTGAGGCAGCAGTACTAACCACTGAGCCACTGTGCCGCTAACAACAAAGAAAAAAAGTTAACAGTTCAGAGGTCTGGCTGTATGATGCATCTCGTAAGCTATGCAGCTGGTTCTTTCCAATGCAGTGTTAAAGCCAGGATTCACAAAGTATAGGGTAGTTGAAAATTAAATATGACTTGAACTGCGTAAAGCCAAGTTACAAATTGTGCACTACAGGTACACACCAATGCTGAAAGTAATATTTTAGTTTCTGGACCAAGCATTGCTCTTTACATACGCATCACAGGTGGAAACAATTTAAGGTAACGTATTCCATAAAATGTATGTTGAGAACACCTTACAGACTTTCCCATCGTGTTTTGGAATGAATGTGTTTTTAAAAAAAAGGCCAAATGACAATGTTGCATTGTTCTTGTTGATGTCAACACAGACATTTCATAGTGGTATATACAGACTTAAAATTTAACCTCTGGTTGTTAGAACCAAAATATTTTTCATAGTTAAAATGTTTTTTAAGAACGAAATATGGACCAATTTGCATTGGTCACCTGATAGGTCTCACAAAGCTTTTCTCAATATGGGCAGAATAAATGAAGTCATCACAACTGAAATGACCATTTTGTCCAAAGACAACGAAACCACGCAATCAAATCAGCATCGAGAAAATCAGATCTCTCCTTCCTCTTATGAAATAAAAAGCTCACCTTCCAGTTAGCCATCTTGGAAAGAAAATGAATTCAGACTTCAGATTACACATTTAACTATAGTTCATTTTCTGCTTTTGCGCACCAGAACAGACAGAAAGAAAAACTGAATTATAAGCAAGACTCTCCTGGCTCATTGTCTGCTGTTTTCTAGGATGAGACAGTTAAAAACCAAATGGGAAAATAATTACTCAGAACTCAGATACTTTGTCACAACTAAAGCATACTAGTCAACAAATAAAAGCCTCAGGTTACACCAACTCAAGAACTCCATGAACCAGACACTCTCCCCTTTAAATGTGGCATTAAAATTGCTCTTCTTTCATTAAAAAAAACAGGAAGAGTGTGGGAGGAGGGAGAGTGTTAACTGATTGTTCAAAAGAAATATTTGTTGCAAACAACAACAAAAAAAATGGCAGTTCAATCACATTCTGATCTAAACATAACACCAAGGTAAGCAGTGAGCTACAAACCTTTTAGGTGCAAATTAAATGCTGAAGATATTCCAAAATAAATGCTGCTCCAATGAATAGTATAAATTAGATTCAAAAATCATCATAAAGATTCATCATAAAGACTTCATCATAAAGATTCAGCCTCAACCAGAACACTAATCATTTCAGTTCAACTCAAACAGCATCTCACACATATAATCATTAAATAGCTTCCCTTTTCTAGCAAAATTGAAATGGTCTATTTAAGTTGATTCTGAATAAAACACAATAAAAGTGTTAGAATTGTTAAGTGACAAGACTTAAATGATACCTGTCTCACTGCGCTACTCAACACAGAAGAAGGAATCAAGAGAGAGTCAGCTAATACCAAAACACATGTGGATCAAAGTATGCAAAAACAATCCTTCCTCGCAATCTGCACTGTCACCATTTCTAGTTGAGAACATAAGAGATAATAGGAGTAGGCCATACAGCCCCTTGAGTCTACTGCACCATTCAAGATTAATCTGATTTTAGCAACAACTCAGCTTACATGTGTGATGCATGTAACCCTCAACTCTCCTGTAATCTTTTCACCTCAACATTTGACATTTTCAATGACTCAACCTTCAGAACTCTGGGATAGAGGATTCCAATGATCACAATCCTCCAAAGAGATTACTCTTCATCTTTGTTTTAAAAGAGCAACCTCTGAATTCAGAAACTATGCGCCCCAGTTCTGGATTCTGAAAATAGAACTGATGAAATGTCATAGATTTAATGTTAACTGTTTTTCTCTCTCTACAGTATTTTCAGTATTCTGATTTTACTTTAGAAATCCAGTAACGATAGTATGTTGCTTTTGTCAAATAAGATTAAGTATTGCCTCTACATTGTTCAATCACAAGCTGTATATAGCATGTAGTACAGATAAAAACTGAATTTTTCCACTTACATTTTAAAAAAATTAATACTATAGTTTGCTTTAAAAAGGAGGAAGAAAGCATCAATCCGTAGGTCGTACTGAAGTCCATACTGTAAGCAATTAAAAAAAGAACTAAGTTAAACTTGCATCATCCGTCCTACTCGTCTCTGTTGAAGAGATGTATTGAAATGGCAAAACAAGGTTAAAGTTTATTTAACTGTACATCTACGAGATATTACAAGTGATTTTTCAAACAATCTCAAATCAACCAAACTACAGAAAATAAAACCACAGTTCCGATTGATTTAAGGTCATCTCAAAAACTGACTAGTGTAGGGAATCAGCAAGAAAACAAACAGAATCGACAGTTTGAATTTAAAAACCTAACGTGCACACTAACCCCATTCTCATTTTAGCTCCAGAGTGGGGACCTGACGGCATCGGTGGTCGCGACGGCAATTTACTCAAGAACAATTCTTTCTCTAAAGAAGACATGTTTCATAGACATGAAATGTTTTAAAAGAATAAAATTAATAATCTTGTCAAATTAATGCCACTGCTCTTCAGAAGCGACTGCTCCAGTCTTTATACTTATAGGCGCCACATATATACCAATGCAGCCTCGCCAATAGTGAACACTGGGATTAAATACAAATTGTTAAAAGTCCTGTCTATATTCCTGAAGATGGCCTACTCCTCCAGTAGGAGAGGCGGTTGTTGCGCTGATACCTCACTGCTGGGATTTGTAGTCCTCCCAGTGACCTTTGTCAGCAATTGGACACTGCACCGCAGAGTAAGAGGACTACATTTACCATGATGCCATTTACCACATTACGTAATGGTCAACCAGCACCGGATGTCCGTTTAGTATTCTGGAAGTTATAGGTTTTATATTTAGATTCCGGCGCGCCGTTGCCCTGGTTACCACTTTGAATTTTAACGGAAGTTCTGGTCTTGCCAGCTGCTTGATGCCATCACGGGTCATCGAATTTTGAGGGGGAGGAATAAATTCGCATTACAAGTATTGCGGATGTTAGAAATTTGAAACAAACGCACAATGCTGGAAAAACCCAGCAGGTTTGGCAGCCTCTGTGCAAAGAGAAACAGATTTAACGTTTCGAGTCCGGTATGACTTTTTTTTCAAAACAGTGAGCGCATTGCTGTTTGAACAGACTGAATTAATTTACAAGTTAGTCGAATTTGAACAGAAAACTCATCATATTATCGCTCACGATGACCGATTCCAGATACTGTATTTCCAGCTGCAGAATACCTCTTATTTTTCAATGTAACACCTTTCACCCAACATTGTGAGAAGCCCAAGGGAGTAGGGAGGATGCCCGCTGTGGAGATGGGTTTCCAGTAGGTTCTCCCAGTACCAGTTTCAACCAGCAGCAATGGAAGCAAGGCATGTCTGAATAGATACGGAGATCGTCCTAGAGCAGCCAAGCAGGAAACCCTTCTGGAGGGTGAAGGAAATTTTAAAATGACAGCTAAAGTCATATTGAAAATTTTAATTACTCCCAGATAAGGGAGCTTCTGAATCCTGCTATGCCATTCAACCCAGTCCTGCCTTATCTTCTGCCACGGGGAGAAAGTAAGGTCTGCAGATGCTGGAGATCAAAGTTGAAACTTTATTGCTGGAACAGCACAGCAGGTCAGGCAGCATCCAGGGAACAGGAGATTCGACGTTTCGGGCACAGGCCCTTCTTCAGGAATGAGCCATTCATTCCTGAAGAAGGGCCTGTGCCCGAAACGTCGAAAGCTCATTCCTGAAGAAGGGCCTGTGCCCGAAACGTCGAATCTCCTGTTCCCTGGATGCTGCCTGACCTGCTGTGCTGTTCCAGCAATAAAGTTTCAACTTTGATCTCCAGCATCTGCAGACCTTACTTTCTCCTCGAAGATTTCAACCTACTGCGAATCCTCTTACAAGGATGCCTTCCTTGAAGAAGCTCTCTGCCTCTCTCTACAAGGCTCATTCCTGAAGAAGGGCCTGTGCCCGAAACGTCGAATCTCCTGTTCCCTGGATGCTGCCTGACCTGCTGTGCTGTTCCAGCAATAAAGTTTCAACTTATCTTCTGCCACCCCTTTTTGCCTGATCCAGATATTCTCGATTTATAAAGAAAATCAAAAATCTAGCCATACCTTTGTTTAAGGCAATTAGGCGATTGTTTGGCAAGAAAAATGATCACATTTTACCTGTTTTGAATGTCAATTTTGAATTGCTAATTGCTTCTAAATGTATTCTTGTAAGTTAATCACCTGTGGAAGTCTAATAATTGGCACTAATAGGAAATATGTTATTATGAAGCTTCCACTCAGTCACTAACTTTACAGAATTGTTAGGGTACAGAAAGATCGTAATCAGCCTTTTGTATGCCTGCGCTAGCTGGAAGATGATGAAGGAAAGAGCTCATTAACTTAGGTTTATTAGTGAAAGTCATTACATAAAAGGGAGGTGATAAAAAGTAATGTATGACAAAATCCAATTGTCAATTTCAATTCATACTCTATAAGCCTGCAGCGTGTGAAAATTGTAGCAAAAACAGAGGATATTCTATATTCATTACATCTGTTTCTGCCCAGTATTGAGGGCTGTTGTCTGCAGCCTCAGGAGTTGGTCAGCTCATCTAGAGAAGACCAAGACTGGATGGATTCTGTGGAATCTGGGAACTGTGGAAACCGTTGAATTTTGTGGCAATAATCTTTCAATAAGTATCTAGTATCTCAAACCTTGCCTAGTTTAAAACAAAAAAGTATTGTTTTCTTAAAAGACAATTACATTATTTTTGTGGTCTCATCTCGAATTGTAACTAATGTCACTGGACCAGTAGTACAAAGACCCAGGCTAATGTCTTCAGGATATAGATTAAAAACACATCACAGCAGTCGGTGGAATGTAAAGTAAATTAATAAAAATGAAATTGGAAGTTAGTCTCAATAATGGTAATTGTGAGATAATCATTGATTGTTATGAAACTACAACACCTTTTTCACTAATGTTTTTCAGGAAAGAAAATCTGTCATCCTTCCTTGGTGTAGCTAACAGTAATATAGAGGAAGACAGTAAGAATTTCTTTAGAAATAAAAGGGCAAAAGAGAGGCAAAAGTGAACATTGGGTCACTGGAAAATGATGCTAGAGAGATAGTGGTAGGAAATGGCTGAGGTACTGGATAATTACTTCACGTGAATCTTCACGGTGGAAGACGTGTAATATCCCAAAAGTTCAAGAGTGAGGTGGCAGAGCTGAATATGGTGGCCGTCACCAAGGAGAATGTGCTAGAAAAACTGAATGGCCTGCAGGTGGATAACTCACCCAGACCAGAAATATTACACTCCAGAGGTCTAAAGGAGATAGCTGAGAGATGGTGGAGGCATTATTGATGATCTTTCAGGAATCACTAAAATCAGGGAGGATTCTAGGGGACTGGAAAATTGCTAACATGACAGCCCTATAAAAAGAGTGTAAGGCAAAAGATGGAAATGGGTAAGTTGCTGGAATCCATTGTGAAGGATGAGATTTCTGAATACTTGGAAGTGTATGATAAAATAGGACAAAGTCAGCATGATTTCATCAAGGGGAGGTCATACCTGACAAATCTGGTGGAATTCTTTGAGGAAGTTACAAGCAAGTTAGACGAAGGAGAGCTAATGGATGTTATCTACCTGGACTTCGAAAAGGCCTTTGACAAGGTGCTGCACAGGGGGCTACTCAGTAAGATAAGGGCCCATGGTGTCAGAGGCAAGTTGCGAACATGGATAGAAGTATGGCTGTCTGGCAGAAAGCAGGGAGTGGGGATAAAAGAACCCTTCTCATGATGGTAGCCTGAGGTGTGTTCCGCAAGGCTCAGTGTTGGGACCACAACTTTTCACTTTATATATTATTGATCTAGATGAGGGAACTGAGGGCACTCTGACTAAGTTTGCAGATGATACAAAGATTGGTAGAGGGATAGGTCGCATTAAGGAGATGGGGAGGCTGCAGAAGGATTTGGATTGGTTAGGAGAGTGGGCAAAGAAGTGTCAGATGGAGTATAATATGGGAAAGTGTGAGGTCATACACTTTGGTAGGAAGAATAGAAGCAAGGAGTATTTTCTAAATGGGAAGAAAATTCAGAAGTCTGAAGTGCAAAGGGACTTGGGAGTTCTAGTCCAGGATTTTCTCAATGTTGAGTCATTAGTTAGGAAGGCAAATGCAACAATGACATTTAATTTGAGAGGACTTGAATATAAAAGCAGGGATGTATTTCTGAGGCTGTATAAGGCTCCGGTCAGACCACACTGGGAGTATTGTGCACAGTTTTGGCCCCATATCTTGGGAAGGATATACTGGCCTTGGAACATGTTCAAAGGAGGGTCACGAGAATGATTCCAGGAATGAAAAACTTAACATATGAAGAACGTTTGAGGACTCTAGGTATATAGTCAATGAAGTTTAGAAGTATGAGGGGGATCTAATTGAAACATATTGAATACTGAATGTTCTGGACAGAGTAGATGTTGGGAAGATGTTTCCATTGGTAGGATAGACTAGGCCCCGATGGCAAAGCCTTAGAGTAAAGGGAAGACCTTTTAGAACAGAAATAAAGAGAAATGTCTTCAGTCAGAGAGTGGTGAGTCTGTGGAATTTATTGCCAATTTAGGCAATGGAGGCCAGGTCATTGAGTATATTTAAGACTGAGATTGATAGGTTCTTGAGTATCAATGAGATCAAGGATTCCAGGGAGAAAGCAGGAGAATAGGGAAGAGAAACCTATCAGCTATAATTGAATGCCGGAGCAGACTCAATGGCTGAATGGCTTAATTTCTGCTCCTATGTCTTATTGTTTTATGTGATTCCACAGTAGTATTGTTGACTCTTAATTGTCCTTTGAAATGGTCCCATAAACCACTCAGTTCAAAAATAATTAGAGATTGGTACCAAATGCTGACCGGTGATATTTAGATCTCTTGAAAGAATAAACAAAACATCTCTCAGCTTTCTACTGAATAGGAAACAAAGTTTCCCATCTTAGGATAGGATCACATCCCATATTAGGATGTGATCATTGTTACAATCCCAGCTAATGTTATTATTGAACGAGTGAGATCCTCAACTGAAATCTGGCTTGACTGATTTTTTTATTTCTCAAGGTAGTCTTTCACTAGAACACAAGCACAAACATTTCAGATCAGGCTTTGACAATAACCAGAAGTTTATTATGGAAAAGAAAAAAATTAGAATAAACCAAGCTATAACATGTAACACAATTTTGTCAGATTTCAAAACATTGGAAAAATACAATCTGATCTATCCCAACATTACCACTTTATAGTACTCAAACATCAGACAGAATTTGCTTCTCTGTCATATCTATAGTTTTGACTTGACTGTTACTTTCATTTCTCACTTCTGAGAGTTTGATAGTCTCTTCCCAGAGTATTCGCATAATTGAGTTTATACTTCCTCCATTTTGAATAGCCTCTGCAGGGTTCCAAACAATTGTGGTCTCGAATTTTCAATCTAAAATCTTTGCACTTACCTAACCTATTTCCAAACTAACTAATTTCTTTAGGAGAAACTATTACGAACATTCAGCTTCAATCATGACTTCTACAAACTGAAACCAATAGTTTTCCAAGCTATGTGTGTTACCGAGGCAAAAGAAAAATCAATTCTTGACTCTTCTAACTGAAGTTAAAAATCACACAACACCAGGTTATAGTCCAACAGGTTTATTTGGAAGTGCTAGCTTTCAGAGCACTGCTCCTTCATCAGGTAGCTGTGGAGCAGGACCATAAGACACAGAATTTATAGCAAAAGATTACAGTGTCATGCAAATGAAATGATATATTAAAGCTAGATTGCTGTTAAGTCTTTCATCTTTTAGAATGGGTTGCAAGTTTCGGTTCATTAATATGTAAATCCCAGAACTTCTTTTAAGTCACATCCTCGAGATAACTTCAGGTTTTATAAAAAAAGATAACATCTCAGTTCAGACAATGCACTAACGGTGTGAGGTTAGAGTCTGTCTGTATCCCAATCTTGAGTCAGACTGGTTCTATTTCCAAAGTGGAATTTATAAAATATTGCACGGATTGACTGCCTGCAGATTGTGCATTTTTTAAGTAAAACTAACTGAAAGCAGACTAATTATCTTCAGTATAAAACCTCTCCTAAAAGTCTCCCAATGCAAATAAAAAAATCCCATTAGCATTCCATCTATTTCGTACTGGTTTCAAAAAATCCATGTCTGCAGAAATTCTAACAGGTTAATCACAAACACAAACCAAAGCCAAAATGCCACGAGTTAAAAATTCAAACTCTAAAATAAATTATACTAAAATATATATAAATGGCACACTTTTCATCACACCACTTTTAATGTTTGTTTTTGCCCACCCTACTCCAATCAAATATTAAAATCTAGTTATGTTTCAGAAAGGCATGATGAAACAATTTTTCACATTTTACAATATATTTGGCATGCATTCATTTCCTACTCTGAGAAATTGAGGTAGAATATCAGTGCAGTGAAGGTGACCTAAGGCAAACATTATTTATTAAGTGTAATGATATAAACATTAGGAAAATTTTAATAGTGGAACTTTGAGGTTTACTCAGAAAAGAAGTACAACCACATTTGGTGTGATAGTTTATTCCATGAGTTAATTAGTCTGAAGTGTGATGTAGTTAAAATAACATATAAGAGATGGCACCCTTATACATTTTTGTTGTCAAGTGCCCTTGTCTTAAAAGGACCAAATGACCTTCCTAAGCTCATAATCATGGTTTCAGCAAGACTGAAGTACTGTAAATTGAAACAAATTCACTTGATTTCACAGAGGTAGTGGCACAGCAGTTCACATCTAATGTGGGTGAGTCACTGCTGTCTACATGCTTATGACTATAGGTAAAGCTTATTAGTGGCGTACCATGTCCTCAGCTTTCGTTCATACCTCAAAATAATTGATGACACACGCGGACCTCATACCACTCTACTTTGCTTCAGAGGACCAACTAAAGGAGGATATTATCAGTTTCACCTGATGTAGTTATGTGACAACATAAGCTGAGTGCATGAAGTCTGGAATATTGAGATAGATATTCCCAGCAAGTGGAGAATACTAAAGGTAGACACCAGAAAGATGTGTGACATATCCAAAGCACACCCTGATGAACACATTAACAAATGTAGGCCATTCAGCCCCTGCAGCTTGTTCCACCAGTCAATAGCATGACTGATCTGTGGCCTAACTCCACACACCTGCCTTTGGCCTATATCCCTTCATACCTTTGCTCAAAAAAGCTTTATCTCCGATTCTAAATTAATAACTGATCCAACATCCACTACCCATTTGTAAAAGAGAATTTCAAACATCTACCATCCTTTGTATGTAGAAATCATACAGATGTACTGTTTCCTCACATCTCTTATGAATGGTCTGGTCCTAATTTTTAGACTGTGCCCCCGATTCTAGAACCACCGACCAATGCAAATAGTTTATCTAAATTATCCTGCTAATTTCTTGAAGATTTCAATCAGATCATTCTCAGTCTAAGTTATAGAGAAAGTATAATCTCTCATCATTACTTAACCCGTGAAGTCCATTTATCATTCTTGTAAACCTATGATTTACTTTCTCCAAGGCAAATATATCCTTCCTAAGGTGTGGTGCTTAGTTCTGCTCACAGTACTCCAAGTGAGGTCTAACCACGGTTCTGTATAACTGCAGCATAACATATGCAACCTTGTAATCCAGACCTCGAGTTATAAAGACTAGTATTACATTAGCTTTCTTGATTATTTTCTGTACTTGTTTCTGACATCTATGCACCTGAACCCCCAATTTCTTTAGACATACACTTGATTATATTGAACTCCTTCTGCCTCAGTTTTGCCCATCCATTTTTTAATTTAATGGTATTTTCTGCACTGTCTACAATGTTACCTAAATTTATGTCTTCAGCAAATTTGGATGTATAACTTGTGATTTGTGTCAGTCACTTCAGAAAAGATTAGGACCTTACCAACTTCCATCTCATAGTTCGCCGTGAAACCTAATTGCAAAAATGCTGATGTTACTATGGAAGTGACTGATGTAACACTGCATTCACCCTTAGAAAGAGGAAAGAACGTGAAGAGAGAATTGCAAAAATAGAATATACATAGTATCTCCTCTGTAGGTTTAACAATGCTGCTTTTACTATTGCTCTAATTGGGATCAAGTAAATTGGTGTTGCCTAAGGAATGAATCTAAGTTATTCCTGACCCGAAAAGCAGAAAACTGCTTATGATAGAAATCTGACCTAAAAACAGGAAATGCTGGAAGTACTCATCAAGTCAGACTGCATCTGTGGAGAAAGGAGTAAAATTAATCATCAAGATTGGAAAAAGTTAGGAATGCAATAGCTTTTAAACAAGGCATGGGAGTACAATGACAAAATGAAATTCTGAGATAGGGCGAAAGATAGGAGAAATTCAATGAGTTGATCTTCCAAGGCCAAAGGGAATGGTGATGGGGGAAGAAATAAATAAAAGGTGTGTCTAAACAAGCAAAGGGAACAAAATGGGCGGCAATTATTAAGGTCTTAAATTCAAAGCTGAGTCCAAAAAGCTGGAAAGTCATAGTTTAAAGATTAGGAGCTGTCCCTCAAGCTTATGTTGAGCTTCATTAGATAAGTACAGTTGACTGAGGATAGTGATGTCAGCATGAGAGCAAGTTGGAAAATTATAATAACAGGCCACAAGAAGCTTGCGCTGTGGACTGAATGGAAGTGATCCGTAAAGTAGTCACTCAAGTTGTGTTTGATCTCTTTCATTCTAAACTGTGTACACTTATCAAAAACATCCCAAAACTAGTCACTTATCAATTGCTGCGTCTGAGGTTGTATGGAAAATGGTTTCTAACTCTGCACATTACAAATAATGTGTTGTATATAAGGCACTTCAGGATTTTTTGAGATGCACTTCTTAAGATCTGGGCTTTCCAGCATACTCTCTCATACACAACACAAAGTCAGTTCACAACATCCAACTTGTGATTCTCTTGAATTACAGAGAGGTTTAAATGCAAATATGGAAACTGTATCCTTGATGACAGGAACAAATCCATTTGTTAATTCTTGAATTAGTACTGTATTTTAATCACTTGCTAATATCTGTTCAGAGCAAAGCATAATCAGTCACAGTACACAGTTCCTTTGAGTAACTTTGTTACAGATCTCTCAAATTAAGAATGGTCAAACATTTGAAAGAATTGTAGTTGCCTAAACCCAGCTAATAATTTCTTGGAATTCAGTACAAATGGAAGCATGCCCACTTTCTGTGTCTTTCAAAAGTGTAACTAACTGCTTTATAAAGTGTTTGAATGTTACAATTTGTATTTTTTTGGAAATAGAGTCAACAATTTTCCATTCACTGGCTTATTGTGTCTATTTGATTTCTGAAAATGGTATCCATAGATTTATGGAATCCCTATGGAAGCAGGCTGTTCGGCTCAATGAATTCACACCACCCCTCCAAAAAGCATCCCACCCAGACCCACCACCCCACCCTATCCTTGCAACCCTGCATTTTCCCATGGCTAATCCACCTCGTCTGCAAATCCCTGGACACAATGGACAAATTAGCATGGCCAATTCAATTAGTTCCAATCTCCTTCAACAAACACATTTTCCCAAAACATTTGTTGTCTTGCATTGTAATTTTAATGAATTATGTTTTGATTATTCAACCATGGAATATTCTACTAATTATAACTGTTTGAACTGTTAATCATTTTTGAAAAAAAGTGTTCCTTTTATCTTTCAATGAGAATCTTAATTTCACACCCTCCAGTTACTAACTGAGTGTCATGGAGAAATTGTTTTTAATACTTTCAAAGCTCCTTATAATTTGTACGATCGCCTGTTGTTTCTGGGCTGCAGTTGTCTTTTGAAACAAATGCCATTGCTGTCAAACCATATATGACAGAAGATAATACGCCCAAACAGAATTCTAGATTCTTTTTTCATAATAATGATAATCACATTTAATTTGTGTTTTTGAATAATTATTTACATCAAGAGAAAGGATTGTGCTGATCTCGATGTTCTCATGGTCCTGCATGAATTCCCCAGTAGGGCTGTTTAATTCAGTTTGAATTTCCCTGTGTCTAGTGGTATACCACAGGGTTCAGTGCTGGGCTCATTGCTGATTGTTATGTACATTAATGATTTTGACATGAATCTAGGAGGTATGATCAGTAGGTTTGCAGATGTCATGAGAATTAGTAGTGTAAATAATGAGTAGGCAAGCCTTATAATAAAGGACAATATAGCTGGGCTGGTCAGATGGGCTGAAGTGTCAAATATAATTTAATCCTGAAAAGTGTGAAGTGATGTATTTTGGCAGGACAGCAAGACATGACAGTACACATTGAATATTAGCATCCTATGAAGTAGAGAATCAGAGGGACCTTGGTGTACATGACCGTATATTCCTGAAGGTAGCAGGATATGTAGATAAAGTAGTAAAGAAGGTATGTGGGATGCTTGCGATAGACCTTTATTAATCAAAGTATTGAATACAAGTACAAAGTGATTATGATGGAGCTCTCTGTAACATTAGTTTAGCTATAGCTAGAGCACTGGGCAGTTCTGGTCATCACACTAAAGAAGGAAGTGAAAATTTAACCCAGATGTTTCCTGGGCTACAGCAATTTAGCTATGAAGAAAGTAGAAAGACAGGTTATTTTCCTGAGCAGAGAAGGCGAAGGGGGATCTGATTGACGTGTACAACATTCTGAGGGGCATGGAGAGGCTGGATAAGAAGAAAAAATTCTCCTTAGTAGAAGGATCAATAGTCAAGGCTACAGTTTTCAGGTTACGAACAGAATATTTAGAGTGAGTTTGAAGGGAAAAAGATGCATCCAGAGGGTTGTGGGTATCTAGAACTCACTGCCTGGCAGGCTGATAGACCGTCAGAATATTTTAAAAACATTCAGATTAGCACTTGAAAAATCTTTAGCAGTGAAGGTTACGGGCCAAGTACTGGAAAATGAGATTAGAATAAATGGAGGTTTAGATGTTGGAATCTGTACCGAACAAAAAATGCCGGAAATCACTGCGAGTCAGGCAGCATCCGTGGAGAGACAGCAAGCTAACGTTTCGAATTTATATTACTCTTCATCAGAACTGATGGATGTTTGATGACAGGTGTGGACTCGATGGGGCGAAGCGTCTCTTTCCGCGCTATAACAACTCTGCTTTATAATTCATCGCACCCCAGGGCATTTTCTCCCTATACGTTGCTAAAACCATTTCAGTCTGGTTCTACACATTTAAAACAAAACATTAATCAGTTAAGACGAGCCTAGTGAGACACAGTTCAGCTTCTACGCTATTCTCAGGATGTTACAAACTATTGAAATAAATCCTCGTCATACTCCTTCTGCTCCACAGGTTGTCTTCCGGTATCCCATGAAGCTATGCGTTCCCAATCATCCATCAGCCTTTATGGTCTTTCATGGCGGTGGCTTTGAAAGTCAAACTCGTTGCTCAGGCAGTAGTCTTTGTAAACAAAGGGATTGAATCGATCGCGTCCGCCTTCACCCTGTTGGTCCTCCTGTATCCCAGAGTGCCACGCAGGTAGTCCTGCCGCCGGCGCTAGTAGTAGGAGCGGGAGTGAATTGAACAGATCGGTTTATTGTGGGAGAGGTTCAAATTGTTGTAAATACCATGTGTAGGAAAGTACCAGGAAAACGATGAAAACCAAAAAAACTAAAGCGGGAAAACTCGGAAAGAAAACCAAAGGTACAAAGAGCGCGTTTCTCTTCTGTTTCAAACAGTGAAAATTGTCCGCTGTTTCTTTAGGCCGCTTTATTAGTAAGTGGACATAAATGACTGGGAAAAAAGATGTGGAAATATCCTTAGGCGCAACCGAAATCCTAAACTGTACATCTGAAAACATGTGACGGGACACTCAGGTCCTATTCTACAAAGAGTTCGTTTTTTTGAAATAAAAACGGAAGATGCTGATTCCAAAATATAGTGGTAATTGTTAAACTTTTTTTCTGTGCAGATGCTGCTAGATTTATTAAGTTTTTCCGTTTTTATTTGAGGTTTCCATCTAGCGCAGTATTTTGCATTTATTTTGTCCTTTAAAAGTTTAGTTAATCAGTTATGGTTTGCTAATCGAAGTCTGTCATCTGCACTCCTACTGGCTGCATCACAGAGCGCGCAACTTCAGTCTCATTTGCACCTTTTCATGAGAGCACCACAAATATTCAGTTTGTCTAGAATATAGAACTGTACAGCACAGCACAGGTCATTCAGCCCATTTATCTAATTTAAGATCAACATAACCTATACACTCGGAGAAAGTGAGGACTGCAGATGCTGGAGATCAGAGCTGAAAAATGTGTTGCTGGAAAAACGCAGCAGGTCAGGCAGCATCCAAGGAGCAGGAGAATTGACGTTTCGGGCATAAGCCCTTCTTCAAGAGTGAGGAGGGTGTGCCAAGCAGGCTAAGATAAAAAGTAGGGAGGAGGGACTTGGAGGAGGGGCATTGGGAATGCGATAGGTGGAAGGAGGTTAAGGTGAGGGTAATAGGCCGGAGAGGGGGTGGGGCCAGAGAGGTCGGGAAGAAGATTGCAGGTCAAGAAGGCGGTGCTGAGTCCGAGAGTTGGGACTGAGATAAGGTGGGGGAGGGGAAATGAGGAAGCTGGAGAAATCTGCATTCATCCCTTGTGGTTGGAGGGGTTCCTAGGCGGAAGATGAGGCGTTCTTCCTCCAGGCGTCATGTTATCATGGTCTGGCGATGGAGGAGGCCAAGGACCTGCATGTCCTTGGTGGAGTGGGAGGGGGAGTTAAAGTGTTCAGCCACAGGGCGATTGGGTTGGTTGGTGCGGGTGTCCCAGAGTGTTCTCTGAAATGTTTTCGCAAGTAGGCGGCTTGTCTCCCCAATGTAGAGGAGGCCACATCGGGTGCAGCGGATGCAGTAAATGATGTGTGTGGAGGTGCAGGTGAATTTGTGACCGATATGGAAAGATCCCTTGAGGCCTTGGAGGGAAGTGAGGGGGGAGGTGTGGGCGCAAGTTTTGCATTTCTTGCGGTTGCAGGGGAAGGTGCCGGGAGTGGAGTTTGGGTTGGTGGGGGGTGTGGACCTGACGAGGGAATCGCGGAGGGAGCGGTCTTTCCGGATACCTGACGAGGGAGCTCACGGACAGTACCTCCTACTGCCCCCTTGACCATGACCCCACCTCCCACTACCAAACCATTATCTCCCAGACCATTCATAACCTTATCACCTCAGGGGATCTCCCATCCACCACTTCCAACCTCGTCCCACAACCCCGCACCGCCCGTTTCTACCTCCTGCCCAAAATCCACAAACCTGACTGCCCTACCTCCTGCCCAAAATCCACAAACCTGACTGCCCCGGCTGACCCACTGTCTCAGCCTACTCCTGCCCCACCGAACTCATCTCTGCATACCTCGACACGGTCCTGTCCCCCTTAGTCCAAGAACTCCCCACCTACGTTCGGGACACTATCGACGCCCTCCACCTCCTCCATGATTTTCACTTCCCCGGCACCCAAAGCCTTATCTTCACCATGGACATCCAGTCCCTATACACCACCATCCCCCATCACGAAGGCCTCAAAGCCCTCCACTTCTTCCTTTCCCGCCGACCCAACCAGTACCCCTTCACTGACACCCTCCTTCAACTGACTGAACTGGTCCTCACTCTGAACAACTTCTCTTTCCAATCCTCCCACTTCCTCCAAACCAAAGGAGTAGCCATGGGCCCCAGCTATGCCTGCCTCTTCGTCGGATATGTGGAACAGTCCATTTTCCGCAACTACACTGGCACCACCCCTTACCTTTTCCTCCGCTACATCGATGTCTGTATCGGCGCTACCTCGTGCTCCCACGAGGAGGTTGAACAGTTCATCCACTTTACCAACACCTTCCACCCCGACCTCAAATTTACCTGGACCGTCTCAGACTCCTCCCTCCCCTTCCTAGACCTTTCCATTTCTATCTC
>NC_057715.1:97556463-97586517 GCF_004010195.1 Chiloscyllium plagiosum | reverse complement strand
CCCAACCCTCGGACTCAGCACCGCCTTCTTGACCTGCAATCTTCTTCCCGACCTCTCTGGCCCCACCCCCTCTCTGGCCTATCACCCTCACCTTAACCTCCTTCCACCTATCGCATTCCCAATGCCCCTCCCCCAGGTCCCTCCTCTCTACCTTTTATCTTAGCCTGCTTGGCACACCCTCCTCATTCCTGAAGAAGGGCTTATGCCCGAAACGTCAATTCTCCTGCTCCTTGGATGCTTCTTGACCTGCTGCGCTTTTCCAGCAACACATTTTTCAGCTCTGACCTACACACTCCTCAATTTATTGCCTTCCATGTCTTTGTCCAGCAGTCATTTAAATGTCCCTGACTCTACCAACACCACTGGCAGTGTATTCCACACACCATCACTCTCTGCATAAAGAGCCTACCTCTGACATCTCCCCTAAATCTTATGACCCCTTGTGATAGCCACTTCTGCCCTGGGGAAGTCTCTGGCTATCTATCTCTGCCTATCATTATCTTATATACCTCTATCAAGTCACCTTTCTTCTTTCTCTCTGGTGAGCTTACTCAACTCCTCTTCATAAGACAAGCTCTCCAATCCAGGCAGCATCCTAGTAAATCTCCTCTACACCCTCTCGAAAGTATCTACATCCTTCCTATAATGAGGTCACCAGAACTAAACACAATATTTCAAGTGTGGTCTAACCAGGGTTTTATAGAGTGGTAGCAAACCCTCGCAAATCTTAAACTCAATCCCCTGGCTTTTTCTGCTGGAGCGAGAGAAACCCCATTTCTTGAATTTGTCCATGTAACTGATCTATCACCCATGAAACATATTAATTAATTTATTCTGGAGGATTTCCAAACCCTGATGCTTTTCCATAGAATTAAACCCAACACTTTGGGATTGAACTAATGTATTATATAGCATAACTTCCTTTTTGCTCTATATGCCGTATGCCTCTGATAATAAAACTCAGAGTTGGAAAGACCTTTTGAATTACATTTGTTAATCTGTGTTGTCATACATCCTCTAAACTTGTGCAATTCACCAAATACACACTCTCCCTCAATGTATCAAAATGTGTCATTAGTATCTCACTTTTGCATTGAATTTTATCTGCCCATTTCAGCAGTCTGTGTTATTGTGGACATTGTATAGTCCAGTGTGATTAGTACATTGATGAGAATCATACTTTTATTTGTTCCCTATTCTGAGAAAACTTTAACTTTTATTTGTAACTTTATTGAATCTTGCTGAGTATTGCTTCCTATCCAAAGCAGCAAGGTGAAAAAGTACTCCTTCTATGAAGACTTAGGCATTTCTTTGGCATTTATATCAAGATCGATATACCACTCTTTTGTTTTTGTACAATCTTCTAATTGCTCTCCTCAAATACCTTCAATACATTGGCAAATTTGCAACAATCAATATTCTGTGACAGCTTAGAACACCTCTAGCCAAAACTTCCAAGTTTAGAAAGATAAAACTTACTCTAGTATTATTTTTTTTGAGACTATTGGGAATATTTAAGTTGTAGAATAAATTAAAGAATGAAAAGTTTTTGATTGCATATTCAGCAGAGAGGTGATATTTAGATTCCAGGAAGTAACCATATAAATTGTTTCAAATAATCACAATCCTTAAAGTAATTGTAATTTTATTTTTGTTTATTTCATGTTGTAGGAATTAGTGATGTCTTGCCATCTACTAGTCTGCCACCACTTGTTGAAGGCCAGGTTCAATATTTTCTCAGGGTAACAGTTAGTAAAATCTTGTGGAACATTCCCAGGCCTCCAGCTGTCCCCCATGTTAGACTGCGCTGGTGGGGTGAAACCTCCAACGGCACCCTGTTTCGACCTGGAGATGCTTCACATATTGAACAGAAGTCTGTGAAAACAACTGCACGATATGCTGTTCGCTGTGGACAGAAACAATTTACTTCTTACCTCACAGGTTGGTTGCAATGATCCTACTTCAAACTTGAGTTTTCATTACTATTTGTTATTTTAGGATGCCCAATTAGATTGCCAGATTTATGTCAAATCTGGCTGGGAGCCAAGTGATATTTTTGTAAAATAGTCAAAGTCTGAAATCCTAGGAACTTACTAACAGAATAAAGCCACAAGGTTCCATGGTTTTGCATAAATATGAATAAACTTTGCTA
The DNA here is from genome assembly GCF_004010195.1 of Chiloscyllium plagiosum. Lineage (NCBI taxonomy): Eukaryota > Metazoa > Chordata > Chondrichthyes > Orectolobiformes > Hemiscylliidae > Chiloscyllium > Chiloscyllium plagiosum. The sequence goes on along the minus strand of NC_057715.1, from coordinate 97,584,365 downwards.
AGTTAGAATAGTAAAACAAGTGAATAACTTATTTTGTAACATTCACAATTAACATGAAATAAGCATGGGAAACTCTATTGGAATGTCCCAGAAATACAGTAATGCGGTCAAGACAATTCCCATGGATGTCCCCTATCATCATCTTTACTCCTCTCTTTCCCTGTCCCCATAACAGAATGTCTCTGAGTGTGCCCAATTTAGTAAATTTTATGTGGGGTTCATATTTTCATTTTTGAAGAATTAATTTCAGAACACCCTCAAACAGTGTTCCATCTGGAGCTGCTTGAATGACTGTGTTTGTCCTAGTTGTTCACCTTCCTTTCCTGGGACTATGCCCCCTCTGCATTCTTGAGATTACACTCCAATACATACATGGTCACAATTTAAGCAGTTCAGCAGACTGAAATTTTAGCTTTTCAGCTGGTACTAACCTGGCTTACTTCAACATCCAGTATTCCTCAGCCACATCAAGCAAATACTAAGCCAAAACCAATAATGAAGATCCGTGATGAAGACTCACTGGACTCGAAACATCAACTCACTGGACTCGAACTCCCAATGGTCATAGCTCCAGGCTTCCCAACTCCATTCTCCATTGAATTTCCTCCTTAATTTTTTTTTCTTTCACAAATCTAAAACATGTGATCCTTAGTGCTGGCTTGAGCTTTGATTCATCCTCCCAGGTCTTCCTATTGCAGCACTAGTCTCATGCAAATGAGTGTAAGACCTGGTATCAGAGACCTGGCTCACTCAATTCTGATGCAAAATTGAGTGCTCCAACCCTTTCCAGGTGCTGCGCTCTAGATAATGATGATTGAACTTTTGATTCTGTTGTATTTGTCTTCAAAATCTTAAAATATAAGTGAAGTATCTTTGACCAATATTTAACAGTTTGTGGTTGTTTGGATAAATAATTACATCCAAAGTAATACAAACTTCCCTTTTGATACTGTCTTATTTTTAAAGTACAAGGAAGATTAATGAGTTTCTCTTGTGATTAAAGGTTATGGTGATGTAACAAGTATGTGGAAAGAAAATTTATTTGGAAAGGTGCAAGTATATAAATCATTTCATTTGTATGATTCACAGAGATCAATAGACAGCTTCTGCACAGTTCACATGCTAGTATCATAGACTAAAGAAAATGCAGAACCTGATTATTACCAACAATGCTGAAAGCAAAGACTTTGCATCTTCGTAAGATTCACTAAGTAAATATATTTACAGCATTGTTTTGTATCAATACTTCTGATTTCTGCTCAATTGAATTGTAAATCAATTGTACTAAAATTACCTTGAAATAAATTACGAATAAGAGATAATATTACATCTTATTTAGAATTGACTTATTGCAATAAAAATCAAATTTTCTACAAGTTAACTTTTAAAAATACGTTGAAGTTTCATTTCCGTTCACTTAAATAAGAATGATGTATTCTGTAAGTTGATTAATTATTTTTGAAATAGACACAGGTATACATAAGTAATTTAAGATGGAAATTATAGTGAATTGTTTAAAACTGTTGATACTTCAAAGCAGCTTGCATGTCTTAATTTTAACAAGAAAATTTATTTACATTTTATTTTGTGTAATCACTTGTATGAATGTCTCCAACCCTAGTTATAAACCATTCCTCCTGGCAAAGTCTCACAGTTCAACTCATTTGTTAATGGAGTTAATAGGAAGATTCATTTTCTTCTCTTATCAGCTTCCTATAACTTACAGGCCCTTTTAAACAAAATAATGACATCACTTAAAGATTTAATGCTGGAAAATGTCTTATTTTTTCAAGTATCTTTGGTTTGTTTTTCCAGAAAAAACACTGCTGTATACTGCTATTGTATTTACTTGTTTTTTTTAAAAAATGTGACCTTTCTAACTTGGTAGATATGGGAGTATTGATATTGGAGGTGATGGGAAAGCCTGACCATCTTCCTATTGGCCGGGTTCAAATAAACGGAATTCCACAGCTTTCACCAACCCATGGGATTAGTGGGTTCTTCAAAATAATTTCATCCACCTCTGAGAAACTTGGAGAACTACAGGTTAGAATTGATATTTTTATGTTAAATGTGATCTGATCAAATTTTATTTTTTGGGGCTTCAGTAGAGCAAGCCTAGATGAATCATGTTATCATGTTATTTGCTTAAAATTTGTTTATAAACCAGTGTATAAGTTTATAAGGTGTGAAATTTAGCTGTATATTAGAGTTTTGCTGCCAATTGTCTCATTGAGGTACCAGTTTTAGCCTTGTAATTGTAAGGGCTTGCGGTATTGTGTTTTAGTTTCAACCACTTAGAAATACACTGTTCTCTGAGTGATATGTCTCTGGATCCAGGCTGTTTTGCTTGGAGTTTCAGCACGTACTGGTGGCTGGCAGTTCAGTAATACTTGTACAGGTTATTCTGCTATAACATGTGTTTCATTAATGCAAATTCACTATAATGCAATTGCTGAATTGGGGACACTGTTTTTAAAATGCAAGCTTTTAAATTGTGTTTTGGCTATAATGCGATTACAGCGCCATACTTTAAGCACTGTTTCTAAAGCTCAATTTTACTATAACATGGCGTTGCACAAGAATGCAACCATTGCTTTATAGAAGAACTACCTGTACAGTGCTGCATAATGGGAGCTTTTGTCCAAGATGAAATGCGAAAGCAAGTCAAATTCTGGCCAATAATGAAAATGTGGCTCTTTGAGCAGGCAGTTCTGGTTCCTGTCCAATTTTCATCCCTCAGGCAACATTATCAGAAACAAATTAATGTGTCCATTTAGCTCACTCATTGTTTGTGAAACCTTTGAATGTGAATTGGCTGTTGGCTGTTAAATATTGGTCAAAGATACTTCACTTGTATTTTAAGATTTTGAAGACAAATATAACAGAATCAAAAGTTCAATCATCATTATCTAGAGCGCAGCACCTGGAAAGGGTCAGAACACCCAATTTTGCATCAGAATAGAGTGAGTCAGGTCTCTGATATCAGGTCTTACACTCATTTGCATGAGACTAGTGTTGCAGCAGCAACAGCACTTCAAAAAAAAGTTCAGTGGATACAAAGTGCTTCAAAAAGATGATTCAGGTAAAGGTACTTATGTGAAAGAAGGTTGTGGGTATGGGAAAAAAGCAAATCACCTACAATTCTTACATCTGCAGTCCAATTTGATTAAAGCAAACAACCTTTTGTTGTTAAAACAAAATATTACCATTAGTGGCTTTTATTAGCTTACCATTTTGAAGAATGTTCAGGATATTTTCTCTACACTGTGAATAATTCACCTCGGCTTACATTAGTATTTTAAAAGGATAGTATTTTTGGGAGGAAGGAATAACAATATGGAGTATCCATTTGCCTTTTGGTACTCTGATATTAAAGATGTTTAGCGACCAAGCTTGGAAAATGGAACTGTTTGTTTCAATTCCACATACACAGAATATTTACAATGTTGAACTGTAAATTGGAATATTTGCATTTGAATTGGAGTACAGGTTGGCAGCTTCATCGCAAATTATCTGAATGAAATTAAAATTACACCACTGCCTTCTTCACTTGGCCATTCCCCATTTCACTGTCATTCAGTGTAACTGTTGTACAGTTGTGGTACAGAATTGTTATTCACTGTAACCTCACCAGCTTGCTTATCCCTCCATATACTATCACAGAGTCGTAGAGCCATAGAGCCATATAGCATGGAAACAGACCTTTTCAGTCCAACCAGTCCGTGCTGAATGTAATCCCTAACTAAACTAGTCCCAACTGCCTGCTCCTGGTCCGTATCCCTCCTATTCATGTACTTAACTAAATGTCTTTTAAATGTTGTAATTACACCCACATTCACCACATCCTCAGGAAGTTCATTCCACATGCGAACCACCTGCTTTGTGAAAAGAATTAACCCCCCCCCCCCGCCCGTGTCTTTTATAAATCTCTCTCCTCTCACCTTAAAAATGTGCCACCTAAGTCTTGAAATCCCCAATCCTAGAAAAAAGACAACTAACATTAACTCTGTTTATACCCCTTATTATTTTTACAAGCATCTATAAAGTCATGATGAAAACAGGGAACAAAAGGATACAAGAGATCATTGACAGTCTATTAAGCAGCAATTATTTGCTAATAACTTGCTCACTAAAGCTCAGTTTGGATCCTGAAAGAATCACTTAATTCCAGACTTCATTACAACCTTGGTCCAAAGATGGACAAAGAAGTTGAATTCCTTTTAGGATCACTGTTCCTAAACAACTTACATTAACTTGAATTATAACAACTACCTTGTAAGTAGATTATTTTTTAGATTCACGGAAAACTCAGATTTTGCAGTGTCTCATGTAAACCCATAATCATTATTATGTTGTATTCCAAAGATATAAACATGAATTTTACGTACGTGATTCAACTCTAAAATGTGATTAGTGTTGAGGATGGTTCAAAGATTTGTTTACAGGTATTATAGAAGAAACTACTTCAGCCAGTCATGGAAGAGGTATGATCTTTTAAGTATGTGCAGTACCAGATCATAGTCTTAATTTATGCATCTTAAAATGTTTAATAAAATGTGCCAACAAATTGTATTGCACTGTTCTTGCTGATTATTCAAATTAACTTATGCAATTGCTATTAATTTTAGGTGTCACTTGCTCTGGAACCTCTGTCAGACAGTTACAGCAGCAGCAGTTCTGTTCCAAACACTGACACGAGTATGGATGGTGCAATTTCTGTCAAAAGCTCTGCAGTATTGCATAGTTCAAAAGCAGGATCTTTTGAAAATCTCAATGAGCTTCCTGCTCCTCGAAAGTCATCCATAACCAGTGCAAGTGGAAAGGAGTCGCTGTCAAGTAGCACCTGTAATACCCCAAGGTAAATGGCAGCCAAATAAATTTTCAACCTGTGTTGTTTGTGATAGTGGGGGGAGTTTAATAAGGCAGGATAATGACTGGTGGGGAACCTGCTGTCTTCGTTGTTCTGCCCTTATTAAGGACATGGTATGAAGGCTCACATCAGGCCTTTGCATCCTGCTGCAAGTTGAGGCCCTTTGTGAATAATTCAAAGAGATGACCAAAAGCTTCATCAGAGAATAATTGGAGGATTTTAACGAGGAAAGAAGGTAGTAAAGCCAAGGTTTTTAGGAAGGACAACTGAAGGAACACTTATGATGTTGTGGCGAAAGGAGATGCATAAGTGTGCAGAAGATAAGATCGCATGACTCAAAGTTTAAAGTGATAGAGAGGGTCTGAACTATAATGGGATTACAGAGATAGGAATTTTAATTTGATAATCTGGAAGTCCATATAGGCAAGACTGTGTTTACTGAGCAGAACTTGATGAGCAATAAGGATTTTGGCTGAGTGGCCAACCTCAGTAGCAGTCATCAAGAAGAATTCAGTGGTTCACCACTGGGCTTTCAGCACACAGTTAGGGATCTAAGATGTGAATTGACCTACTTGACCTTGATTTTAGTAATGATCTGTCGCAGTTGAATCTATCCATGGCAGAAGTGACCAGTAAAAGATTGTTGTGGAAATCAAATCCTATTTTCGTATTAAGAATTATTCTCTGCACAAGTCAATTCCTATTTCTATGGTTTAGTTTTAAGTGGTGCTTTATTTCTGGTTTCCTTGCTTTCTTGGCCTTTAGAAGAATGAGTGGTAATCTTATTCTCATAAGGGGGCTGGATGGGATGCATACCTAGGGGAGACCAGTTGGCATAGTTTAAGAATAAGAAGTCACTGTTTCAATACTGAGGAGTAGAACATTATTTCAGAATGTCATTAGAGAATGGAAATCCCTTCCCCAGACGTCTGGATCTTGAAGTTAAATTGGTAGATTTTTCATAGAAAAGGGAGTCAAGGCTTCTGGGTGCAGGTAAGAAAATGAAGACGAGACCATAACTAGAATAACCACAAGCTCATGTAATGATAAAGCAGTCTCAAAGGGCCAAATGGCCTATTCCTGCTCCTACGCCTAATGTTTCTCATCTTCTGACATACCCCAAGTTTTGAATGTTTTCCATCTCTTGGATGTAGGTTTGCTAGCTGAGCTGGAAAGTTTGCTCTCAGACGGTTCGTCACCATACTACGTAACATCTTCAGTGAGCCTCCGGATGAAGCACTGGTGGTGTAGCCTGCTTTCTATTTATATGCTTGGGTTTCCTTGGATTGGTGGTGTCATTTCCTGTGTTGACATCATTTCCTATGGTGATGCCATTTCCTGTTCTTTTTCTCAGGGGATGGTAAATGGGATCCAAGTCAATCTGTTTGTTGTTCGAAAATAACTGGAGAGAAAAAGAACAGGAAGTGACATCACCATAGGAAATGACATCACCATAGGAAATAACATCAACCCAAGGAAACCTTAACATATGAATAGAAAGCAGACTACACCACCAGCGTTTCATCCGGAGGCTTACTGAAGTTGTCACCTAGTATGGTGACAGCAAGTCTGAAAACAAATCTTCCAGCTCAGCTAGCAAACCTAAATTCAGAACCTCAACCTGAGCTACAAATCTTCTCAAAATCCGCTAGTTCCTGTATGCTGCAGTGCGTGTGGTAGCTCATTGAAATAATGCAGCTTCATTTGTGGATGTTAGGTCGATTGCTTCTGAAGTTCAATATTTAGTCCATATATGTTGGTTTCCTGTAGTCACTGGTTTGAAGTTCCACATTGGCTGTTCGCACTACTGCAACATCAAGGAATGGCAAGTTTTTCTTGTTTTCCTCCTCTTTAGTGAATTTTAGGGGTGTCATTGGTGGTCTTATTTCAACGAGCCACCACACTGTGCAGCACAGAGGAACTATGCAGAATAGTGAAAAATCACCTATACAGTGTATTCAAAAAGAATACATACCCAATGATCGCAGTCTGCCGATTTCTCAGCAACAAACCCAAACAAGCAGACAAAATGCGTCCAGAAACCCTAGCCACTCTGCTCTACATAAAACACATCTCGAAATGGCTGCCAGATTACTCAGACCCTTTGGCATCATGGTAGCCCACAAACCTACCAACACACTAAAACAGCAGCAAATGAACTTGAAAGACCCTATACAGACATAAGCAAAACTAATGTCATTTACAAAATACCTTGCAAGAACTGTAACAAACACTATATTGGACAAACAGGCAGAAAACTAGCCACCAGGATACATGAACATCAACTAGCCATAAAAAGACATGACCCACTCTTATTAGTATCCTTACATATGGATGAGGAAGGATACCACTTCGACTCTTACCTAGTATGATGACAAAGCATCTGAAAACAAACCTTCCAGCTCAGCGAGCAAACCTACATCCAGAACCTCAAACGTGAGCTACAAATCTTCTCCAAACTCATTTTCCATCTCTGATTGCAACCAATATGTTCTGTCAGTAACAATCCACCATATTTAAAACAAGGATTTTATACATGATGAAACTGGCAACTAATTGCTTCTTGAATCAAGTAAGTCTGTCAGTCATCTTACATAAGACTGACTGTGGTCTCCCTCCTTTTGGTGGCACGAGAGTTTACTGTTCTTTTCCTCCTAAGATGACTTCTAGATCCAGATCACAGCACAACATGCATCTGCCTTTACTCTTCTAAATTCTGTGACCAGTTCTGACTCAGGCTTTACTATGCTCCCAGCTGCTGGTGAAACCTCTTTGCTTCTGGATCTGTTCTTTCCTTGTGAACTTGTCAACCAATCTCAGCTGTAAAGCTATTTGCACTGTGTGGTGTATCACTAATGCATATAGACCATAACATCACAGTTTGCATTCTCAGAATCTGTTAGGATAGCTGATTTGATGAGGACAAAATTAGAAATGTGCGGTGATGTCGAAGTACTCCAAGATTTGGGAGGAATATGTACATGTAAGTCAAACAAAAATTGAGTCACACATAATGCAAGGACAGTAGAATCTGGATGAAACAGAGAAAGAGAGAAATAATCAGTAAACATAAGAAAAAGGACCAAGCGGCACGGTGGCACAGTGGTTAGCACTACTGCCTCACAGTGCCAGAGACCCGGGTTCAATTCCCGCTTCAGGCGACTGACTGTGTGGAGTTTGCACATTCTTCCCGTGTCTGCGTGGGTTTCCTCTGCGTGCTCCGGTTTCCTCCCACAGTCCAAAGATGTGCAGGTTAGGTGAATTGGCCATGCTACATTGCCCGTAGTGTTAGTTGTTGGGGAATGGGTCTGGCTGGGTTGCTCTTTGGAGTGTCGGTGTGGACTTGTTGGGGCGAAGGGCCTGTTTCCACACTGTAAGTAATCTAAACAGTAGGTCATTGAGCCCCTGCCATTCAACAAGACTAAGCCTGATCTGCCCCAGGGCTTCAATTGCTCATGTGCTAGCTCAGCTCCCTGATATTTCAAAAATCTTATATACCTCTCTTTAAAATGAAACATCTGAAAACTTCAAATGTCAGAGGGAGAAATCAAAAGATGTGGAGATGTGAAATGAGACAGTAGGAAAGAAACAAGCAGCTTACAGGAAGTACTCAGTTTTTGTTTGTGGAAGATGAATTGTTCATCATAGCACAATTTCTTTATTAGACAAGAATAAGTAAAATTACAAGCTGTACTTCTGGAATGCAGTTCATTTGAATTATCCAAACTTGTTAGAAAGAGATTGATATTCAGTGACAAAAGTGTATAATTTTCTATTTGTGTTTTTTCTTAGAGGACGAGACCATATGTATTTCCAGGAGAATGCCAATACTACTAAGACTGTTTCATCTGAAAATAAGCAGTCACTGCCTTCAGCCCCCATTGCTCATGAAGAGGCTGGTGACAAGCAGATTGCTGCACAAGTATTGCTAGCAGATAACCAATCCACCAAAAACCTTATTTCAGGTATGTTGGTTACTTGGCAACAGAATCTGCTACAAATACTGAGCACATCATAAATAGTTAATGGATTGGATTTAAATTGTTTCAGTGGTGGAGGTTTGTGATTGTTGCAGCAAGTCTGCCTCCTTTGCATTTATCCCAGCAAGTAAGGTGGCATCAGCCTGCCTGCCTGCCAGTGGATCAGTGAGGAGCTTCATTCCATGTGCAGTGAGAGAAGCCAATTACAAGCAGCCAACACGACAGGTCTCTTTGTGCAGGATATTGGCAGGTACTGGGTGTGGGTGCCCTTTTGCTCTGACCAGTTAGGCTCATGGGAGAGTGTGTGTTCTCTACTCCTGAAGTGTCCCTCACAAGGGTTCTCTTTAACTCCACAACCTTCAGCACAGACCCCCCTCATAAGAACTGCCAACTTGGCACTTTGTGAGCCTCCAAAAACATCCCTAAATGTGTCTCTGGCTGGTAGCTCTGCAAAGTTGTCAGTAATCCCTTTAGTGGGCTCCCTTGACATTTTTAACATGATGTGGAGGTGCTGGACTGGGGTGAATAAAGTCAGAAGTCTCACAACACCAGGTTACACAGTCCAACGGGTTTATTTGAAATCACAATCTTTGCTGCTTGTGCTGCTGCTTTGACAAGTGAAGTGACTTGTGATTACAAACAAACTGTTGAACGAGAACCTGTTGTCATGTAACTTCTGATTTTTAACATTGTCATGGAAGTTGGCAAGTTGTATAATTCAGCCCATTAGGTTTGTAACCCTCCATTAGAATGGTTCTGCTGAGAAGTCACCGATCTGAACTGTCAGTTCTATTTCTCTCTACAGTGTCTAAGACCTGCAGAGTACTTCCAGTGTTTTGTTTACGACAAATTTCAAGCATGTGCAGTATTTTGCAGAGTTACACAGCTTAAGATATTTGAATGTAGAGAAGCTGAAGATCCTGGAATTAATTGCTTCAAAGGAGAGGGTTCAGGGAAGATACTATTTTTAAGAAATGCAGGATTCCTAATGGCACAGAGAAATCCTGAAAATTCTAGAACACAGGGCTGGGGACCTCGGGAGGGCTTGCATTTTTCTCTCTTTTAATTATGATAGTCAATATTTTCTTTATCATTTCTGCTTTTCATAAACCAATATTTCATTTCCTCCAATATAATATTGTGATATTCACCACAAAATTACCATACATGGTAGGTGTATTATAATTTTGAAAATTGCTGCTGAATGATGGCCCCAACCAATTCTTTTGTCCTGCTGTTGATGGACAAGACTGCCCTTTCTATAACAAAAACAGAAATTGCTGGAAAAGCTCAGCAAGTCTGACAGCATCAGTGGAAAGAAATCAGAGTTAACATTTCAGGTCGATTCTTCCAGCAATTCCTGTTTTTTGTTTCTGATTTACTGTACCTGCAATTTGGTTTTTGTGCTCTATCTATAAGCCTGCTTGATTGAGGATGATCAGCCATGACCATAACGAATGGTGGTGCAACCTCGAAGGGCAGAATGGCCTACTCCTGCACCTATTGTCACTTGTCTATCAGTATAAAATATAAGTTGGATCTAAGTGTTGGCCCAGAATTTTCTGAATTCTCAGTATTCCCTATTAGTTTTCTTCCCTAACCTGCAGCCCAAAAATCATTTGTACCCTAAATTACTAGAAGCTCAAATTTATAATAATGTAGTAAGGGCATCAGGTTGTCTGTGACGTTTGGTGAGCAGTGGGACCAAAAATCTATTCCTTAAACAATGTGATTTTGAAGAAAGAAACAGGAACAGGAGTGGAAGAAATAAGAGTGCATCCAGGTCATATCAGATACCGAAAATGAATTCTGGGAAAGAAAAAAATGAGAGAGCTAATAAGTTTTTGATTTTGTTTTCTTCTAAATCTCCAACAACAATGTTTGAGCATCCAATTTCAATTGTTCCTTTTTCTGGGCTGGATAGTTGTGACATTTCAGGGGCATGAATTTCATGAATAAAAACATGCTTATGCCATTGAGTACCAACTTTAATTTTCTGTGACTAGTTTAATTTTGATTAATGCACAATTTCAGCAAATCTGTGATACTCCTGGTTGGATGACAGTGAACCATTTTTATTGGTGAAGAGTAATTTGTGGTGGTGCACAACTCATGGCACAAATTGCTCAATATCATTATTAAACATGGTTACTTTTCTAGAAAATTCTGGCCAATTATCTTAACCGGGTTCTGTTTAATGTGTTACCAGCAGATGGCACCAAACACCACTTGTTCGTGTAACATAAAATTTGGCCACTCATTTTTTTCAAGACTTTACGTAGGTAATTTCCTCTGCATTTTTTTTAAACAGCTAAGTGTAGCAGCATGTAAATATATCACTATCTCTGTCTTTTCCCCCATCCCTTTTTATTTTGACCTCTTTCCTCAATTTTTTTTTAATCACTTGGACTCATGCCTGTTTCTAGTTGCTCTTGAGGTGGTGATGGTGAGCTGCCTTCTAAACTACTGCAGACCATTTGCTATAGGTAGACCCACAATACTGTTAAGGAGGGAATTTCAAGATTTTGACAAACAACACTTTTAAATTGACCACTTTCTTGCAGTTAACAATTTTTGACCAGGTTACTTTCCTTGCCAAAGTTATTTACCCAGCCTAGGCCCGTTTATCCCTTCACTGTCTATTTGAATCCTTACAGTAAATGTTCCGTCTCTTCTGCAGCAAAATGTGTGAACCCATGTGTGAGAGCAGTGTGCATAGTTCTGATTGCCATATTACAAAAAGAATATAAAGCACAGACGAAAATACAGTTAAGATTTATAAGGATAAACCTAGCATTACTGAGTGTGTACAACTATTAGGAAAGTCTGAACGTTCAAGGTCTGTCCAACCCCACCCATCCTTGACTGTTGTGCCATTATTTATTGGGGTCCCTGTACTCCTTAATATCATGTATAAAACTCATCTCTTTGATTAATGACCTTGAGTTTTCTTTGTGTATGAAAGATGTAATATAAATTCACATAGTTGTTTTAGCAGAAGTAAATCTTGGTAACTGTTTAGTGTTGTTCATTGTGCATTCTTGTTTCTAGTTCTGTTGGACCGAGGCAGCAAACTACGAAATGCAATGGTGGTTTCTGCTATGCAAACTGTTCCTGACAATGTATCTGCATTGGCGAACATTCCTTCTGTGAATCCGTATCAGGACATTGGCAAGCCAATATCAAAGTAAACTTGATTAATTTTTTGAAGTGTTGTTTTTGTGCCTTTTAAAAGTTGTAATTATTTCAAATTCAATCTGACAGCTAACCAAAAGAACCTTTTATGCACTTTAAGAGTAGGAGTTGCTGAAGTGAAAGGAAAAACATATGATTTGTTAAAACAGCAAACTGATTCACCATGTTTTTGATGTGTGAAATTTACAGTTTTGGTTTCACACTGTATCATAGGATCACATGGATGCGATATGTAAGTATTGACTAATTTCTCCCTTATCTGGATGGCATTAGCATGCTGGCACTTCAACCTAATGATTGTTAGTTATGTTTCATTGGGTCATTTGGTTGAGGTATGTTGCAGTCCCGTTAAACTGCGCCCTCATTATTTTTTAAACTGTGCACTATAATTGAAGTCGTTACATGATGACCAAGAGTGGTAATATTATTTGGAGGCAAGTGAGGCAAGAACTAATGCCAGTTCTAGGCAGGTAGATTTAATTTCCATATCTGCGGAGAGCGCTGATCTCCAGCAAGTCAGTGTATAATACTACATTTGCTCTCAATATCCTGCATTAAGGAGGAAAATTATCTGCTCAGTTGCCTTTCCCTTTTAACCAGAGCGAAGCTCTTCTTGGGGAAACAGAGAGACAGACCCAGGATCAAATAATTTGTCAGCATTTGTCCTCTACACTTACTTGCGCTTCATAACCATTTGGGCAACTAGCATCCTTGGAAATATGTAAAAGTTTTATATGAACTAGATTTGAATAATTTTGCATTTGTTCTGAAAGCATTTTTAGATTGCAAAAGTCAGCACTGGCTGATGAGACAGGGACAAAAATGAGGATGGAGTTTTGAGAAAATAAGCAACCAATGCACTGAGATTGAATAATAGATAATTTATCAAAGGAGTATCTGACAGCATGTAAACTTAGTTAGATTTTTTCTGATTTGTATGGCAAATTGCTGAAAATGCAAAGTGATCATCTCTGTGAGGGAAAGTGGGCCAGAGTGAGCAGGACAAGAAACAGTTCATTCCCTTAAACAATCAGATTTCATTGTAAAAGCAACTGCACAAGGACCAGTGATAAAGCATAAACTGGTTGAATGGATTACCAGATAATGCACAGAAAGAGAATAGAAGAAAAGAATAGATTATCCTTTAGTATCACCTGTACTCAAGTACAGAAGTACAGGAGTGCAGTGAAAAATTTACAGTGTTACCCCATATGGTGCCACCAGTGAAAGAAAAAAACTGGATTAGAAAAGCTGGAAAAACAGAGAGAGAAAAAGGAACTTCTTTAAAAAATGTTTTATTAAAGCCTGACGGAATGGGTTCATCATAATTAATAGTCGAAAATGTGTTGCTGGAAAAGCGCAGCAGGTCAGACAGCATCCAAGGAGCAGGAGAATCGACGTTTCGGGCATGAGCCCTTCTTCAGCAGGATTCTCTTGCTCCTTGGATGCGGCCTGACCTGCTGCGCTTTTCCAGCAACACATTTTCGGCTCTGATCTCCAGCATCTGCAGTCCTCACTTTCTCCTACATCATTTATAATAGTTTATTTCAGGGCCAGAGAGGTTGACTGTAAGGATGTAACACTTTTTACATCATAAATAAGGATACTTTGACTAAAATGGACAAGTCTTTGTTTATTTATAACAGATGAATGCAAAGCTTTATAGCATTCAAACTGTTTCAACGTTGAGGCAGGCAATGAGATTTTTTACAAAATTAGTGCTGGAGCACCACAGTTTGAGTAGCAGTTTATGGATTTTTAAATTTTGACTGCCCTTACTTAAAATTGTGATACTGTTGGTGCAAAGAGAGCAGTGTCAACATAGCATTGTTTTGTTAGAAAATCTATGTCAATTTTAACTGTATTTCTGAATTTAAACAATAGATATTTTAAAAAATGGACTTTAGAGAAAGAATATTAACCATATACTGGAAATGCACAATAGGTCCATTAGTTTCATAGAAAAGATAGGTTAATGTTGTCATTCAAGGTCTGGACTTGATATATTCTCTTTGCAACTGCTAGTAGACCTGTCCTTAAACATCTATTAAAATTGAATATACTACAGAACAGTGCAAACAAAGAATGAAAGGAAAGGTATGTTAACTGATGTGCAATCTCGTCTGTAATGAAAGATGGATGAAAATTGAGATGATATCTCATTGTGTCTTTTAAAACAAAATCCAATTCTGATTACGCTAGATTCAATTATTTGTTTATAGCATGTGAGACCTCAGTAGACAGTTACACATCTAGGCAGACAGGAAGAGGAATGGTGCCGCAGTGCATATTCAGCAATTATTCCACTGCACTATGAATCATTTGCTTTGATCCAGCTGTGTATGGGATTTAACATGCTAAATTTCAATAAATTTGAATCTTTTGCTTGTAACATTTTTAGAGACCACTTTTATTCTATTTTTAATTTGAAGTTGAGTTTTGAATATAAAATTATGAATATTGAATAAATGCCAGTAGAAAGCAATATCACGATGCAAATTATTTGAAAGAAAGATAGGATTACAGAACTGTTCAATGCTTGGTTAAAATAAGATGCAATGTGTTATTGACTTATTGTCCAGGGTCAGTTGCAGATGATCACTCAAAAAAACCTGTAATTGCATCATAATTATTAATCCTTGAGTAGTTGTGACCTTGTGCATCAACTGCATTAAAGTATCTTGAATATCTTACATGATACCCAGCGTAGATTAAAAAACCAATTGAACTTGAAGTCAAACCCCTTACCAAAACTTGGAGTGATTTACTGAGCAGTAAAGTTATCTTGTGTTTAGATGTCAGTTACAAGCTGCTCAATTTTACTTTTGCAATTTATGATGTCATTTGAATCGTCAGTAAGATTTTTGTTTCAATCTGAAATTATCAATTTATTTAAGATTGAATCTATCCAGAATAGCAGGTTGATGTGCTAAATATGCGTATTGATCTGTCAATTGTTTGTTACTTGTGAATTGTTCGATAAGGCACACAGTATTGGTATGGACAATTTTTAAAAAAAAATTTCTAACTTTTAGTCCCTCTATCTTACGTTTAAAAGCTTATGGAATTACATTTTTATGCATTAGTAATGTATTTTCTGCTACAATAAACACTAATTTTATCAATTCTTTCCCTTTGTCGTCCTTTTTTTTCAGAATAGCATCTCCTTCAGGAAAGTTGCTGGAATCTGAAGCTACTTGCATAACCAAAGCTTTTTTATTGCCTTCCCCTGAGCACCCCTTAAAAGAAATCCATCCAAACACAGACGCCACAGTCATCAAATTACTCCTAGGCAGGTAAATTCTGGGAGTACTTTTCATTTTAATTTGCTTTGTATTTCACCTTTTCATTCGTTTCCATCAGCAAGCATGGATCTATTCATTGGACCGGTTCAGTATGCCACATATTATTGATTAGAACTGAGCCCAAATGGAGATGAGACTCGGAGATTCAATTTGGTATTTGATATTGATCAGAATTAGAATGTTAGTGCAGATATTGGGGGTTAAAACTATTTCAGCGAGATGTGAGGACAAGTAAGGAGGAGGTCTGGAGAGTAAAATTGAAAGCAGTGATGGTGATATGGTTGTTCCCTTACAGATGCCATGGAATTTGATCAGTGGTGGTGATGGTGGGAGTAGCCACCCTCTCACAGAAGCTGGTTGAGACCCTGAGGTGGGCCATTGGAGGGGCTTTTCCCCACGTCTGGTGTCCACAGAAGAGTGCTCCATTTGGCAACCACTCCCATAACCTTAGTCCTCATGGCATTGCTGGTGCTGAAGAGCTGTGAGCTGGCAGCTTTAGGAAGCAGGATCTCTCCCCTTGAACAGATGGCAGGCTTGAGAGCAGTGATAGCCCAAGATTTTCAGCCCATCAGGGCTAACTCTACTAGTAACATTAAAGAAAAACAAGATACACAGAGAATTGTGAGGGCCGGAGTTAAGTGGGATTATGGGAACTGCAAGGAATGTCAGTTAGTTTTAGAGCACACATGCATGTGAATGGTCAAAATGTTGTTAATAAAATTGGTAAGCTGCAAATAATTAACCATGTTCAAATACATTGCGGGAGAAAGAACTGAAAGTTGACTCATAAAATGGTAGAATTAAATGCTTTATATTCCTGGGTACAAGATGTTCATGAAAGGAAAGGAGGGGTAATAGTTCCAGTGGAGTAAAACATTGAAGTGCTAGGAAGAGAACATGTCTTTGAGAAGTAAAAAACAGATTGTACTTAAAGATAAGAAACAATAAAGTGATGTCAGCCTGAGGGTATATTTTTAAACATTATGTTTAAATCGCTTAACTAACGTAATAATGAAATGAACAATAATCTGACAGGGAGCTGCAGTGCCATGGAATGTGCATTATTTTCTATATGGGAACTGTGGGACACCTTTTGTGTCCTGAACAACTACATGTGCTGGCAGTGTCAATGGCTGGAGGATTTCAAACTCCTTGGGATTTATGGGTTTGACAAGCTGGTGTTATTAGTGCATCAACATGTTTTTGGAGTTGGTCACCCTGTAGCTTAAGAGTGAACAGGCACAGAGAAAATGATAAATCAACAGAGAATCAAATTGGACTATGCAGATAGTGCTTGTCCCATGAGAATATTATATTGTGGCGATAACAGATTTGACTCCAAAAAGAGCAGAACTGAATGCTAAATATGTCTGGATATGAAATGTTCAGGAAAGCCAGGGAGCTACATAGTGAAGGCAAGGTAACAGTATTATTTAAACAATATTATGGTGCAAGAGAGTAAGGATGTCTTGGAGTGATTGAAGATCTCATTTGTTCATAAATGTTCAGAAACAATACTGGGTGTATTCCGTAGGCACTAACTAAATAGGTTGCTCAGGGAAATAAGAGTTGAAATTTCAGAAGTGTTGACCGTAATCTTTCAGTCCTCCTTAGAAACAGGCAGCTTTGTCAGAAGTCTGGAGGATTGCAAATGTTACAAAAATACTCAGAATTTGATTCCAACTTTGAGTGTCTGTGCGGAGTTTGCACATTCTCCCCGTGTCTGCTGGGGTTTCCGCCAGGTTCTCCAGTTTCCTCCAGCAGTCCAAAGATATCCAGGATAGATGGATTGGCCATGCTAAATTGTCTCTAGTGGATACGAGTGTGCAGGCTGGGTGGATTAGCCATGTAAATGCGGGGTTACAGGGACATGGTGGGGGGCCTGTGGGTAGAATGCTATTTGGAGGGTCAGTGCAGACTCAATAGGCTGAATGGCCACTTTATGTACTGTTGGAGTTCTGTGAAGTGGTGTTCCCAAGAGATTGGTATCGTTTTCCAGCTCACTAATCGAGTGTGCCACTGTCCCCAACTAAAATCTGAAATCAGCTTTCCAAAAAAAAAAGGCGCCATGGTTGCTCAGTAGTTAACACTGCTGCCGCATAGTACAAGAGACCCGGGTTTGATTACACTCTTGAGCGACTGTGTTGAATTTGCACATTCTTCTCAGGTCTGCGTGGGTTTCCTCCCACAGTCCAAAGTTGTGCAGGTTAGGTGGATTGGTCATTTTAAATTTTCCATGGATGTACAGATTAGGTGGATTGGCCATGGGAAATGCAGGATTGCAGGGATAGGACTAGTTAGGATGCTCTTCAGAAGGTTGGTGTGGACTCGATGTGCCAAATGGCCTGTTTGCACACTGTAGGGATTCTATGATTCTATGAGCTTGGCAGTTGCGTGCAATCAGTTTAAAATTGGTGGTGTGTAGAACTATGATCCAGGAGAAATCTAGCCACTTTGATAAGCATGGACTAATGATAGTGAGTCAACATGGACTTAATTTGGGCAAATTATATTTGACTAAATTGAGATTTTGATGAGATAGTGAGGTGAACGAGGGCAGTGTAATTTGTGTATATAGACTTTCAAAAGTTGCTGATAAGTAAAAGGTAAATTCGCCATAGTGTTACCAGACCATGAGGCTTCTCTTTCATGAAACAGAGATGACTGATAGTTTACTCGTGAGGGTCACCATGGAAGAGGTTGAGAAGAAGGGTACTTCATGGTAACCTCAGCTAGTGCGGAAATTGAACTTGCATTATTGGCATCACTGCATCGTAAGCCAACCATCTAGCCAACTGAGTTAATAAGTACCCATATTAGGCTGATTAGCAAATGTTATGCCCACAAGATAATAGGAGCAGTAGCAGCATGGTTCCAAAATTGGCTGAGGAATAGAAAACAAGTATGGTGGAATAGGACTAGTGTTTCAAAATAGGGATAATTTATTTACAACACATGAGGCATTATTTTCTCTGAGGGTCATGAGCTTTGTTTTATTCACCTATGCGATGTGGGTGTCAGTGACTGTGCTATATTTATTGCTCATTCCTAGTTGCCCTTGAGAGTATGGTGGTGAGCTGCTTTCTTAGCTATACTCATGTGTTATACGCAGACCCTTTAGGAGTTAATTCCAGGAGTTTGACCTGGTGACACTGAAGGAACAGCAATATATTTCCAAGTCAAAATGGTGAGTGACTTGGAGAAGATCCAGCAGTTGGTGATGTATTGCATGCATCTGCTGTCCTTGTCCTTCCAGTTATTATGGGTTTGGAAGGTGCTGTCTAGGGAGCTTTGTTGAATTTCTGCAGTTCATCTTGTAGATAATGCACACTGCTGCTACTGAGCATCTTGGGTGTGTGGGGGAAATAAATATTTTATAGATGTAGTGACAAGCAATGGGCTGCTTTATCCTGGATGGCGATGAGCTTCTTGAGTTTTTCTGGAGCTGCACTCTTCCAGGCAAGAGGAGGGTATTGCATCACCCTCTTGATTTGTGCCTTGTAGATGGTGAACAAGTTTGGGGAATCAGGAGGTGAGCTGCACATTGCAGAATTCCTAACCTCTGATCGACCTTGCAACTATTGTGTTCAGATGGCTACTCCAATTCTGGTAAATTCTAAGCTCCAGGATGTTGATAGTCAGGTATTCATTGGTGACAGTAAGTTTGATTGTCAGCAAAAAGCCCTACTCTGATCTTCTGATGGAGAGAAGGCCTGAAAATGATTAGAACTGGGACATTCATTTGTATTCTTCCTAAATATGGTTTGGAATGCTTCCTGAAAAACATACTACGAAAACTTTTACATAGAGGTGGATAGATTCTTGGTAAGCAAGTGGGTGAAAGGGTATCAGAGGTAGGTAGAAATGTGGATTTGAGTTTACAATCAGATTAACCATGATTTTATTGAATGATTGGGTAGGCCCCGGGGTAGAATGGATTACTGCTCCATGTTTGTAAGTTTATGTGGTTTTCCAAACTGGAGGGAGGTATACAGCAGGTTTCCCTAAGATTTAGTACAGGTTACTGCTATTTTGATGTATGTCACTGACTTGGAATTGTGGGCACAGGTAGCAGTCTGCCAGTTTGCAGATGATCTGCATCTTGGAAGTGTAGAAATACTGAAGCAAATAATAATATCCTTCAAGAAGGCTTAGACTGGTGGATGTGTGTCAAATTAAATTTGATGCCGAAAGTCTGAAGTGGTACATTTTGCTTGAAAGAATGAAAAGAGACAATAAGTGTAAACTGATACACTTTTAATGGGGTTAAAGGAAATAGAGATGGCAGAAGCATTCTGTGCAAGAAGGAAAAAGTTAAGATGAACTTGTATGAAAAGTGGAGAAGAGAGAGGGAGAGCGGTGGTGCCCATCTGGGCTTCACATCCTTTAATCGATGTGAAGGCTTTGAAGAGGCTACTGAAGAGATTTACTAGAATGGTTCTAGGAATGAGAAATTTCAGTTAGATGACTAGACTGGAGTCGTTCACTTTTCATCAAAAAAAACTGAGAGGAGATGTGATAGAGATGTTTGAAATCATATAGAATTTAAGGGGAATAAGTAACTCCAATGACTAAAGAGTTGATGGCAAGCGAGCCCGGATTTAGGGTGATTGGTTAAGCATATGGAAATCACTGACAACTAGGTTGAATACAGATTCAATAGTAAGCTTCAGAAGGGAACTGAATATATCGCTGAGCTGGCAGGTTTGTTTTTAGATGCTTTGTCACCGTGCTAGGTAACATCATCAATAAGCCTCTGGTTAAACATTGGTGTTCTGTCCCACTTTCTATTTATGTGCCTTGTCTGTTAAAAGTGGGACAGACACCAGTGCTTCACCAGAGGCTCACTGATTATGTTACCAGCATGGTGACACAACGCCTGAAAACAAGCCTGCCAGCTCATCGAGCAAACTTACAACCTGAACCTCAACCTGAGC
Organism: Chiloscyllium plagiosum; assembly: GCF_004010195.1. Taxonomy (NCBI): domain Eukaryota; kingdom Metazoa; phylum Chordata; class Chondrichthyes; order Orectolobiformes; family Hemiscylliidae; genus Chiloscyllium; species Chiloscyllium plagiosum. The sequence goes on along the minus strand of NC_057715.1, from coordinate 97,564,075 downwards.
TACAAATCTTCTCAAAAGTCGCAAACTGAATATACATTTGAAAGAGAAAAATTTATGGAGATAATGGAAAGAATGAAGTGGGAATGATTGGATGGTTCTTGAAAAAACCAATACAGGTTGTTCTGCTTTATCTTGTGTTTTGTCAGTGTGAACTGGCTGTAATGAGATTGACAAATAGGGGGCACTGTTTCTAAAACATGAACTTTTAAAATGTATGTTGGCTATAACACAAATACATTGCCAACACTTTGTGCTATTTTGATTGTGCAATTTTTGTATAGCGTGGGGTCACACAAGAATGCAGCTATCACATTATAGAAGAAATGACTGTACAGATTTTGCTTTTCTGTTTTGTGATTTGGTGAAGGATGTTGGTTATACATTTCTTCTGAAAATTGTTAATACCCACTTGGGAAAGTGTTCTGATTCTTGAGCTCCACTACACCCAGAGTTGCCACAAAGGTTAATTTTATAATCAAAGTTTGCAAAATCTCTGATTTACCTGGATACTGGAATCAAGTTAACAATTATGAACTATCAATTAATGATATATAACATTAGGAAAGGATGCTCGACCTGAAACATTAACTCTGATTTCTCTGCACGGATGCAGCCAGACATGAATTTTTCCAGTTTCTGTTTTAGTTTATGGTTTATAATATACTAGTTAGAACTCTTAACATCTTCGAAAACCCTTATGTCCACATGTAAACATACACAGACAAACAAAACAAAATTGGTTTATCAGTGGAGTAAAAGAAATGATGAAGCACAGTTCTATAGCACCAATTCACCGGGTTTGTTGAGATGTTTCTTTTGCTTGCCATGACTTTGTCCAGGTCATTGCACTTCTTCATAGAGTCGCATTGTGATTAATACACGGACTTACAAAGCCACTTAGTTAAATGCAACAGTTTACAACAACTGGTGGGATAAAACAATTGACTTTCTTTGGGCTTCAGACATTTTACTGTAGAGAGAAACACACTCAACGTGCCCTTTCAGCAATTGAAGGCTGCCCCTGGATCATTCACAGTCACAAACTGTACAGCTGCCCAGAAAACAATCAGAGTTGTCATCAGACTGTTGACCATTGGTATCCATAATTGGTCACAATTACACAGACCACCTCTGAATCTTATCTTGGTGCCATGTTATCTATAAATGTATTACGTATGGTATTGCTTAAACAAAGCAGCAATGTAAGCACCACACAAAATGAGTTTCATTAACTCATTTTTAGTTAATGTGCAGCTATTGCGTCCACAGTTATTGGTTTTAAAACAGTTCTCCGTTTTAGTCTACAATCAAAAATAGGAAAATTAAAATTACACGGTCTTCCTATCCTGCCTTAACATGGGGCCAAGTTCCTGAGCCTAAGTAATATGTTTAACCATGGATGTAGCATCTCCTTGTTTTTTGGAGTGAAATGTGCATGGAACACAGATTACTGATTGCTCAGTTAGGCATGAAGGTTTCAGAAAAACATGTTTGGGAATCAGTGCGTATTAAGCTGGGAGATGGGAAATAGGAGACTTTAGGTCAGTGTTAAGATCCCCATTGGGGAACAATAAACCAGAATTACCTAATTTATCAAATGATGCACCGAAGAAGGAATTATCAACAAGATTTCATTTTTGGAACTTTGATTCAGATATGTTTTAAAATGAATGTAAATCAAACATGAATTAGGAGTTGAATCTTAATAGTGATAAGTGCAATAAATGTACATCCATAACAACCATTAGCATTCCCCTTCAGCATGTATTGCATGACATAGCTACACGGTTTCATAATATGCTGTTTTTTATTTGTGCAGGGCAGGTCAGAAGTCTTCAACAGAAAACTGTCAACAGTTTTCACTTCTAAGTATGATTATTGTTAGCAAGGCAAACTTCTACATATCCTCTCTCTCTCGGGTCACAAAGATCAAAGAAATGACTGTACAGGTTTTGTTTTTCTGTTCTGTGATTTGGTGAAGGATGTTGGTTATACATTTCTTCTGAAAATTGTTATGACCCACTTGGGAAAGTGTTGTGATTCTTGAGCTTCACTACACTCAGAGTTGCCACAAAGGTTAATTTTATAATCAAAGTTTGCAAGATCTCCAGTTTACCTGGATACTGGAATCAAGTTAACGAAGTGCTGACAAACAATCTGTCATGTTATTGCAAGTAATTTCATGTTATTGCAAGTAATTTCCAATCACAAATAAACAACTATGAACTATCAATAAATGGTATATAACATTAGGAAAAATCACTTGACCTGAAACGTTAACTCTGATTTCTCTGCACGGATGCTGCTAGACATGCTGAACTTTTCCTGTTTCTGATTTGATTTTGCAACTTTCTAGAGTTCCTTATCAGAAGACTAACTGATAAAACCTGGTTTATCGTTTGGCCTTTTTGGGAAAGTATTCACTTTTTAATGTATCTGAGAATTTCACATATACATTTCCAAGTTAAAGAATTTTTTTTAGCCAGTTTACAGAAAAGCTCCTGACTTTTTTGATGTCAAACAGAGGAAAATTACCTCTTCCTGGGAGTTACTTGCTTCTTGCATATATTTCAATGTGCTCCTCATTCTATCATGGTTTGACTTCTTTTTTTAACTTTCACCCTCCACCTCTTCTGCTTGCAGTTCTTCTATGTATCTGTACCTTAACCTCTTTTCTGGTCCTGTTTCCAGGATTGCCAGATCATATGGACCACATCTCATCCAAGAAAATTAATTCTTCAGTTCATTTTAACCAATATTAATAACAATTACAGACTTCACAGATCTTTGTTTACTGTTTCCAGGCAAATAGTTTCCATTCCACTTAAAATCTGCATTGCAAAAAAATGTTGGAATCCATTATTATGAGGGAGTAAAAGGATGTTGACTGTATTATGATTTTGTAAAAGTCCTTTACAAAAGGACTCTATTTGACTGTATTGTGATTTTGTAAGATAGAGTCATTGTGCTTTTGTGGAAGGGTATTTGTGCTGCTGCATATATTACAGATAATTAAGATTGTAATAAGCAAGTCAGATATTGGGGTCCTGGTAGATGTAGGGTGTTTGAATTTCCCAAAGAAAATTGGTTTGAATAGAGGATGGGTTAAGTTACAAAATACCAGATAAATTCAAATTTGATTCACTCCGCGTGACATCAAGAAATCGTTGAAGGCAAACCTGGCAACATTCTGGCAATTCTAGTACTGAAGATGAGTGCTGCAAAAGTAGCACTATACCTTGCCAAGCTGATCTGACAGTTTCAACACTGAATTCTACTCAGCAATGTGAAAAAGTGCCCAGGTATGTCCTGTTCCAATAAGCAAGACAAACTAACCCAGCAAGCTATCACACTATCAGTTGAATCTTGATCATCAGTAAGACAATGGGAGGTACCACTCACTCAGTGATAACTTCATTGATGCTCAGCTTGGGTTCTACCAGAGTCTCACAGTATTGAAGATTTGTGCTCAAGAACTTACTCTGCCCCTAGCCAAGCTGCTCTAATACAGTAGCAGCACCAGCACCTACCCAGCAAAGTGGAAAATTATCCAGGCATGTCTTATGCACAAAAGGCAGGACAAAACCAACCGGCCAATTACCGCCTCATCGGTCTACACTAGAACATCAGTAACTTGATGGAATGTGCCATCAACAGTGTTTTTAAGCAGTACCTGCTCACTGACACCCAGTTTGGGTTCTGCAAAGGTCACTCAGTGTTTGACCATATTACAGCCTTGGTCTAAGCTGGGATTGAAGAGCTAGATCCCAGGGGTGAGATGACCTTCAAAGGGTGTCCGCCATCCACAAGGCACAAGTCAGGAGTGTGATAGAATAATCTCCACTTGACTGGATGAGCACCGCTCCAATAACATTCAAGAAACTTGACACCATACAGGACTAAGGATCCACTTGATTGACACCATAAGCACAATCACCCCTCTACTACAAATACAGCCATCCATGCAGCACTCCAAAAGTTAGTGCTTCCAAGTGGACCTATTGGACTATGGCCTGGTGTTGTGTGATTTTTAGCTTTCTCCACCCCAGTCCAACCATTGGCATGGTGTATTATGAATATTGGCTGTTGTGGTTCTTTAGTTTGTCACTAGATGGTGCTGAAAGAATAATTTCCTGTTTATTTGAATAAAATCTGTCTTCTCCCAATTCAAAACCCATTTTTTGTTGAAATGTTGAGTTGCCTGTCTTACTCTTTCCTCAACTGTGTCTCTGTGATTGCAGCAACTTCGCAATTCCATGAGTTAACTCATGCCTTTAACTAATCTGTTTTACCTATAATACTCCTCATATTAAATAGAGGTCATCCAGTGTCACCTTACACCTTAGAAATTAACATGGCTGGACTCCCTGTGCCTTGGTTTCTTTGCTAAAGTACACTGGTCCCTACTGTGCTAACACTGTTTTCCTTCCCACTGCCAAATTAGTACTGTATAAATTCCTCCCAACAGCACTAGCAAACCAACCTGCAAGAATGTTGGTCCCATTTTGGTTCAGGTGCAGACCGTCCCTTCCTTACAGGTTCTAGCTTCCCCTGAAACTGTTGGAGTGGTCCAAGAATTTAAAACGTTCTCTTCTGCACTAACTCTTGAGCCTCTCATTCATCTGCCCTGTTCCCTTATTTCTGTACTTGCTAACAAGTGGCACTGAGTGTAAGCCAGAAATCACAACTGTTTGAGATCATGCTGTTTAGTCTACTGCCTAACTCCCTCAATTCTTGATGTAGGACCTCATCACTCATTCGATCTATGTCATTGGTATCAATGTGTACTATGACTTCTGTCTTGTTACCCTGCTTTTCAGGATGCCCTGCAGCCACTCAGTGACATCATTGATCCTGGGACCAGGGAGGCAACGCACGATCCTGAAGTCATGTCTCTAGCTGCAGAAACATCTATCAGTTCCTCAAACTAATGAATACCCTATCACTATTACTCCTGTTTTCTTTTTCCTCTGCTTCTGTTGCAATCAGGATGCTTGTGGTGCTAGAAGCTTGGCTTTGTCTGTGTTCCCTTGAGGAATCAGTGCCCTCATCAGGTTTCCAAATGGAAAACCGATTTGTGAGAGGGACCATAGGGGCTCCTGTACTACTTGCCTGGGGATTCTCTTTGACTGTTTGGTGGTCACCACTTCCCTTCTTTCCTCTAGTCCCTGGAATTGCAGTGTAACCACCTCTCTGAACGTGCTATCCACCTAACACTCAATTTCGGGTGTGTTCCACAGTGTCTTCAGCCATTGCTTAAGCTCCAAAACATGGACCCAGATTTCTGCAGTTAAGAAAACTTCCTGCACACACCTTGAATGACAGCAGGGTCCGTGACTTCCCATATGTAGTAGGTCACATATTCCATTCTGTTGACCTCATCTGCTATATCTTAATCTTGTACTAACCTTGGTCTTACTTGCTAACCTTGCTAATTACTTAATCATAAAGATTTGGAGATGCCAGCGTTGGACTGGGGTGTACAGGGTTGTGGAACGTGTGGCACTGGGTTGTGGTCCAGCGGGTCCCCCCCTGATGGGGGAGCAGTGCTCCGAGAGCTGGTGCTTCCAGTTGGACATGTTGGACTACAACCTGGTGTTGTGATTTTTAACTTAATCGTAAAGATACTCCATTTGCCTTAAATTTAGTCTATTCTTATTCTCTGAGTTTGACTTATTCCTGCTGCTTTTCAGTTAATCTTTTGATAATCTCGGAGCCCTTGGGCTTTGGTCTGCTCCTGCCCCCACTGATCTGAAAATTTCATTAGGCAAAGAAGGCAGCAGAAAAACAACTTCCTTCCCTATTTCATCTAACTCTCATTGACCAAAGTGTCACACTCCACTCTCTGCAGGTTGCACTCGAGGCCAAACTGGGTAAGGGTAAGGATGGCACATCAGATTAGTGTAGAAAGGTGTGAAACAAAGTTTTTCAGGTCAGCTGTGTGAAGCCCTCCTTGCAGACATCTGGATACTTCTGGCACATTTGATTAATTAATTTACAGATCAGTCGAGCAAAGCCTGACATTATAGAAATAGGCATAGTTTTACTCACAAAGTCATATCTCACAGCCAACCTCGTGAACTCTTTCACCATCATTAGCTTTGGACATTTCCTGCCTCACAATAGTACTGTATATAGATAGGTGCAGTGTCTCTGGGAGTCTTCAGAATCGGCTCTGGAGCCAATGAAGTTTCACTCATCGGGTCAACATATACAAGTAAACACCTGGCTGATTACCCATGTTCCAGAATTAGCTGCTCCTTATTTTCATATGGCTACATTCTTGGCATCTTTCTACTAATATGAAAAATTCCTCACATGTACTGTCCACCTGATGTAGGGTATTTCCAATTCAGCGATAGTCTGCTCTAAATCATTACTCACTTTGGGCCTCTCTGGTTTTGACCTCATTACAGCCTTGGTTCTAACATGGACAAAAGAGCTAAACCCCAGAAGTTTAATGACAATGACTATTCTTGTCAGCAACAGTGGGTGCGGCCTCCAGTAAAATTAAAGCTAGTGGGACTTGGAGAAAAGTCTTGACTGGTTAAATTCATATCAATCACAAAAGAAGATGGTTGTGGTCTTTGGAGGTTAAGCATATTGTTCACAGTGCAATGTTGCAGGAATATCTTAGGCTCCTGGGCTCAACAGATTGAGTTGCTCCTTCCCTTCAGTATAATAGAAGAAGTGAAGATACTCCCAGGCTGAAGCTGATAAGCGGTAAATAATATTCGCATCCTGCAAGTGCCACACAATGGCCTTTCCCAATAAGAGAAGATCTGACAGTCTCCCATTGATATTCACTGGTATTGCTGAGAAAATCTATAGCCTTAAAACTTATCTTTAAATATTTAGACTAAAATGTAATGTTGAGTTATAGAACACATTTGCTGCTGCACACTAGAAATTAGACAGGGGGCTGGGAGGCTTAGAAAAAGGGGGGAACCCAAGGTAGGCAGAAGATAAAAACATCTGTGTTCACCAAGTGATAACCAGATGCTCTAAGGCACTTAAGAACATTTACCTTAACTTGGCAAACGTGGTGCCACTGTTTAAGAAGGGCGGTAAAGACAAGCCAGGGAACTATAGACCTGTGAGCCTGACCTCGGTGATGGGCAAGTTGTTGGAGGGAATCCTGAGGGACAGGATGTACATGTACTTGGAAAGGCAAGGACTGATTTGGGAGAGTCATCATGGCTTTGTGCGTGGGAAATCATGTCTCACAAACTTGATTGAGTTTTTTGAAGAAATAACAAAGAAGATTGAGGAGGGCAGAGCAGTAAATGTGATCTATATGGACTTCGGTAAGGCGTTCGACAAGGTTCCCCATGGGAGACTGATTAGCAAGATTAGATCTCATGGAATACAGGGAGAACTAGCCATTTGGATACAGAACTGGCTCAAAGGTAGATGACAGGTGGTGGTGGAGGGTTATTTTTCAGACTGGAGGCCTGTGAACAGTGGAATGCCACAAGGATCGGTGCTGGGCCCTCTACTTTTTGTCATTTACATAAATGATTTGGATGCGAGCATAAGAGGTACAGTTAGAAAGTTTGCAGATGACACCAAAATTGGAGGTGTAGTGGACAGCGAAGAGGATTACCTCAGA
>NC_057715.1:97542540-97556158 GCF_004010195.1 Chiloscyllium plagiosum | reverse complement strand
GGATAGGATAAATAGGCAAAGTCTTTTTCCCTGAGGTGGAGGAGTCCAGAGCTAGAGGGGAAAGATATAAAAGAGAGCTAATTCACACAGAGGGTGGTACGTGTATGGAATGAGCTGCCAGAGGATGTGATGGAGGCTGGTACAATTGCAACATTTAAGAGGCATTTGGATGGGTATATGAATAGGAAGGGTTTGGGGGGAATATGGGCCGGGTGCTGTAGGTGAGACTAGATTGGGCTGGGATATCTGGTCGGCATGGACGGTTTGGACCGAAGGGTCTGTTTCCATGCTGTACATCTCTATGACTCTATGACTCTGTGACCTCTAGGAGAATTTGATAGAGTATGGCACCAAGGATCCCTGGCAAAATTGGAGTTGGTGTGAAGCCGAGGACAACCTCTCTGCTGGTTGGAGTCATACCTGGCATAAGTGAAAGAGGTTGTGATTGTTGGTCCATCATCTCAGTCCCAGTACACCATTGCAAGAGTTCTTCAGTGTGGTGCCTCGCTCCAACCATCTTCAGCTGTTTTGTGAAAGACCATCCTTCCATCATAAGGTCAGAAGGTGGAGGTGTTTGCTGGTAATTGCACATTAATTACTACCATTCAGAACTCTTCAGATACTGAAGCATTCCATCTTCATGTGCAAGCACTGGGCAACATCCAGACAATTGACGTTTTATGTCACACTTGTGCCAACCAATGACCATCTTAAACAACAGCAAAATCTAAACGTTTCCTGTGGCATTCATTGACATTACTATTGCTACATTGGTAACCTTCCAGGATGTAGACATTGACCAGAAACTGAACTGGGCCAGTTATATAAATATTACAAGAGCAAGCCAGAGATTAGGTGAGTAACTAGTCTCCTGTCTCCTCAGTACTTTTCTCACTGTGTAGTGTAAAACTCACTCTGGATTACAAGCACTTTCAACTTTGTACATATCATTAAAACATAAATATTACAATTTGCACTTTTCTGTCTAGTTGTCTCTCATTGTGTGCTGGTTCCCACCTTTTCCTGGAAGTGTCTATATTTCACCCAAGGAGGGCTCTATCTGCTGATAGTGCAGTTCCTGTACTTCTAATCTGCCTTTTACATTTGTGGATCCCATTTACTTTTACAGTATAACTGAAAATGTAACTCTGTACCTGAAACTAATTTAACCCCTTCAATTACAAAGGGATAGAGTTGAAAAGCAGGGAAGTCTTGGATATAACAGTATAGGGCACTGGTGAAATCTCGAGGAGAAAGTGAGGACTGCAGATGCTGGAGTCACTTTCTCCTCGAAGATTTTAACCTACTGTGAATCCTCTTGCAAGGATGCCTTCCTTGAAGAAGCTCTCTTCCTCCCTCTACAAGGATTTCAGTGAGTCCCTCTTTCACTGCTCACCCCAGGTCATCTCCTCTGCCCAGAAGCTCACCACCTTCCTAACCTGCAATCTTCTTCCTGACCTCTCCGCCCCCACCCCCAATCCGGCCTATCACCCTCACCTTAACCTCCTTCCACCTATCGCATTTCCAACGCCCCTCCCCCAAGTCTCTCCTCCCTCTCTTTTATCTTAGCCTGCTGGACACACTTTCCTCATTCCTGAAGAAGGGCTCATGCCCGAAACATCGATTCTCCTACTCCTTGGATGCTGCCTGACCTGCTGCGCTTTTCCAGCAACACATTTTCAGCACTGGTGAAACCTCACTTAAAATCCTGCGCAGAGTTTTAGTTTACTTAGATAGGAAGGAAGCGATACAAAGAAAGTTCACTAGTTTCAAACCTGGAATTATGATGTCTTATGAGGATGGGCAATAAATGTAGACTTTGCCATAGATGCTTCCTTACCAGTAAAGGACAACATAGACAGATTGGGAATGTACCCATTATAGTTTAAGGAATGAAAAATGATCTTATTGAAACATCTGTGATCCTGATGAGACTTATCAGGATAGATGTTGAGAGGAATTTTCAGTTCCAAGGAAATCTAGAACAAGGATGTACAGTTTTGTAAGATGAGGAGGAATTTGTTCTCTGATGTTTTCTAGTCTTTCGAATTCACTTCTGTCAAGCAAACTGGAAACTGAGTAACTCAGTTATTTACCTCCGCCACTGATTGACAGAGGTAATGTTTTTGTCTTCGTCTGCAAGTTAATAGATCAGTTTCAGCCACATGGACACAAGATGTGGTCCATCTAAAAACTGATTAGTTTTTCTCATTCGCTGGTGGGATTTGGGTGCCATTGGCTAAACCAGCATTTATTGACTATCCCTAATTGGCCTTGAGAAGGTATTGGTGAAGTGTCTTATTTAATGACTGAAATCCATATGCTGTAGCCATGTGCTGTAGTTTTTGACAAAGATGTGGATTCTGTATTAGAATCTTTTAAAGGCTTTCATAACATTGGGAAAAAGACTGAACAAACTTTTAGCATGTTGTGGATTATTTTATTTAGTATGTTTGATAATAGCTAAATCACAAACATCTTTTACAATCTTCTTCACCTGTATACAGATTTTGTATTCATGCAAGATTCTGTTGAGACCCTCCTTAGCCAAGGGAATTGAGGGGTATTGGGGTAGGCACAAAAGTAGAAATAGAATGATATTCAGATCAGCTATAATTTTATTGGATCATAGGGCAGGCTTGAAGTGTTGCATGACCTACTCCTTTAATAGCTTATAATGTATGATTACAACCCTTTTTGCCAAGTTTTTAATTCTTCACCCAGGTTTTCTCTTGCATTTCTGTGTAATTCGTGTTAATGGAATATTTTTTAACTTAAACGATCAAGTTGCTATTTATCGTTCATCTGCAATGTATTAATTTTAATTTTTAAACTTAGTTTTAATCTCTTTGCCTACAGCTCTGACTCGATCCCTCTTCATGACTGGGATGGCCTGGGCTCTCTTCCAGAGTCCTTATCTGCAGGAAGTAGTGTTTTGGATGAAAGTGAACTGAATGATCCTCATTATGATCAGAGCCTCTTGGAACATCTCTTCTACAAGAATTCTGTGAGTGCACAGATCCCAGGATTTATTGCATGCTGGTACTAGCATCTTATTTAACTGTGGTGAATATTGACTGTGGATGAATTTATATTTTGTCCTGTATGTGAAGATATACAATTTCAATAGAAGATTTTATGAATTAAAATTTTTCACAATACATCTCCATAACATCTATGAAATTTCAAAATAGCTAGTTTCCATCTTTCATAGAATTCCTAGAATGTGGACAGAGGGCGTTTGGGCCATCAAGTCCGCACTGACCCTCTGAAGAGCATCCTACCCAGACCCAGTTCCTCACCCTATCCCCGTAACCATGCATTTACCATAGTTAACTCACTCAACCTACATATCACTGGGCACAATGGGGCAATTCAGCCTGGCCAATTCATCTAATCTGCGCATCTTTGGACTGTGGGAAGAAAGTGCAGCACCCAACAGAAACCTTCACAGAAGCCCTCTCGGAGAATGTGCAAACTCCAAGGCTTGAATTGATCCTAGTCCACTGTGAGGCAGCAATGCTAAGCACTGAGCCACTGTGCTATGCCTTATCCTTTTTTTTTTCTGTCTAACAGACCAGTTAAACACACGCTTTCTCATTACTACTAGTTCCACACTGGAACAAAATCCCAGAAAATGAACTGGAGCATGTGTGTTTGTGTAATGTATGAAATTGAAGTCTCTTGTTTTCTTAAAGCTGGACCCCAAATAACAAGTAAAAGCATACTTCACACTTCCCTAATTGGCTGTTATGAGATGTTAAGTTTGGGAGGGTTTTTAAGGAAAACATTTAGGGAAAGAATAGGAGTAGGAAGTGTTAGAGCAACAAAACTGTTGAATCAACGATAAAAGTTTGGTACTCTTGGAGAATCTGAAGCTGACTCAAATGGAAGGCAGAAAGTAATGATACAGTATGGAGCTCTGAAAAATATTGCATCAGAAGAGTTATGATGGACAGATAGTTTTAGCTGCTGGCAGCAAGGGACAATTGAAGACTCATAGGTTCTATGTGCAGTCCAGAGATTATCACTGACTGAACTCAACTCGTTTCTCCAAGGTTAGTGGAGTTCAATGTATAACACACAGGTTAAAAACTCCACAGAGGCAGTCACCCAAGGCTTGAATTGAACCTGGGTCCACTGTGAGATTCAGAATTTTAAAAAAACATGGTAGTTTTTTTTCAGAATTTGGTTTCTTGAAGTAACTGCAATAGAAATAACATGTTCTATCAAGGAATATTATAGTTGGCCCACTTACATGAAGTTTGCCAAAATTATATTTCTTAAATTGTCAGCTTATTTATTAGAACCATGGCATGGTCACTTACAAAAAGAGAAGCCTTTGGCCTGTTTTGTCCATCTCACCCTGTGTAAGAGTATTTCAGCAAATCCTAATCCTCAATTCTTTTCCAATATTCCAATACATTTTTTTTCTCTTCAGGTGGTTGTCCAATTCCTAGTTGCATTAGTAGACCAGGAAACCCACTAACTGTGTAAAACAAATCTCATGTTGCATTGAAACTTTTCTAGACATTAATTTGATGTCCTCCAGTTCTTGACTCTTTTGACAATAGGAATAGTTTGTCACCATCTATTGTATCTCGTAGAAAACTCATAATTTTTGTCACTTCTATCAAATTTTCTCTCAACTCTAGAATAACCCACCTACTTCAATTTGTGTACAATCCGAAGTCCTTTGTCTCTGGAACTGTACTATAAATCTTTTCTGCACCTTCTCTAAAGAGTTCACTTCTAAAGTGAGATGATTCAAATTGTACTCTACTCAACAATTAGAAACATAGAATTATGTAGTACAGAAGAGGCCCTTCAGCCAACTGCGTCTGTACTGCCAAAACTATGCTGAATCTATACTAGACTCACTTTCCAGCAATAGCCTACAGCCTTGAATGCAGTGAAATTTCAAATACTCAATCCAGTCCTTTTTAAAGGTTGTGAGGTCACCCACCTCAACTACCCTCCCTGGCAATGTATTCCAAGTCCCCACCACTCTCTGGGTGAAAAGGTTTGCCTCAAATTCTTTCCTAAATCCCATGCCTTCAACCTTAAAATTGTGCTACTTTGTTACTGACCTTTCAACTAAAGGGGAACAGTTTTTAAAAATTAATTCACAAGAGAGTGTCAGAGAGATATACAGCGCCACGCATTTATCTGAATTAAACTTCATCTGCCACTTCTCAGCCCATTGGCCCATCTGGTCCTGGTCCTGTTGTAATCTGAGGTAACCCACTTCGCTGTCCACTCGACCTCCAATTTTGGTGTCATCTGCAAACTTGCTAACTGTACCTCTTATGCTCGCATCCAAATCAATTATGTAAATGACAAAAAGTAGAGGGCCCAGCACCAATCCTTGTGGCACTCCACTGGTCACAGGCCTCCAGTCTGAAAAACAACCCTCCACCACCACCCTCTGTCTTCTACCTTTGAGCCAGTTCTGTATGCAAATGGCTAGTTCTCCCTGTATTCCATGAGATCTAACCTTGCTAATCAGTCTCCCATGGGGAACCTTGTCGAACGCCTTACTGAAGTCCATATAGATCACATCTACTGCTCCGTCCTCATTAATCTTCTTTGTTACTTGTGGTTAGGGCAGCATTTACTACACATCCCTTAATGCTCAGAGGGCAGTTAAGTGCTGTGGGTCTGAAGTTGTGTGTAGGCCAAACCAAATAAGGATGACTGTTTCCTTTCCTAAAGGACACAAGTGAACCAGATGGGTTTTTCCTGACAATCAACAATGGTTTTATGGTCATCATTGGACTCGTAATTCTAGATATTTATTGAATTCAAATTTCACCATCTGCCATGGTAGAATTCGAATCCAGATCTCATAATAAATAAATGAGTCTCATAATAATAATCTAATGATGATATCACTAGACTGTTACTCCCCTTTGCTTTCTATCAATTCTCTCCATATCTCTGATACTTTTATACATCTCAATCCGGTCCTCTCTCAGCCTGAGATGATGAATAATCCTGAGTTTCATCTCTTTAGGTTCTTAATTTGGTGCCTACCTTCTCACACTGACTATGTAGAATCTCCTCCTTTGTCCTGCTGATGTAGTTGATACTGGATCACGACACCTGGATCCTCCCACTCCCAGTGCAAGTCCTGTCCAGCTCTGAGAATGCATTGAACCCTGATACTAGGCAGGGAGCCTAGCTGTCTCGACATTCACTATTTGTTGGAGAGAAAAGTGTCAATTGTCTTCACTATATTGACCCTTGCTCATAGAGCCATAGACATGTACAGAGTAGAAACAGACCCTTCAGTCCAACTCATCCATGCCAACCAGATATTCTAACCTAATCCAGTCCCATTTGCCAGCACTTGGCCCATCCCCCTCTAAACCCTGCCTATTTATATATCCATTCAAATGCTTTTCAAAAGTTATAATTGTACTAGCCTCCACTACTTCCTCTGGCAGCTCATTCCATACAAGCACCACCCTTTGAGTGAAAGGTTGCCCTTTATGTCCCTTTTATATCTTTGCCCTCACACCCTAAACCAATGCCTTCTAGTTCTGGACTCCCCCATCCCAAGGAAAAGACCTTGTCTATTTCCCCTATCCATGCCTGTCAGGGAAAACAGCCCCAGCCTATTCAGCCTCTCCCTATCGCTCAAACCCTCCGAGCCTGACAACATTCTTGTGAATCTTTTCTGAACCCTTTCAAGTTTCACAACATCCTTCTGATAGGAGGGAGAATTGCACACAATATTCCAAAAGTTGCCTAACCATTACTTGTTACTTGTCCCTCCTGCACAGCATCCTGTACCACAGTACCATAGTAAAGTTACCTCATCCACCCTGTAGTTCTGACTTTCATCCAGTCAGTTAGAAAGCACTTCAAAACTGTTGGGCAGTTACAAAGGAAAGACATCTGGGAGTTCAGAACTAGAGAGTATAGGTTTAAGGTGAGAGGGGAAAGATTTAAAAGGGACCTGAGGGCCAACTTTTTTGCACAGTGGGTGGAGCATGTATGGAATGAGTTGCCAGAGGAAGTGGTGGAGGCTGGTACAATTACAGCATTTAGAAGGTGAATGGGGGCATGAATAGGAAGGGTTTAGAGGGATATGGGCCAAGTGCTAGCAAATGGGACTAAATTAGGTTAGGATATCTGGGTCGACATGGACGAGTTGGGCCGAAGAGTCTGTTTCCGTGCTGTACATCTCTCTCTGACATCTGCCCTTTGTTGTACCATACTTTCCACACTTGCATTCCTACTGTCCTGTCCCTGAATACTGACCAAAACAGATGACACAACCCTCAAATGTGTGACTGCCACCTGAAACATAGAAACCTAGTAACTGTCCTACTTCCCTGATATGTTGTACTGTCTGTAGGTCATCATCTAGCTCGGACTGAGTGTTGAAGCTGTTTGAACTTCAAACACTTGCTGCACTCAATACATGTCGATCTATCTGGGTAAGACTCTGCTTCCTGAAATATATTAGTATTGCAGTTAGCTTTTACAACACATCAATTATACCTACGCAAGGAAAAGCAGCTTAAAAATCTCATTGTTTAGATCAGAGTGGTGCTGGAAAAGCACAGCAGGTCAGGCAACATCCAAGGAGCAGGAAAATTGGTGTTTTGGGCAAAATCCCTTCATCAGGAAAATGTCATTATTTGGCTCTTAAAAATCTCATTATCTGGCCCAATATTGATCTTGTAAAAATTATAGAAATAAGTAAATCCTTTCAATCATGAGGCTAGTAACAATCTATTTTTAAAGAAATGAATAAGGAGGGCGACCTGTTCATCCATCTTCACAGCCAACCAAAAAATTACAGAAGCAAATTATTTCTGAATAATAGCCTTCGTCGTCTTCTGATAGACCTGTGTAGCTAGGTGGAAACATTTCCAATAACTATGGGGCAACCAAACGCCATTTAGCAACATCAAACCACACCAAATAGCTCAAAATGCCACCTGAGACCTCTGTGCTCTGATGCATAATGTTAAGAAACAGAGGGCAAGAGGAAAATGCAGTGATTCCACTTACTCTATTTGGGGTTGAATTTGGGTACTTGCTTACCCTATGTTTCTATATGTTTTTATAAAACCTAAGTTCCCAAATATCTTTTAACTACTCAACCTACCCTTTTCTGTTTAATGTATATTCCCAGTTCTTTCTGCAACTGCACCCTCTTTAGGGAGGTGTTGGATGCATCTCCGTGAATGCTGCCAGTTGAAGATTCCTGCTGGTTTCAAAAAACAGCTTCAGTATTGTATATGTGATTCCAAACCCACAGCGATGTAGTTGACTCTTAACTGACCTCTGGGCAAGTCGGATGGGCATTTAATGTTAGCATAACCAGCAGCACCTTAATCCCATGAACAAATATATATTTTTTTAAAAATCTGGCTGCTGGGAATGGATTTGGTCTACAGCATCAAACTTTAATCAGAATATATGCGTGGAGTGTTGAATTTTGATGTATATGACGTTTAATTGCATTATTTCCATTTCACAATGTTAAAAAATGCAACCATCAAAGTTATTGGAAGCCGAGCTATTCAAGAGACCTGTTTTACTGTGACTAATCATGTGCTGTTTATAAATATTTTAAAAGAACTTGATTCATTCTGAAGTCGACCAACAACAGCACAGTATGTTGTGCACTGCACCACTGAAATTAATCTGAGTTCCTAAGCTGAGCATCTTGTTATCTGCTTTGTCCAAAGTAATGTTGAGTAAAATTAACCTGGTATTCAATATTGGTGAAAATGATTGTGTTCCCAGTGTTCTCTAATTTGTCCTTTGTCCTTTCTATAATAACACTGTAAAATGGATTTTTTTTAATATACCTGGTTTAGCTGATTTTAGCTATCAAATGAAATTCAGTACAGTATTGTAGTAGTAATTGTCATTCAAACTGATTTTACTTCTTTGTTCTTTCTATGTAGAAATCTGAAAGTAGTGCTAGTGATTTTACTAGTGAAGATGAGGAATTCGACATCTCAAAGAAAAAACTGAAACAGCAGTCCCTTTGCAAAACTGATATCCATAACCAGCACAGTCTGTCACATAATGCCCCGCATCACAATGTTACTGGTTTGAATCAAAATGGGGCAGGAAAATGTACCAGGTAAAACAATTTAGCAACACACTCAATGGCAGTAAATATAACAATGTATACATATTTGTTGAGTTTAATAATGTACTTTTGGATAAATTTGAATTGATGATTGGAATTGCATTTTGCTTTTGCATATATGGCCCTGAGTGCGATGTTTTAAACAAAACTGTTGGCATTCCTGTTTACATTGCCTAACAACCTGGCACTTGACAGTGCTATGTAAGCACCTTTCCTTTGTATTTGGACGTTTTTCTCTGATACTTAACCATTTCTTCTTATTATTTTAAGATTAAAGATTTGGTAAAGTTGATTCTCTTATTTTTTCATTGCATTGCAAACTGTCTTATAAAAATGGGTAAAAGGAAAGGAAATGGAATAGACCAGGTAGGTTTAGTAGAAAAGCTAGAGATGTTGCAGCTATAATATGCTGAATGACTGCCTTAAGTATTGAAATTTTTATATTTAAATGGAATATTTTTGTAGTGGTGTAGGGGAGGTATCTCCATTTGTTTGTAGAAAAGTGATTTCTTTGATCTTTGTTGTATTCCAAGATGAGTGCATCAAAGTCGCTGATGCTTGCTGGCTGGTTAAAATGGTCCAGGAGGACCCTTGGACACCAGGGCTATGATCATTTTGAAGCAAGAAGCCTAACTCCAGACTTTCCATTATCTATGATTCCAGTAGCTGTAGTGTGGTGCGTACTCGCGCATTAGCTGTGCAGTATTGTGAGCCACCCTCAGTTGAAGAGAAGGTTGTTCAGAGAGTGTGTAACCTAGAGGAAGCTCCCCAGATCTGTGACATTCTACCTAATGCCACTGTAAAATTTCAGATCTTCCTCTGCCAAACCAAAAAATCCACAGGACTGTCAGGACAAAGAATGTTATAATGCTACATTGTACCATTACAATGGCTGTGCCTCCTCAGTAAATGAGCTTCCAATATCTTGATATGTACAAATGTTGACACCTCTCTCTAAGGAATGGTCAGTCACCTCTCAGGTGTACATTGCCTATAATAGTCATGATTCGGAGATGCCGGTGTTGGACTGGGGTGTACAAAGTTAAAAATCACACACCAGGTTATAGTCCAACAGGTTTAATTGGAAGCATACTAGCTTTCGGAGCGACGCCCTATCACCTGGTGAAGGAGCATCGCTCCGAAAGCTAGTGTGCTTCCAATTAAACCTGTTGGACTATAACCTGGTGTTGTGTGATTTTTAACTTTGCCTATAATAGATACTGAAAATGCCTAGCCTGGCTATGCAAACCCCAGCCAGGGGAATGACTTTGGCTCCTGCCCCTCCAGATGCCAGAGGCGTCTCTGTTCTAATTCCATGAATTGACAGTGCAGGACTCACTGTGTGAATATCCTAGGTCCAATATCCTCCCGCTGAACCAATGGGATACTGTGTATATTCTCGAATGTGGATTCAAGCTTTAATTACACTGTCCAAATGCTAGGTCTGTGATTTGCTAGGTTAAAAGCAGGGGTATAGGCAGACACATTGCTGAAACAGGGAGTCTTTCATTAATGTCCTGAGGAAAGGACAACAGCTCCTTGCAACAGGGAAGTTGCTTTCATTTCAGACAACCATGTGTAAACTTAGGAGGGCAATGAGACAAGCAGCAAATGTTGGAGTTTTGCAAGTGAATGTAGGTATTTTCTAATCAAACTGTTGAGAGATGTTATTACACACCCTTAGAGCGGATGGGACCTGAACCTGGGTCTCCTGGCTCAGAGGCATGGGCACTACCACTCGACCACAAGAGTCTCCTGTAAGTGAATATATATGTATAAGTTCTCTTCACAATCTGTGCCTCCGAGATGCCCTCAAAATGATTTTTGATTTTTTTTCCTACCACTACACCTAAGTGCAAGGCTGACAGCTGGAGCTGAGGTAGAGAGAAAGTCTGCTGACTGGTTTGCCGTGGTGTCATTGAAAATTTTTGTCAAGCATTGTCTGGTGTTCAGGGCCGAGATGGTCCTGGACTGGTGAGCTTCTGCATACTCAGCCAGGTCTGCTGCAGGCAATGGAGTTACTGGCAGAAGGAAGCTGGAGGGACAGGGCACCTTGCAGTGTCATGAGATAATCTCCTGGAGAACCTATCTGTGACTTTTCTTACCAGTGTATTTATTTCCTGAGCCCACAAGGGCCATCTGGCCTTTATGGAGGCAGTGAAAACTTGCAATTGCTTATCTTTTTTGAATTGCATGTGTTTAATATGTTTTAATGACATTCTTACCTACAGCTCCCACCCTCTGCAAGAAGGTCCTCTACTAGATGAGCAGGAAGTGCAAGCCATTGGGTTAAGTGTTGATAGAATAACCTTATTGGGTCGCATTTACCTGGCCCGAGTCATCATTGAGACACTAAAACTCCCTCCTGACAGCACTCAAACAACACCAAAACAAAAAGGCAGTAGTGGAAAGCCACCTCGACCAGTTCCTGGAAGAAAATGGTAATTTATGAAATATTACAGCGTGTGGTTTATCAATTTTGCTTCTGAAATTAAAATATATGTATTTGTGACTAACTAGAATAATCTATTTTCCTTGCAGTCTCAGATTAATTCATTTACAAACATATTTCTGAATCAGCATGTTTGGTTCCACCCTCATGTAAGAACATTCAGTGCTCCCATGTACAACTAAAGGACTGTTGTATTTTCATAGCTGCAGTCTTTTAGTATTAGAGGGAATAGGTGTTTAATGGTGATGGATGGATTGTTGGTCAAAAGGACTGCTTTATTCTGCATAGTGCTGAGCTGTTGAGTGGTATTGCAGCTGCAATCATGTTGGCAACTGGAAGGGATTCCAGACTTCTGCCTTGTAGGAAGTGAAGAAGTTTTGGGGTGACAGTTGAGCCGTGCATTGGAGAATTCACAGCCCCTTGTCAGGTCTAGTAGCCACAGCATTTTTATGGCCAGTTCAATAAAGTTTCTAATCAATGACTCCCAGGACATTACTAGAAGGTTGCATAATGGTAATGCTAATGTAGATAAAGGGGAAGTGGTTAGACTCCCTCTTGTTGGACATGACCATGGTTTAGTTTTTGTCATCTAATCAGTGTGAAGGTGTTCATATACATGCAAGTTCTTCTTTTCACACCATTTTAGGGTCAGTTCAATGTTAGGATAGGTGGCCCCATGAGTTATGTTTTTATTCATTCACGGGATATGAGAATTGCTGACTAGGCTAGCATTTATAATCCATCCCACATTGCTGTTGTGAAGATGCCGGTGAAGTGCAACCTTGAAATGAATTAGAATTTGCTTTATTGTCACATATTCAAATGAGTACAGTGAAAAGTTCATAGTCGCCACATTACCTAGGTACAGATACCCAAGATCAAATTCTTAGGGAACAAAAAAAATAAGAAAGTTAAGAAATAAATAGTCCAGCATTATATGTCATTGAATAAATTAGAAAAATAAACAAGTAAAAACTTCAGATTATCAGTCTTTCCAACCCATTCCATGCCGGTACCTAGCCTCCACCAACTTGCTGTCTCCCACCCACAATATAAGAGTCGCCCCACTTTAGGCATCATCTCTTCGCCACTGGATCCACTTTGCTGGTGCTGCCATCTTGAAGAGTCTGCTGCCGCTGGCACCGCTGTCCCAGATCGCTGGAGGAGCTTTGCTGCAATCGGCACTGAACGGCGGGAGAACAACGTTGCTGCCACTGCCACAGGCTCCGAATGGTGAGAGAATGCACTCAGTGATGCCAGCCTCTTATTGTGGCCCCCATCTCTGATCGCTGAAAAGAATGTCCCGGCGGCTGCTGCCACCACCACTGATCGCTTGGAGAACATCCTTGCTTCTGCTGCTGCCTCCTATCACCGGGAAAAGCCAAGTGCGTCATTCCGCATGCGACCTGCTCTTGCTACCAACCAACCCGCCACAGTAAAGAAGAAATAAAAGACAAAAAGAAAAGGGAAATAAAGTGAAAGACGAGAATTCTGTGGGAAGCTAGAGAAGTGATTGCTGGGCCTCTTGCTGAGATATTTGTATCATCAATAGTCACAGGTGAGGTGCCGGAAGACTGGAGGTTGGCAAATGTGGTGCCACTGTTTAAGAAGGGTGGTAAGGACAAGCCAGGGAATTATAGACCAGTGAACCTGACCTCGGTGGTGGGCAAGTTGTTGGAGGGAATCCTGAGGGACAGGATGTACATGTATTTGGAAAGGCAAGGACTGATTCGGGAGAGTCAACATGGCTTTGTGCATGGGAAATCATGTCTCACAAACTTGATTGAGTTTTTTGAAGAAGTAACAAAGAAGATTGATGGGGGCAGAGCAGTAAATGTGATCTATCTGGACTTCAGTAAGGCGTTCGACAAGGTCCCCCATGGGAGTCTGATTAGCAAGGTTAGATCTCACGGAATACAGGGAGAACTAGCCATTTGGATACAGAACTGGCTCAAAGGTAGAAGATAGAGGGTGGTGGTGGAGGGTTGTTTTTCAGACTGGAGGCATGTGACCAGTGGAGTGCCACAAGGATTGGTGCTGGG
>NC_057715.1:97528943-97541890 GCF_004010195.1 Chiloscyllium plagiosum | reverse complement strand
TGTATGGAATGAGCTGCCAGAGGATGTGGTGGAGGCTGGTACAATTGCAACATTTAAGAGGCATTTGGATGGGTATATGAATAGGAAGGGTTTGGAGGGATATGGGCCGGGTGCTGGCAGGTGGGACTGGATTGGGTTGGGATATCTGGTCGGCATGGACGGGTTGGACCGAAGGTCGGCATGGACGGGCTGTACATCTCTATGACTCTAAAAGAGCAGAAGCAAAAATAAAACAAAGAAGAAAGGCAGATGAGTGCAGTTAGGCCCTGGGCAAGAGCCTACATACAGCCCTATTACTTGGGCACCATCTTGCACTGGCGTAAATGCTGCAATCTTTTTGAGTGTCATTATTCCCACCGTGCTGGTGAAAAGTCTATTTTCCACAATTTTGATCCAGTGACTGTGAAAGAATTGTATTACGGTTCCATATCGGGATGCTGTGTGGCCTGGAGGGGAACCATATGTCTGCTGCCCTTGTTCTTCTGAATGGCAGAGTTTGTGGTTTTGGAAGGTCCTGTTCAAGGATGTAGCATCATTACTGGGTAATGGCATTAGATATTTGAATGGCATACCTTAATTTTATGTTTCTGTCTTATTAACATTAATGGATTAGTTTATCAGTTTCGTTTGTATGCTAGGAGGCTGAAGCAATATCAGGGACTCTACTTTCGCTGTCCAAGATTATTTTGAGGGTTGGAGAAGTAGTATGTTCTGCATAGACATTTGCACATTGAATAGATGTGCCCACAGTTAAAAGCAAGGAAGAGTAACAGACGTGTAGGGAGGATGTCCTTGACTTTGGGTCTTTTGCAACTACAGTCATGGCCAACGTTGGAGCAAATAAAATCATGGATTTGTAAGCGTAATTAGCGGAATGCAGATATCTTTGAGGTTGTGGGATTGGAAGATTACAGGTAGGGAGGGGTGAGGCTATGGAATGGTTTAAAAACAAGGATGGGCATTTTAAAATAAGATTTTGCTTGACCAGCAGCCAGTGCTGGCCAATGTGCATGTGACTAAGAGGGAACAGAGATTTTCTAGGTGGTGAGACACTGACTGCAAAATTATGGATGGCTTCAAATTTACAGTAGTCAATGTAGTCGACCAGTTCAGAGTGTTAGAATTGTCAGATCTAAAGATACCAAAGACATGAATGAAGGGTATAGCAGCAGTCTTCAAATATTAATTCATTTTTATTTTGGGAGCCATTTACAAAAGCATTGTTATTTTTAATTCATGGACATTGATTCCCAGGATGTTGATTTGGGGTTCAGTGACAATAATGATATGAACAATTTATTGACTTAATTTGGGGGAGACTTTCTTCAACAATTTTAAAAAAAATTGATTTCTTTAAGAATTAAATTCCAATTACCATTTGTTTTTATATCCTCAGCACGTACTTTGTTGAGTATCACTTTCCTGTGGCTACACCTTCAAGAGCTGGAGGCAGAAATGTTTCCATGGCATCTGAAATTACATGGGTAGCTTCCAGCAAAGTTACACGAGAAGGTAAGGCAGATAGACCGTATTCCTTGTGCTGCATTTAATTAAACTTTGTGTGTGATTAACGTTGTATCTCCAACTGTGATTCTGTCTTCGGGAGATTTTTGTAGTCTCAGCAATATCATTTAAAAATGGTGGGAATGAAAACATGATAGAGACTTATTTCTAGCGAGTTTTGGTGAGACCTTAGAGAGTAGGATAATTTGTTAATGGTCCTTTTTTAAAAATGTCAGACTTGTCTTTGCATGCAGAACAGGAAACAATGTTTAGTCGATGATAAATAGCCACAGTATTTGGCTATTACAGCCCTGTTCTATTGATTTTAAATGAAAGTGTAATATTTTCCATATTTTCTTTTGAATTTGAGATCCTTTAGAGTAGTTAGCTGAGATTTAAAAATGTATTTCCCTGAGGGTATAGGTATTTGTTTTTGGTATGAGGAGGAGGAAGAAAAGATGACCTAATATAGTGTGAAAGCAGACCATTCAGCCCATCAAGACCAGAAACTCTCTGAAGAATATGTCAACCAGACTCATTCCCCCTACCCTATCCCTGTAACCCTGCATTTTCCATGTCTAATCTAGCCTGCACGTCCCTGGGCACTATGGCAGTTTAGCATGGCAAATCCACCTAACCTGCACATCTTTGGACTGTGGGAGAAAACCAGGTCACCCAGAGGAAACTCACACAGGCACATGAAGAATGTGCAAACTCCACGCACAATCGTCCAAGGGTGGAATCGAACCCAGGGCCTGATGCTGTGGGGCAGTAGTGCTAACCATTGAGCCACTGTGCTGCCCCAAAAAATAGATTGCCTAGAATGTTCTCATGTGAACTTCCTGCTGTGTGGAATCAAGCATGCTTTGGGTGACGGAGACAAAACCTGTTCAGCAACTTGACAGTGGCCAAGGACAAAACTTCCTGAGATTGCAGTGAGCTGGCAAGAGATAAAGGTTGACATTTAAACACCTACTGCAATGAAGACTGCGTGCCAAACACTGGCCACAACTTAAAAGGTTTTAACTTGGTGAAGTTGCAACACAGGACTGCTTGCATGCCAGTAGTTGAAGCAGCTTACAATTGACAGAGCTATGCAATCCCAGACCCAACAGATCAGCAGTCCTGCCATATCCAATTCTAAGTGATAGTGGACTATTAAACAACAAACAGGAGGGGGGGGTTCCAGAGTATCCCTAAACTCACTAACAGAACATTGTTAAAAATCACACAACACCAGGTTATAGTCCAACAGGTTTAATTGGAAGCACACTAGCTTTCGGAGCGACGCTCCTTCATCAGGTGATTGTACCGAAAGCGTTGCTCTGAAAGCTAGTGTGCTTCCAATTAAACCTGTTGGACTATAACCTGGTGTTGTGTGATTTTTAACTTTGTACACCCTAGTCCAACACCGGCATCTCCGAATCATAACAGAACATTGCGTGAGTGCACAAGACAAGGCTGAAACATTTTGATCTGTAAGTGCCAAGAGTATGTTGCATTTTGGCCTCCTTTACAGGTTTACAGTATAAAAGATGCCTGTTTTTAGCCAATTTGATTCATGCCACATGATACGAAGAAAGATGCTGAAGGCACATGGCACTGCGTATGGCAGAACCTATGGCCCTGACAACATTCCTGCAATACTGCTGAAGATTTGTGCTCCAGAACAGACCACACCTCTAGCTGTTCCAGTACATTACAACACTGACATTGACCAAGCAAAGTAGTGGAAGGTGTCACCAACAATGCTATCAAGTAGAAAGTAAACAGTAATAACCTGCTCACTAATGCTTAGTTTGTGTTCTGCCAGGGCTGCTCAGCTCCTGATCACATTACAGCCTTGGTCCTAAAATAAACAAAAGAACTTCCATCAAGTTTAGGTATGAATGACTGTCCTTGGTATCAGGACAATATTTGACCAAGCATGGCATCAATGAAGCAGTTCAAGAAGGCAGCTCCTCATCAGCTTTACAAGTATGATTAGGAATTAGTATCAAATGCTGAGCAGTAACATCCAATTCCAGTATAAGAATAAATAAAATTAAATGGATGCTCTAAGAAATTTTTAAAAATATTTAAACTTTTTTCTATTTCTTACAGTTGTGAAGTTCCAGCAGCGTTTTGTTTTTCCTATTTGTTTTAGTGGTTTAATGATAGAGCGATGGTGGAACTCTGATCTTGTGTTCAAAATTCATTCCAAAAAGAGTACACAGAAAAAGGTTAGAAGTAAATTATATTTTAAAAGTCTTGGTGACGTAAATGTAAACATTCATTTTTTTTTCACATAGATAACAAAAGCTATAAGAAAATGCCTGGTATAGAACAGTTACAGGCCCTTTGGCCTTCGATGTTGTGCCAACCTTTTAACCTACTCTTAGATCAAATTAACCTACATACTCTTCATTTTACTATCATCCATGTGCCTATCCAAGAGTTGCTTAAATGCCTCTAATGTATCTCTGTACTTCCACTGCTGGCAGTGCATTCCACGCACCCACCATTTTCTGTGTTAAGAACTTACCTCTGATATTTCCCCTACACCTTCCTCCAATCACCTTAAAATTATGCCCCCTCATGAAGGCCATTTCCGCCCTGGAAAAAGTCTCTGGCTATCCACTCTATCTATGCCTCTCAACATCTTGTACATCTCTTATTAAGTCACTTCTTATCCTTTTTCGCTCCAATGAGAAAAGCCCTAGCTACCTCAACCTTTCTTCATAAGACATGCCCTCCAGTCCATTCTAGTAAATCTCCTCTGCACCCTCTCAAAAGCTTCCACATGCTCCCTATAATGAGGCGACCAGAACTGAACACAATATTTCAAGTGCAGCCGAACCAGGGCTTTATAGAGCTGCAGCCTAACCTCAGCTCTTAAACTCAATCCCCTTGCTAAAGAAAGCCAACGCACCATGTGCTTTCTTAACAAGCTGATCAACTTGGCTGGCAACTTTGAGGGATCTATGGACGTGGACCCCAAGACCCTTCTGATTCTCCACACTGCCAAGAATCCTGCCTTTAACTCTGTAATCTGCATTCAAATTTGGTCTTCCAAAGTGAATCACTTCACACTTTTCCAGGTTGAACTCCATTTGCCACTTTTCAGCCCAGCTCTGCATCCTGTCAATGCCCTGTTGCAACCTACAACAGCTCTCCACACTATCCAT
Organism: Chiloscyllium plagiosum; assembly: GCF_004010195.1. Classification (NCBI taxonomy): domain Eukaryota; kingdom Metazoa; phylum Chordata; class Chondrichthyes; order Orectolobiformes; family Hemiscylliidae; genus Chiloscyllium; species Chiloscyllium plagiosum. Next base: position 97,537,220 of record NC_057715.1, on the reverse strand, counting down.
AACTCCACCAACCTTCATGCCATTCGCAAACTTACTAAACCACCCTTCCACTGCCTCATTCATTCAAGTCATTTATAAAAATCACAAAGAGCAGAGGTCCCACAACAGATCCCTGTGGAACACCACTGGTCACCAAGCTCCAGGCTGAAAACTTTCAATCTGCTACCACCCTCTGTCTTCTATGGGCCAGCCAATTCTGTATCCAGACAACCCTATATCCCATGTCTCCTTACTTTTTGAATGAACCTACCATGGGAAACTTTATCAAATGCCTTGCTAAAATCCATATAAACTACTCCAATGCTCAACCTTCATCAATGTGTTTTGTCACATCTTCAAAGAATTCAATAAAGTTTGTGAGGCATGAACTGCCTCTCTGAAAGCCATGCTGACTATCTCTAATCAAAGTGTGCTTTTCCAAATAGTCATAATTCCTGCCTCTCAGAATCCTCTCCAATACTTGCCCTCCACTGACATAAGACTGACTGGTCAGCAATTCCCAGGGTTATCCCTAATCCCTTTCTTGAACAGCGGAATAACATTTGCCACCCTCCAATCATCTGACACTACTCTAGTGGACAGTGAGTACGCAAAGATCATCACCAAAGATGCAGCAATCTCTTCCCTCGTTTCTTGTAGTACCCTGGGTATATCCCATCTGGCCCGGGGACTTATCTATCCACATGTTTTTCAAAATTTCCAGTATATCCGCCTTCTTAATATCAACCTGTTCGAGCGTATCAGCCTGTTTCACGCTGTCCTCAGTAATGGATACTTTGCTTCAGTATTCACTAAGGACCTCCCCTACCTTTTCCAGCTCCAGGCACAAGTTTCCTTCACTATCCCTGATTGGCCCTACCCTCAATCTGGCCATCCTATTGTTCCTCTCATAAGTGTAGTATGCCTTGGTGTTTTCCTTAATCCTACCTGCTATGCTTTTTCATGCCCTCTTCTAGCTCTCCTAAGTTCCTCAGCTCCTTCCTGGCTAACTTGTAAGTCTCTAGAGCCCTGTCTGATCCTTGCTTCCCTAACCTTAAATAAGCTTCCTTCTTCCTCTTGACTAGATGTTCCACATTTCTTGTCATCCAAGATTCCTTCACCCAACTATCCCTTTCTTGCCTCAGTGAGACAAACCAATCCAGCAATCGCAGCAAGTGCTCCCTAAACAATATCCATATTTCTGTCATACTTTTCTCTGAGAATATCTGTTCCGCAGTTCCTGCCTAATGCCATTGTAATTCCCCCTCTCCTAATTAAATACTTTCCCATACTGTCTGCTCTTATCCTTCTCCATGACGACAGTAAAGGTCAGGGAATTGTGATCACTATCATGGAAATGCTCTCCCACCGAGAGATCTGGCACTTGACCTGTTTCGTTGCCAAGCACCAAATTCAGTATGACCTTCGCTCTAGTCCACCTATCTACATATTGAGTCAGGAATAATTCCTGAATGCACCTGACAAAATCTGCTCCATCCAAACTATTTGCACTAAGGAGGCTCCAATCAATATTAAGGAAGTTGAAGTCACCCATGACAACAGCCCTGTTACTTCTGCACCTTTCCAAAACCTGCCTCTCAATCTGCTCCTCCATGTCTCTGTTGCTATTGGGAATCTAGAGAAAACTCCCAGCAAAGTGACTGCTCCTTTCCTGTTTCTGACTTCCACCCATACTGATTCAGTAGACAAACTTTCCTCGATGACATCCTTTTCAGCAGCTGTTGTATTATCTCTGATTAGCAATGCCATTTCCCCCACCTCTTTTACCTCCTTCTCTATTCCTTTTGAAGCATGTAAGTCCCAACAACCGTTCCTATCCCTGTGGTATCCAAGTCTCCATTATAGCCACAATATTGTAGCTCCAAGTACTGATCCATGCTCTTAAATTCATCATCCTTATTCCAGACAATTTTTGTGTTAAAATAGACACACTTAACCCATCACACTGACTGTAACTTTGCCCTACTAATTGTCTATCCTTCCTCACAGACTCTCTGCACGCTGTAGCTAGGGTGATTAGCCAATATCTTTTTCCTAGGGCAGGTGAGTCCAAAACTACAGGGCATAAGTTTAAGGTGAGAGGGGAAAAGGTTATAAAGGAGCTGAGGGGTAACTTTTTCATGCAGAGGGTGGTGCTTGTACGGAATGAGCTGCCAGAAGCTATCACAATTGCAACATTTAAAAGGCATCCGGATGGATATATGAATAGTAAGGGTTTAGAGAGGCATGGGCAAATGGGACTAGGTCAGGTTGGGATGAATGAATTGGACCGAAGGGTCTGTTTCCATGCTGTAAGAATCTATGACTGTGTCATGAAGTCTCCCTGAATAGGGCCAGCTACAACTGAAACCCTAACTTAATGCCTGTTTTATGTTCGTAAAGGACAGTACCTTTTCATGTTTAATTTAATAACATTGTTAGAAGCACAGGATCTTTTTGGAAATTATCCTGTGCTGAAAATTTCTATTAAATTCAGCTCAGTCTAAGAAAAACATGTTAGGCCACTGTGACTGTTAGTAGAGTGAGGGAATGGACATGTCAGTTCAGTGAGTTCTATTTATGGCCTTGGAAGGCAGAACATAATCATATTTTTGACCACAATCACAATAAATGGTTTGAGCTTTTAATATTGTTCAATGAATATTACTTCATCCAGTTGACTTTTTTTGTTTTCTCAAAATCTGTAACTTGGGCATGAACATCCTAATGCCGAGGAACTGGGGTCTAAATTGCTTTTGAGGCTGTTCCATATACTAGGAACTAGCCACAAGGTCAACACTTGTTAGCAGACCGGGAATTGGTTTCTTACTGATTTCTTCTCCCTCTGAAAACAAAGCAAATTCTTTTTTTAAAAAAAATAGGTTTTTGAAAATGCAGAAATGACACATTGTATATTTATTGCATTAAAAGGCACTTCTTAATGTACATAAATAAGCTTTATGGAATAATTTGTTCCAGTGATTATTACCTAATTTATTTTCTTTTTCATTACAAAAGCCCATTTTGATCGGCACAGCTACTCTTGCACTTCGAGCTGTCATTCAATCAGACTTGTTAAGTATTACCAATGAATTGCCTGTGGAAATGGTGTTTGACAATAAAGGACAACAGCAACCGATTGGTCCTTTAAAGGTAATCATGAGAAATAATTGGAAGACAAATTGTGCATCAGTTGACAGGGAAAATTGTAAAGTGGAAGCCTAGGTCAACTCTTATGCTGTCTTAATTGAGAAATACTACAGGGGCAAGGTCTCAAATCCAACTGCCAGAAAACCAGTGATATCCAAAAATATTTTTTAAACTGCCAGGCATAATTTGTAAATTGTTATTAGATGAAAAAAACAACAACTGTCTTTTTGGCGACTTGCTGTATTTGGCAAGGTTATTGACTTGTTGTGCCTGTTTTTTGCCCTGGTCTGAGTGGCCCTTTACCCAGCCAAACTGATTCGATCTGTCCAAAACCACCCAACTCAAAAATTGGCAAGATCCAAAATCTAGCAGAGATGTCCTGAGGTTGCTGGTTTTGAGACTGCATGTGTGAAATTGAGAGAGCAATATATTTGCAAAGACTAAAAGAAGTAAAGGATATAGCTGGGATTTCAGCAATGTGAGGTACTTTTCGAATTTGAGTAACTCGCAAGTACAAAATCACAAATTAATTGATTTAAACTACTTAACAACTAATATTAAATTAGATGCTTGAAAGAATTTTGGGCAGCAGAAAGCAGTTTATGAATTTACTGCATTAGCCAGAGAGATCTCAGGCTCATTATCCAAGTATGGCATCAAGGAGCCCTACAAAACTGTAGTTAGTTTTACTCAGGGAGGAAACTGGTTTGAATCATACCTAGCTAAAAGGAAGATGATTATGATTGCTGGAGGTCAGTTAGCTCAACTCCAGGACATCTCTACAGTAGTTCTTCTCGTTAATGTCCTAGGCCCAATCACCTTCAGCATCTTTATCAATGACCTTCCTTCCATCTTAAGGTCAGAAGGTGGGGATGTTTGTTGATGATTATACAAGGAACTGTCCACATGCAAGGTAGGGTCAACATCAAGTTTGGAATGATAAGTGGCAGTAACATTTGCACTACGCCGGTGCTGGGCAGTGACCATCTCAAAAAGGAGAAATTCAAATTCTGTAGTGTCAGCATCCTGGGAAGTTACCATTGATCTGGAAAAACCATGCAGATGTTGTGACTACTAGAGCAGGCCACACATGCTCGGAATTCTGCAACAAGTAACTCACCTCTTGTCTCCACAATGCCTTTCCACCATCTACAAGGCACAAATCAGGAATGTGATGGAATACTCTCCACTTTCCTGGATGAGCAGCTCCAATAACACTCAAGTTCAGCACCATTCAAGACAAAACAGCTCGCCTGATTGGCATCCCACCAACCTTTACTCCCTTTACCACTAACGGACAATGGCAGCAGTATATACCTTTTAAAAGATGCGCCTGAAGAATTCAGCAAGACTCTTCTCTAACAATACCTTCCAGACCCGCAACCTCTCATGTATTAGGATAAGGGCAGCAGGTACATGGGAGCACCACTCCTTGCAAGTTCTCCTGTCAAGCCATGCACCTTCCTGACTTAGAGCTGTTTCATTGTTGCTTTACTGGTGCTGGGTCAAAATCATGAAATGCTCTTCCTTACAGCATTGAGTGTTATTCCCTCTGCCATGGATTGTCATGATTTAAGAAGAATGCTCGTCACTCTTCTCAAGTGTAATTAGGAAAGGGCATTAAGTGCTGGCCTATCCAGCAATTCCCACATTGCATGAACTAATGGAAAAAGAAATCAGGGCTACATCGAGTTACCTGATATCTAGTTGTTTGCAGTGAGAACGCTAAAATTGGTCATCATGCCCATTGTTTCAAAGGGACAAAGTAGCAAATGTTGATATTCCTCATCACTATTGCGTAGCAGTCACCTGTTTGAAATGAGTGAGAATGAACACTGGGTGAGACCTGTGCTGCCATCTTGGATAAAACACCAATACATGCATCTAGGCTTTGTAATAGATGACAGTTCCAGAATGGAACCATCTGGAGGGTGCCTGCTGCTCAAGAGTCAATTTCACAAGAGGGAACAGGGAGCAAATTAACAACAGATGAATTCAAATATTAACACAGCAGAAAGATTTACTGCATTAGTCTGAATTTATCATAGTCTAATTTTCTTTCTTCTTTCATTAAAATTCTAACTTCATTTGTTCTATAGGTGGCTATCGAGCTTGTCGCTGACAACAAATATTTTACCAGTGCTAATGCCAGATTAGCTGTTTCTCCTAAAAGGACTTGTGCTATATCTAATCCAGGATCAAAACTTCCGGTAGAGCAGCTCAAAGGTGTTGATGTTTGTCCAGTTGATCCCTGTCCTTTTCGTCCACGTGCCTTTAAATTGTCAAATAAAAGAAATGTTGAAGCTCATTTGAAACAAAGTCGTGCAAACTACATATCCAGACCGAGCTATCAAAATCATCATAATGCTTCCCCTGAATCTGCAGTGCAAAATTCAATAGAACAGTTTAATTTTTCAGTTGAAGAAGAAATGGGTTTTTTATTGCATGTTCTACTGATGGTGCCTGATGGAAAAGACTTTGTCGTGAGGGATGGCAGAATGCAGCAACAGGACAATATCTACCTAAAATGTAAGCTTTTCAGCACAGATGAGGCAACAAGATCTACAGTTAGCTGCAGCACAAGCTGCCCAATTTTCAACTTCTCACTGGTAAGTCTTTTTTTGAGAGAGATTAACAATTAATAATAGATTACATATGTTAAGATTTTGAATAAGACATTAAGAAAGGATCTTAGTTTTGTATTTACTACAAAGCATGGATGGCCAGTAGCCTAACAAAGAATGTGTACTGTGGATGGAGGAAATGAAAACATGTTTCTTAGTGTAATGTCTGATTACCATATGCCAAGCCATTTTACTATTTTATGTGATATGTTTATTTTAAACTAAAATTTGTCCATTTCCACTTACTGTGTAGAACAGTCATCATACGAGCCATTTTCATCTTCTATCTGCAGACCAAAAAATAGAAAAAACTCAAAACTTGGTCTTTGTGAAAGCGGATTGTAGACATGCTGAGTTTGCGCCCTTTAGAGAAAGGCTTCATTTGGCCCAAACTCAGCACATCTGCAGATCTGTCTGGATCTGCTCTGGGTCTGGGTAAGCTTTAGAAATAAAGCTTATTTCTAAAGGGCCCAAATGGACCTATAAGCTTCTGTCATTAGGATTTCACTATGCACTTAGTGTTCTGGATGTAGGTTTGCTTGCTGAACTAGAAGGTTCATTTTCAGACGATTCGTCACAATACTAGGTAACATTTTCAGTGAGCCTCCGGATGAAGCACTGCTGATGATTCCTGCTTGGCTTCTTTGGGTTGGTGATGTCACTTCCTGTGGTGATGTCATTTCCTGTTCTTTTTCTCAGGGGGTGGTAAATGGGTTCAAGTCACTGAGTTTGTTGATAGAGTTCCGGTTAGAATGCCATGCTTCTGGGAATTCTTGTGCGTGTCTCTGTTTGGCTTGTCCTAGGGTGGATGTGTTGTCCCAGTCGAAGTGGTGTCCTTCCTTATCTGTATGTAAGGATACGGGTGAGAGTGGGTCATGTCGTTTTGTGGCTAGTTGATGTTCATGTATCCTGAGCACAACATTGGGCAAACAGGCAGAAAGTTAGCCACCAGGATACATGAACATTAACTAGCCACAAAACGACATGACCCTCTCTCATTAGTATCCTTACATACAGGTAAGGAAGGACACCACTTCAACTGGGACAACACATCCATCCTAGGACAAGCCAAACGGAGACACGCACAAGAATTCCCAGAAGCATGGCATTCCAACTGGAACTCTATCAACAAACACATTGACTTGGACCCCATTTACCACCCCCTGAGAAAAAGAACAGGAAATGACATCACGAACCCAAGGAAACCCAAACATGTAAGTAGAAAGCAGGAATCATCAGCAGTGCTTCGTCCGGAGGCTCACTGAAGATGTTATCTAGTATTGTGACGAAATGTCTGAAAATGAACCTTCCAGCTCAGCGAGCAAACCTACATCCAGAATCTTAACTTGAGCTACAAATCTTCTCAAAACTCACTAGCATTTAGTGTATTCCTACCTTCTCAGTATTCTACACTTCCAGTGCACTTATTTGTACACTGGACATCACTTTTTTTCCCAGTTTGACCTAATAATTAGAAAAGAGCAGATTATTTACCCACCCAGATCTCCATTGTGTCTGATTTTTTAAGCAAAGGATTTAGATGTTTCAGTAAGAACAGAGAAGATGGTAAAAGAGGGAGAAGTGTGGCATTGTTGGTCAAGGAGAGTATTATAGTTGCAGAAAGGATGTTTGGGGACTCGTCAACGGAGGTAGTATGGGCTGAGGTTAGAAACAGGAAAGGAGAGGTCACCTTGTTGGGAGTTTTCTGTAAGCCTCCGAATAGTTCCAGAGATGTAGAGGAAAGGATAGCAAAGATGATTCTCGAAAGGAGCGAGAGAGACAGGGTAGTTGTCATGGGAGACTTCAACTTTCCAAATATTGACTGGGAACACTATAGCACGAGCATTATAGATGGGTCAGTTTTTCCAGTGTGTGCAGGAGGGCTTCCTGACACAGTATGGAGACAGGCCAACAAGGGGCAAAGCCACATTAGATTTGGTACTGGGTAATGAGCCCGGCCAGGTGATAGACTTGGAAGTGGTGAGCACTTTGGTGATAGCGATCACAATTCTGTTATGTTTACTTTAGTGATAGAAAGGGATAGGTGTATACCACTGGGCAAGAGTTACAGCTAGGGGAAAAGCAATTACGGTGTGATTAGGCAAGATTTAGGAAGCATAGGATGGGAAAGAAACTGTAGGGGATGGGCACATTAGAAATGTGGAGCTTATTCAAGGAAAAGCTCCTGGGTGTCCTAGATAAGTATTTACCTGTCAGGCAGGGAGGAAGCTGTAGAGCGCAGGAGCCGTGGTTTACGAAGGAAGTGAAATCTCTGATCAAGAGGAAGAAGAATGCTTATGTTAGGTTGAGATGTGAAGGCTCAGTTAGGGTGCTTGAGGGTTACAAGATAGCCAGGAAAGATCTAAAGAGAGAACTCCGAAAAGCCAGGAGGAGACATGAGAAGTTATTGGCGGATAGGATCAGGGTAAACCCTAAGGCTTTCTATAGGTATTTAAGGAATAAAAGAATGACGAGAGTAAGATTAGGGCCAATCAAGGATAGTAGTGGGAAGTTGTGTGTGGAG
>NC_057715.1:97512591-97528667 GCF_004010195.1 Chiloscyllium plagiosum | reverse complement strand
AAACGACAATGTTGTCGAGGAGAATACTGAGATACAGGCTACTGGACTAGGTGGGATTGAGGTTCACAAGGAAGAGGTATTAGAAATCCTGCAGAGTGTGAAAATAGATAAGTCCCCTGGGTCGGATAGGATTTATCCTAGGATCCTCTGGGAAGCTAGGGAGGAGATTGACGAGCCTTTGGCATTGATCTTTAAATCGTCATTGTGTACAGGAATAGTGCCAGAAGACTGAAGGGAATAGCAAATGTGGTTCCACTGTTCAAAAAGGGGAGTAGAGACAATCCTGGTAATTATAGACCAGTGAGCCTTACTTCAGTTGTTGGTAACGTGTTGGAAAAGGTTATAAGAGATAGGATTTATAATCATCTAAAAAAGAATAATTTGATTAGGGATAGACAGCACGGTTTTGTGAAGGGTAGGTCGTGCCTCACAAACCTTATTGAGTTCTTTGAGAAGGTGACCAAACAGGTAGATGAGAGTAAACCGGTTGATGTGGTGTATATGGATTTCAGCAACGCGTTTGTTAAGGTTCCCCACAGTAGGCTATCGTACAAAATGCGGAGGAATGGGATTGTGGGAGATATAGCAGTTTGGCTCAGTAATCGGCTTGCTGAAAGAAGACAGAGGGTGGTGGTTGGTGGGAAATGTTCATCTTGGAGTCCAGTTACTAGTGGTGTAATGCAAGGGTCGGTGTTGGATCCACTGCTGATCGTCATTTTTACAAACGACCTGGATGAGGGCGTAGAAGGGTGAGTTACTAAATTTGCAGACAACACTAAGGTCGGTGGAGTTGTGGATAGTGATGAAGGATGTTGTAGGTTACAGAGAGACATAGATAAGCTGCAGAGATTGGCTGAGAGGTGGCAAGTGGAGTTTAATGTGGGCAAATATGAGGTGATTCACTTTGGTCGGAGTAACCGGAATGCAAAGTACTGGGCTAATGGTAAGATTCTTGGTAGTGTAGATGAGCAGAGAGATCTCGGTACACAGATCCTTGAAAGTTGCCACCCAGGTTGACAGGGTTGTTAAGAAGGCATACAGTGTTTTAGCTTTTATTAATAGAGGGAACGAGTTCTGGAACCATGAGATTATGCTGCAGGTGTACAAAATTTTGGTATGGCCGCACTTGGAGTACTGTGTACAGTCTGGTCACCGCATTATAAGAGGAATGTGGAAGCTTTGGAAAGGGTGCAGAGGATATTTACTAGGCTGTTGCCTGGTATGGAGGGAAGGTCTTACGAGGAAAGGCTGAGGGACTTGAGGCTGTTTTCATTAGAGAGAAGAAGGTTGAGAGGTGATTTAATAGAGACATATAAAATAATCAGAGGGTTAGATAGGGTGGACAGGGAGAGCCTTTTTCCAAGTATGGTGATGGCGAGCTCGAGGGAGCATAGCTTTAAATTGAGGGGTGATAGATATAGGGCAGATGTCAGAAGTAGTTTCTTTACTCGGAGAGTAGTAAGGGTATGGAATGCTTTGCTTGCAACGGCAGTAGATTCGCCAACTTTAAGTACATTTAAGTCACCATTGTACAAGTATATGGACGTACATGGAATAGTGTAGGTTAGATGGGCTTCAGATTGGTATGACAGGTTGGCGCAACATCGAGGTCCGAAGGGCCTGTACTGCGCTGTAATGTTCTATGTTTGTTTGAAGCCGTGAAGAGTGTAATAAATCTATGCAAACTGATGCCCTGTTGGGTCAGTAGGATTGATGGCAGTTTAAACCAGACTGTGATTGGCGACTGAAACAGAGAAGCTGAAGATGCTCTTCTGCTGTAGACAGAAACAGGTTTGAAGATAGTGACACTTACTGGTATGAGTGTATCCGAAAACATCCTTTATCTGATAAACAGTTGGTTCCGGTGTTTCTAGATAAAAAATATCTGACCTATAATTTACAGAAATATAAATCTGCAGCAGTTAACTATCATTTAAAAGCAAAGAGTGTAAGAAGTAAAAATTAGGCCATGAAATTGAGTTGACCAGCGCAGCCTGTTATATGAACTGTACTTCATTATTGATAATTCATTTCCAGAACTATTTGAAGTTTTGGGTATGCTAGTTTCACCTTTTTCTTTAAACCAGGTAACTCCAATCACATTGACTCCCAGATTATTGGAGAGGATGAAGAATAACATGATGATTATAGAGGTCTGGAATAAAGTGATTAACACACAGCAGGAGAAACTTCTTGGCCTTGTGAAGCTACCTCTACATCAGTTTTATATATCTTTTAGGTAAATGATATAGAGCATATGAAATGGTACTTGTGTTAAAATGTACCACACAGAGTGATGTTACTTTAGATGCATTGAAACATTCGGCTATACATCATTGGTTTCTGAAACATTACACTACCTGCTAACCCTCCTACAACATTATTGTAAGTTGGAAATGTATTCACCTGGTTATGGATCAGACCAGACCCCCCTCAAAACATTTCAAGAAAGTAGTCCAGACCCTAACTTTGCTCGTTGTTTTAAGCAGGTGTATGGTGGATATTTCAGCAGTGATGCAGCTGGCCCAACCACTTAGTTTTAAACAAAACAGAATTTACTTTGCAAGATTACCAAATAAAACACAAAAGAGAACAGAATATAGAATAACCCAAACAGATTATCCCAACTTAATGAAGCTGTTCCAATACTTGCAACAATTCCCATAAACACCCCTTTGCAAAAAAAAGGCAATATCCAATACAGTTTCTTACAGGAGAGATGTCAGAGAGAGGGAGGATCAGCATGGACCTGCTTGTTTGGGTCCAGCAGTTTCATAACAGAGTGCGTGCTAAAACGAAACCAATCAGAAAAGCTGAGCTGGGAGAACTGGCCACTCCCCTTTCATTGTACAAGAGTTATTTTAAAACTTTAAAGCATTCACAAGTAGTTAAACCAGGCTTTCGGAATCACTGCCTTTATAACCTCGCTGAAAAGAATGTGTGCAAACTTAGAGTAGAAGGAAGACGTTGTAGCATACAGATAAGGAGAAACATCTTCAGCCAGAGAGGCTGTGAAGGCCTGATAATTGAGTATATTTAAGACTGAGATAGATAGATTCTTGAGTATCAAGGAGATCGAGGGTTATGGGGAGAAAGTAGGAGAATGGGGTTGAGAAACTTATTAGCCATGATAGAATGGCAGACCAGACTTCATGGGCTGAATGGCCTAATTTCTGCTCCTTTGTCTTATGATCTTAAACATTTTAGTTTTCAGCTCTGATTTCTCACTTGTGAGGAAGGTCTGAACTTTTTATCCACTATGATTGTTTCTTCATGTTTTGTTTAAGTTTCATAATTTTACTGCATTCTTCAGAAATCACACAACTTGGCTATATGCTTTGCATAAAAATAAAAATCTTTGCTGCGTAAGTATAGAGTACATGTGAAAAGATTGGAGTGAAATTTGGGAAGTCACTGTTTAACCTCCAGCTTAATGAGAGAGTACACTCTTCAGGCAAGCATGTAGAATTCCTCTGGGGTGAGGGAGTCCAGAACTAGAGGGCATAGGTTTAAGGTGAGGGGGGAAGACATAAAAAAGACCTAAGGGGCAACATTTTCACACACCGGGTGGTACGTGTATGGAATGCGCTGCCAGAGCAAGTGATGGAAGCAGGTACAATTGCAACATTCAAAAGGCATCTGGATGGGTTTATGAGAGGTTTATGAATAGGAAGGGTTTGGAGGGATATGGGCCAGGTGCTGGCAGGTGACACTAGATTGGGTTGGGATATCTGGTCGGCATGGACAAGTTGGACTGAGGGTCTGTTTCCATGCTGTACATCTCTATGACTATGACTATAATCTTGTAGAATGTAGGTATTTGATATGCATTATTCATGTAGCGAGTTCCCAGTTTGAGTAAAAGAAATATCAAATAATTTCTAGGTGTTAACGTGAAAATTGGGAAAAAAGCTATGAGCAATAACTAGAAGGAACTTACGATGATAGAAAAACAAAATTTGATGTAATTAAAATATTTGAATCATTTGATGTCTCCATTAAACCCCAAACAAGAAATTACAAGTGATTATTTTCGTGTGTAGTTTCTTGACCATCCGTTGACTGTCTTGTTAATTTGGTATTTAAAAGCTTCTAAGTTTTTGATTGTTATTTCAATGTGGTAATTGAAGGCTAATGACAGATTTGGAAAAATGTAATTGATCAAAGCTGTGGTTGTTTTCTATTTGGTGACCATTGATTTTTTAAAAAAATTTTTTTGCAAATCAAAAGGGATCCCAAGATTTCACATTTATTGCTCCAAGCTCAATATCCGGTGGTTGCTGTGGACAGCTACATGCCAATGATGGATGTTTTCACAGGCAGTCAAAAGGGCAACCTTCGTGTTCTACTAGCAATGGGAGAAGCAGACCAAATAGCAGCACTTCAGAAATTGAAAAATGATGAGGGAATATCGCTTGCTAGTGTGCAGCAGATACCTCATTTTCTGGATCAAGTGCTTTCAGTTCCTTCAAAGGTTTGATTGTTATGATATTAGTTAATTTGTGTTGTAATGTAGTCAAAAGCCCACGTGACCTTATTTGCTTCAAGACCTAAATAAACATTTTGTGCATGTGAATTTGTGCCAGTTTCTAAAACCTTGTCGAAATTAAGTTATTATATTTGTAGTCTCTGACCTGTAACTATTGAGCCAAAGTGTAGCTAACACAATGAAAGTTATTAGTGTGAAGAGATCCATTTGTTTGTGAGTCACTTTGCCTTGTGATGTGCGGAACTCTGATTACCGGTAACTCACGCTTTCTCCCAAAATAAAAGAAAATTGATTTGTCATTCTTTCTCATTTCACAGATAAGTTTTACTATTTTGTGTTAGCAAAACCTCATGACTGCTTTTTTTAAATTCAGCTCCATATAAAACTCAACACAGAAGAGTAGAATGAAATAGCACCTTGGAAAAGTTGTTACACCACTTAGCTTTCATGCATTGTGGTGTTAGTCACCTTTCTCCAGTGTCATCTCACCACTTCTGTGTTAGTGTGCAGATGAAACCGCTTCATGTCAATTAATCCACACCCCACCTAATGCCAACCAGTTGCATTTCACCAAGACATTAGTTACCTTGAATTGTTGAAGTAATTACACTGAGCGAAACACCTTGTCTGTATTCTTCATGCACATTCTGTCAAATGTGGTGTAAGCACTGTAATAGGTTTAATTTGCTAAATGTGTACGAAGCTTTTTTAAGGTTTAAAAATATAATTACGTCATATTAACATGTACTTTCTCAGTTGGACAGAAAGGAGACAAAACAACTGATAGAACATTTATTTGAGATAAATGTGATGCAACTTAAAGGATTGACTCCTTTGCAATCCACTGTCTGGGGAGAAGCAGACTGCTATGTACAATATTATTTCCCAACTCAAGATGTAAATACAATAACTGAGAGAGTACCATTTGGAAATGGTAAGTACTTTTATATGCCGAAATGCTTATTTCCAATTTGGACATAGCATAATACATTTAAAATTTTATAGCACTTGTAAATAAATTGTAAATTCGGGGAAGAAATTGCATTAATGGAAACAACACTGGAACTTCCCAAAAATGTAAAACAAATGATCAAACACAAGATGTGAACTAGAAGGGAGTTTATCAATAGTTTTTTAAAACATTACTGTCACAGAAAATGTAATTATTCTGTAGAATTGAGGCCCTATTCCTGTGCCATTACCCCTGGAAACCCCAAGGGCATGTTCCCATATCTGTGTGCTGCCTCACTATTTGCAGAAATGAGTTTAGGTTTCCATATACCTGATGATGCCCACGCTCTCTCTGTCCAAGACCCCTCCCATATTTCCCCTAGTGCACTAGGTTGCTGTTATCGTTGTGTTTTCTGTTTATTTTTGGCCTTGCAATAGCTGTAACTTGAGTCAAGCACTATGAAGACTGAAGCCATTATTTGAGGCATTGTCATAAGTAACTGTTTAGCCTCTGGTAAGAGTGTGCGCTCTTCAGGTAAGCACATAGAATTTACCTTGGAATGATAGAATGTAGGTTTTTGCTATTTACTATTCATGTAGTGAGTTCCCAATTTGTATAAAAGACATAGCAAATGACTTGAAAATAGATTTGCTGGCAGAAGGAATTTAAGATAACTGAAAAAAAATGTAATTAAAGTATTTGGTATGTTTTATGTAGTTAGTTCTTTGTTTGGGAGTTAATAGAAATAGGTTTTTGTATTACTATTGTACTCGTCGGTTAGTTTGGTGTTTAAAAACTTCCAAGTTTTTTTAATTACAGAATTGTCTGGAACCTTGACGTCATTTCTATCTCCTCTTTGGCAATTATCTCATTTCCCTTCCAACCTTAAACCCTGCTGGTGCGTCATTCCTTTCTTTGCTGACCTATGTTGGATTCTGGTCCCCCACACCTCATAACTTAACACACATCCTCTTATTTAAGTTCTTCTTAGTTTTACGTCTCATCCTTGTAGCCTTTTTTTAATTCATTCCTGGGATAAGGGTGTCGCTGGCTATGCCAGCAGTTATTGCCCTTCTGTAATTATGCAGAGGACAGTTTAAGGTTGTTGTGGGTCTGGAGTCACATGTAAGCCAAATCAAATAAGGATGGTGGTTTCCTTCCCTAAAGGACATCAGTGAACCAGATGGATTTTTCTGACAATCGACAATGGAATCATGGTCACCACTGAGCCCAGATTATTTTTATTGAATTCAAATTCTACCATCTGTCGTGGGTTCAAACCCTGGTCCCCAGGATATTATCTGGGTCTCTAGGTGAATGGTCTAGCAATAATAACACTAGCCAACCGCCTCTTCCAGATCCCTACTAGCACAATTCAATAGATTTACTCTTCATATACTTAACACTGATCTTTTTTGCATCAGCCTTGCTTTGTTCTACTGTTGTCACACTGTTGTTCAGTCACCATGGGCCTCCTTCATAAAACTCATTTGCCTATTAAGTGTCTCTCCTCATGTAAAAGTTTCCATGAAACTCACTTCTTTGACCAGGTAAGGCAATGACTTCATCATATTATTGCTAGACTATTAAGCCATAGATCCAGGAAATGTTCTGGGGACCCAGATTTGAATCCCAATACACAGATGATGGAATTTGATTCAGTTTAAAAAAAGGTGGTATGATAAGTTCAAGTTGACAATGAAACTATTGTCAGCTATCAGAAAAATCTATCTTTAGAGAAAGAACCCGCTGTCCTTGCTGGGTCTGGCCAACATGTGACTCCAGACCCACAGCAATGTGGTTGACTCTTAACTACCCTCTGGATAATTAGAAATGGGCAATAAATCCTCACCTGGCCAGCAACACTCATTCACTCATGAATAAATACATCTTTGATCGTTTGTGCTAATAGTACCATCTTTGCCTTGGTTTTGTGTCAGATTACGGTTCTGCAAAGCACCTTGGCTTTTTTTGAACGTTGAAAAGCTGTTTAGATACAAATTGTTATGTGGTGATAGGGTGATCTCATCTTCTGAGCAAGAAAGTGGAAATGAAAACTCTGTAGTGATTCAGGTCTAATAGTGGAAATTGCAGATTTCTGTGGAGGTTGAACGAGATCAGACAAACAATTTATCTCTTCTCTGCTGTATCAACCTTTGAAATAGTCTGGAAGACTACTCAATTCTGTCAAAATACTGAGGTTGCAAGAAGGCCCACCACCACCCTCTTGGAGCAACTTAGGAGGGACAAGAGACATTTTTCTTGCCAGCAGTATCCACTTCTTTAGAAATTTTTAAATAAAAAATAGCTGCTGTATTTTTTACGCCATCAGTTATAGATTCATTACATGCAACTTATAAATTTAAATTGTTTTGTGCAAATGGTTTCATTGTGGTTTCATTAGTGGGCGGCACGGTGGCTCAGTGGTTCGCACTGCTGCCTCACAGCGCCAGAGACCCGGGTTCAAATCACGCCTTAGGCGACTGACTGTGTGGAGTTTGCACGTTCTCCCCATGTCTGCGTGGGTTTCCTCCAGGTGCTCCGGTTTCCTCCCACAGTCCAAAGATGTGCAGGTCAGGTGAATTGGCCATGCTAAATTGCCCGTAGTGTTAGGTAAGGGGTAAATGTAGGGGTATGGGTGGGTTGCGCTTCGGCGAGGCGGTGTGGACTTGTTGGGCCGAAGGGCCTGTTTCCACACTGTAAGTAATCTAATTAATTTAATCTAATCTAATTATTAAGATCTTTAATACTTGTGCCCAGATGTTCTGGAAAGTCAACTTCTACATGAACCCAAATCTGAAACAGGTTCGTGTGTTTAAATACAATGGTGATTAATTCCTGCAGTTAAATTAAACCATTTTTTGTACTCATTGTTTTGCTACAGACATCATCTTGAAGCCTTTTCGAACAGCAACCACATTGTGTGTACCAGATCCTCTGTTTAATGACTGCCAAAATCATTCTCTCCTCATCCCACTGGACCTTCCAGTTCAGAAGATACTGCTGAATACTTGTTCAAAGCAAATGTTTGGAGAAGGCAGTGGCATTCAGTTTGAAGTTTGGTGTAGGTAAATGCTGAAACCATAGAAATAAGTTGATCTTATCTAGCAGGAAAATAGGATGGAGACTCTGTGAGATGTGTCATCAGCTGCATTAAATTTAAAACTACTTTAGACTAAATGTGAATCCGTATTCATCTTTGTGTTAATTGCTGAAAGGTATTATGTTGCCAGAACATTTAGGCCTCTAGTCATCAGATCAAATGCAAGAAGGCTAAATTTGAAGCAATCATTGCAATTTATACTACAGGAGAAAAGGGTCCTTATCCTTAAGGATCAAAAATGACTTGCAACCAATCCAGTTGGATGAGCTTTGCATAAACTGATATGTTCAGATATGTGATCTGCCACAAGAGAACTTTGTGGGAAGCTAGGGAAATGATTGCTCGGCCCCTTACTGAGATATCTGTGTCATCAATAGCCATCGATGAGCTGCTGGAATACTGGAGTGTGGCGAACATGGTGCCATTGTTTAAGAAAGGTGATAAGGACAAGCCAGGGAACTATAGATTGGGGAGCCTGACGTCTGTGGTGGGTAAGTTATTGGAAGGGATTCTGTGGGATAGGATTTGGAAATGCAATGATTGATTAAGGACAGTCAACATGGCTTTGTGCTTGGGAAATCGTGTCTCACTAACTTGACTGAATTTTTTGAAGAAATGAGAAAGAAGATTGATGAAGGCAGCGCGGTGGACATTGTATGGACTCCAGTAAGGCATCTAACAAGGTTCCACATGGTAGGCTGGTTAGACCCCATGGAATACAAGGAGAACTGTCCATTAAGATACAAAATTTGCTCAAAGGTAGGAGTCAGATGATGGTGGTGGAGGGTTGATTTTTGATTGGAGGCCTGTGACAAGTAGTGTGCTGCAAGGATTGGTGCTGGGTCCACTGCTTTTTATCATTCATATAAATGATTTGGATGTGAATATAAGAAGTGTGGTTAATACAATTGCTGCTGACACCAATATTGATGATGTAGTGGACAGCGAAGAAGGTTACCTCACATTACAACAGGACCTTGATCAGATGGGTAAATGGACTGAGGAGTGACAGTTAGAGTTTAATTTAGATAAATGTGAGATGCTGTATTTTGGTAGGGCAAATCAGGGCATGACTTATACACCTTAATGGTAAGGTCCTGGTGAGTGTTGCTGAACAAAGAAACCTCGGGGTGCAGGTTCATAGTTCCTTGAAAGTGGAGTCGCAGGTAGACAGGTTAGTGAAGAAGATATTTGATGTGGTTGCCTTTATTGGTCAGTGCGTTGAGTATAGAAGTGGGAGGTCATGTTGCAGCTGTACAGGACATTAGACAGGCCACTTTTGGAATACTGCATTCAGTTCTGGTCTCACTGCTATAGGAAAGATGTTGTGAAACTTGGAAGGATTCAGAAAAGACTTACAAGGATGTTGCCAAGGTTGGAGAGTTGGAGCTATAGGGAGAGGCTGAATAGGCTGGGACTATTTTCCCTGGAGCATCGGAGGTTGAGGGTTGACCATATAGAGGTTTATAAAATCATGAGGGACATGGATAGGGTGAATGGCCAAGCTCTTTTCCCCAGGGGACAGGTGGGGGTAGATAGTGGTATAATAGTAATGTCGGTGGACCAGAAATCCAGAACTCCAGGCTTCTGTCCTTCTTTGAGGGAGTTCCTGAAACAGTTCTGTTGTATTCTTGGAGTTTCATGCCACTAAGGAACTCCATGTAGAACAGTTACTTTGGAAGTCTGCTTAAGGCTGGTTTTGAGTCATTAGTGCCTCAAAGCTGAACAAGTTGGCCTGGGAGAGGTGTTGCTGTTGGATCACTTTTCTTGCCACTGACTGGTAAGTTGACTTTAGTGGCACCATTGCCATGGAGTAAACAACGGGGAATTATTGTCCTTTCAAGTTCCCTGATTCAAAAGGTACAAGTTCCAAAGAAGGACTTGAAATGTTCTTTCTTTCCATCTCCACAGATGCTGCCAGGCCTGCAGAGTTTCTCTAACACTTTGGTTTTATTTCAAGGTTTGAGCATATTCCTTTCGCTTACAGGAAACTGTGTATGTGGCCACTGGCTAGTGTAGATGGCCCACATTGCAAATTTACCTGAATATATTGAATTACCTTACAAAAAATTGTGGATAGTTCAAAATTTATTTCCCTTCCCAAATTTGAACTGTTGTACTCTGTGATGTTGGTAAATCCATGATGTTATAGAGAAGGAAATTCCAGGTTTTTGACCTAATGAGGAAGGAACAGCAGTTTAGTTCCAAGTCAGGATATTGTGTGGCTTGAAAGCATTTGTAGATAGTGGTGTTCTCATGTGCCTGGTCTGTTGCCTTTCTCCCAGGTTATAGAGATCTTGGATTGAAAAGTTTTGCAGTGCACCTTGTAGATGATGCAAGCTACTAGCATTTTCCTGTGTAGGGGCAGTGAGCATGTAAGGTGGTGGATGGGGTGCTGATGAAATGGGCTGCTTTGTCCTAGATGATCTTGAACCTCTTGAATGTTGTTAAGAGTTGCACTTCTCTCAACAGGTGGAGAATATACTATCACACTCCTGACTTGTTTCAAGTAGATGGCAGAGAGGCTTTGGGGAGTTAATTTAATGTGAAGTTGGGTAACAAACTCATTTTATTCTCTCAGGTATTATTACCCGAATGTTAGAGACCAACTTGTTGCCAGGAGTGTCCTACCTTTATCAAAGCTGTGTGCTATGGTAACTATGCAACATCGCAAGGAGGTTGGAGTTCAAATGTTTAGTATTCCCCTAATGCCTAGAACAGAAAATGTTGAAGGACATCCTGTGCGCTCCACCGGTACGTGAAATATTTTTATCTTTTTATTTACATCAGAGGATTAAGTACGTAGGTGAACCGATCGATATTAACTGCTTTATGATAACATTTAGTGAAGCTCTGTCATTCAGGGAGGAATGTTGAAACAAGTTGCCTATATTAACCAATCTAGAAAGTTAACTTGACCAACAGCTTCGTAAAAGCTAATGCATAGTTCCAAAAGCTATCAATGTAAATTCTTTAATTACCAGCCTGTGACCTGATATTGCTGAGTTACCTGTTTAATGTTGAGGAAAACAGTTCCTGTTCCATGTGTGATGAAACAAATTGTTGACTGTGTTTTTCAATTAAATCGCATTTTCTAAAAGTTAAGCTGAGACATCAAATAACCATGCAACTCTTATTTTTAATATCTTGTTGTAGACTACAAAGCTTGATTTTCTGAACGCAAATTTCATGTTGCAACATGGAGAGGGTATAATGTAATTTACCTCGAATATCATGTAATTCTTTCACATGTGTTGCAGGCTTATTGGATGTTAGTGTAAAATATAGATGTTCAGTGCAAACAACTGAGGATGCCAGGGAAGGTATCGTAGCATCTCATGCTGTGTCCCTTTCAATAAAGCTCCTCCGGGCTTCAGGGCTACAAGCTGCAGCAAGGTGAGGAAAATTAAGTAATATTTCATGGATCTGATATTCACTTATGATTTTATTGGTGTTAAAATTTAAAATGGGATTTTTGCTTCATGTTAACAATTATTTTAAAGATCACATTGTTTAGAATTGTGACAGATTTTAATACCTGATTCTGTTTTTTCTCTTTGCATTTTTACGTACAGCTTCAGTACTCTGACTAATTAAACTCTTAAAATAAATTATTGACCAGGTAGACCTAAAGGGATGCATTTGGACCTTCAAAAGTAATTGACCAAGTGCCACCAGAGAAATATTGCCAAGATTGAGAAGGCTCAGCATATTGAGTACAGTGTGACTAAAAGAGACAGTTGAAGGGTTAACAACTAGAATATATGGATCGTTGATGTTTTTGCAGATTGACAAGATGCAGCTAAAGATCCATATTGGTAGCTCTCTAAAAGTTCATAAACTGTGTAGAGATGGGTTTACTGGGAACAATATTAAAATTTGCTCAAACCAGATAAGGATATAACAAACTGAATAAAAATGCAGAAAACTGGAACACATGAGACAATCACAATTTGTGCTCTAAATTCAATTTTGTAAAATGAATGTGATGACATTATAATTTATTTAAGTGTGAAAAATTGATATGTATCTCAAATATGGATAGCCTCATTTTAGTGGAAGAATGGAGCTGCAGATGGTGTGATTTGAAAGCAGAACTGTTCTTGAGAAAAGCCCTGAAAATTAATTGAATTCTGAGTTTATTGTATCAGGATATTGAAATAAATACAAGAAGGTAAATGATTAATCTGCACCCGTTGAGAGACCATATTTGGAGCATTGCTTGGTTTTAGATACCCTATTCTAGGAACGACAAAGAAAGTGTTTTGGAAAAGGTATATTACAAATTCATTGGAAAGGCACCAAACACAAACTTAATGTTGATGAGAGCTCATTTTTTGCTACTCAAGCTGCTGGTAGCTGTGACTTCTAAATATAGAACTCCCACTAAAAAAAACTGGCAACAGTAAGGTATGATTCCTAGCTGTTTAACAATGAAAGATCAGGTGGAAAAGTCCATTAAAAGACAACATTTGCCTTCTAGGTATGGGCATCAAATAGGATTTTACATGCATACACCCTAATCCCTCTGCTTCTGCACCCCTTTTACATTTGTACCCTTTTATTTCATGTTTAAATAGCATCTTTCACAATTTCAGGGCATTCTAAAGCACTTCACACCAATTGAAATACTTCTGCAGAGAATCCAATCTCGGCGGCTGTGTGTATGGAGTTTGCACATTTTCCCTGTGTCTGCGTGGGTTTTCCACGGGTGCTCTGGTTTCCTCCCGCAGTCCAAAAAATGTGCAGGTTAGGTGAATTGGCCATGCTAAATTGCCCAGAGTGTTCAGGGATGTGTAGGTTAGGTACACTGGGGGTAAATACAGGGATAGGGAATGGGTCTGGGTAGGTCACTCTTTGGAGGGTTGGTGTGAAGTTGTTGGACCGGTATGAAGTTGTTGGGCCGAAGGGCATGTTTCCACACTGTAGGGATTCTATTAAAAAAAATTGTGTTAGGAAACAATCGCTAGCGAAACGCAGGATAGCATTAGAATAGATATTTTCCACAGGTGAGCTTTTAAAAGATGGAATGTTTTCCTTTTAAGTAGCTACAAAGGTGGAGAGAGTAATATTTGAAAGAGATAGGGACCAGCATGTGAAAATATCAAACAGGAAAAGCAGGACTGTCAAACCTGACCAATATTGTCATAGTAGAACTGTCACAAATTGTTACTTCCATCCTACCTGTATTTTGTATGTTATGAATTCAGTTTTAATATTTGCATAAATATGTCCTCACACCATGATACATCAACTCGTTGAATAGCTCAGTTTCTTTGTGAAAAAAAGTACCTCTTGTCATCTAACTTTATTCTATATTTCAATAATTTGTGAGCAAATACCTAGACCTTCAAAGTTGGTTAATGTAAGTCTTATTGAATCTTGTTCTTCCAGTTATTTAACAATTTCAGTAAAATCTCCTTGAAGTTAATGCTTTTCTAGAGAAAAGCACTCAAATACTCTGTAATAAAAGCAAAAGATCATGAATACTGAAAATCTGAAACAAAAACATAAAATTCTGAAAATGCTCAACAAATTATTGACTTTCCTGAAATATTAACTTTGTGCAAGATACAATAGATCTCATACCCTCATGTAACAACCTTCCATTTCCCATAGGATTAGCATGTATTTGTATTCACTTTTGTATAGGTATACCCTAGGATAGGACTAGATCTTTACACTTAATTACTTCAACCCTGTCAGCCTCGTGATAGTATTTCTCCTCATTTATATTTAATTGAACAACAATCGCAATTCTTGTTCACACTTGTTTTGTTTTGCTCTAGGTTCCTTTTGCTGAAAGATACCAATATATTATTTAATAGCATTACAGCCCAACAGAGAACTCTATTTTTACAACATATCACTACATTACACAAGATATTAATTTGTGAATTAACCACTCATAATGGATGAGGAATATTGTGCCTTGTGTTTTTCAATAATTCTTTGTTGGCAGAATATAACAAGGTCAAGTCTAATATCTGTACTCATAAGTAAGTGGTTATGGCAATGGATTTGAAATCAATTTGTTATCTCAGCCTAGTTGCCAGTCATGCTGACCACATCTCTGAGGTCTTGTGCTGCAGTTTTAGTTTCCCTACCTCTGAGCCAGAAAATCTGGGTTCAAGACCTAATTGCAATAGAGGTGTATCATAACATATCTGAAAACGTTGTTGAAACATAGTCAGCATGGTTAGGAGGCACCATTGCACATATAACATTTCTCTGAAGTCTTATTTTATCTGTTCTGGGTTTTTCAATGTCTGCTTTTAGCAAAATTACATGCAACTTTGCTCTGAGCTTTCTTACGCAACTGTCACTTCTTGATTTATCTAATTGTTTTTATTTTTGTAGCTTTGAGAGTTCCCCTGCTATTGTGGGAGTTTGAGTTGAAAGTGAAAGAAAGATGGATTTTAGTTTTTAGTTTGATAAAGATTAATTGTTTTGTTTTTACAAAGGTCAGAAAGTCATTTTTGAACTGTGAATTTGAACATCATTTCCAAGAAAATATATGACTTAAATGACTCAATCGGCTACCTGGGGGGTTAACTGCTGAATGTTTACAATGTTGACTTTTATAATATGAAAAAAAAAGTAGAAGGTCTGCAACTACTAGTAGGTTGAGTTCAGAAGATAAGTCATCCTAGCATGAACAAAGTCTGTATGAATCTTCAGGCTGTCAGAGTGAGTAGAGATCTCTGGACTGGCAGAATTGGAAAGAACTTCTCTACAATCAGAGCTAAAAAGAAGACATCAGGCATTGGAGCTGGAAAATAGTCTTAAGCTTACTCTAGCAAAAAGGGTTGGGAGAAGGATTTTGAGTAAAAAAGATAACAGTTGTACTTCACTGGGGTTGAGTGACTGCAAGGATATTTCTTAAAAAGGATTGAATCTTTCTTACCTGTTAATGTGAGCTCTTTCCAAATTCTCCATTCCAGGCAACATCCTGGTAAATCTTCTCTGCACACTCTCCAAAGCTTCCACATCTTTCCTAAAGTGAGGCGACCAGAACTGCACACAGTACTTCAAATGTTGCCTAACCAAAGTCCTGTACAGTTGCAACATCACTTCACGACTCTTGAATTCAATCCCTCTGCTAATGAACGCTAATACACCATAGACCTTCTTATAAGCTCTATCCACCTGAGTGGCAACTTTCAAAGATCTATGAACATAGACCCCAAGATCCCTCTGCTCCTCCACCTTACTAAGAACCCTACCATTAACCCTGTATTCCGCATTCTTATTTGTCTTTCCAAAATGGACAACCTCACACTTGGCAGGGTTAAACTCCATCTGCCACTCCTAGACCAGCTCTGCATCATATCCAAGTCCCTTTGCAGCCGACAAAAGCCCTCCTCACTATCCACAACTCCACCAATCTTCGTATCATCTGCAAATTTACTGACCCACCTTTCGACTCCCTCATCCAAGTCATTAATAAAAATTACAAACAGCAAGGACCCAGAACTGATCCCTGCGGAACTCCACTTGTAACTGGGCACCAGGCTGAATATTTACCATCT
>NC_057715.1:97482164-97508867 GCF_004010195.1 Chiloscyllium plagiosum | reverse complement strand
GGTTGGAGGGGTTGGGTCTGAGGGCGGAGGTGCGGGATGTGGATGAGATGCGTTGGAGGGCATCTTTAACCACGTGGGAAGGGAAATTGCGGTCTCTAAAGAAGGAGGCCATCTGGTGTGTTCTATGGTGGAACCGCTCCTAAAGTTCTTTTACCCTATCTTCTCTTTTCTAGTCCTTCATTTAAATATCATAATTCTTTGAGATCTAGCTCCACATGTTTTAGCCGTCTGATATCTCACGGAATGGTGCGAGAAAATTATATTATACTGGTTAGTTCAGTACGATGGAGTGATGGATCATGGAAACCTTTCAGAAACCTGAGCTTTTTCAATGGAAACTTATTTAGAAATATATACCTCCCATAGCTGTTTACTTATTACTTATTGTATTTTTAAAATGCTTCTGGTACTCATTTACTGCATCTCTCAACAAAATAAGACAGTTTTATTCCCCAAAATTGATAAAAGTCAGACCTCCGATGAATAAGCAGAGGAATTCCTAATTAATTCTCATATCCTAATTTCTATTTGTGGAACCCTACTGTAGGCTGATTGTTCGCTATATTTTCCTATAATTAAAATACTTGACTTTATGATAAAATATTTAACTGACTTTGAAGTACGAACGTCAAAGGAACCAAATAGTTGCAAAAGGTTTTCTTCCCGACTACATCACATCATCAACATCATTTTGCTTAGACTTTTGACCAAAGTAAGTTGTCAATACTTTGTAAAAATAAAATGGAATAAGCCATCTGAAATAATTCCACAGAGTCTGGTGTCCCATCGCCAAGTTACTATTTATTCACACATGTGTATTATGACATTGACCCTGCTAGGTCAAATCTGACTCCTACAGTGAACAGAACCCCTGCCATTCCTGTTTATATCTGTCAGACAGGACTCCCTGTTTGGACCAGTTTAACAGCCCCAATCAGGGATCTCACAGTCTTTGACATCCATCTGGCTGACTTCATTCCAACCACCACACCAGTCTTCTCTAATTTTATAGTCTGTATGACAACACATCGTTTTCTCCAACTTTCAATTCCTTTTCCTCTAACTAAAAGCAAAATTGTGTTGATGCTGAAAATCTAAAATAAAAATAGAAAATGCTGATGAACTCAGCAGATCTGTCAGCATTTGTAGAGAGAAATGACTTCTTCAAGGCTGAAAGAGACTGGAAAATTGTTTTTTTTAAATGTACTTGGGTTGAACAGGTGATGAGGATGCCTGGAGTAATAGACAAGGGGTTGCTAATGGTGTTAAATGAAAGGTAGAAATGTGAAATTGTCATATTGGATACAAAACATGGACTCTGTTTCTCTGTCCACCAATGCTGCTAGACTTGCTGCACTCTGCTAGCATTTTCTATTTTAATTCCTTTTTCTATATAGCTGTTCTAGTCTTTTAAATGTTGATTAAATCCATCAGTACAGATATCGTACTTATTTTGATTTATAGAGTATCTGCTACTCTGAGGAAGTCTAGTTTTTAAAGTATTATATAAGATTGCATTCTGTCACTTCTGCGACATTGCCAATTTAGGTTAACATTCAATTATGTGAATTACTGAAGGAGTTCTTTAATTTACAAAAAAAACCTCCACTTGTATCTGCCTGCTTTTTCATGTGGTCATAAATATCCTATGCCCATTCAAACTTCAAATAAGGCCTCCTCACATCCTAGCTGATATTTATTACTAAAATTGCTATAAAATAGATCATTTATCTTATACTGGTCAGAGACCCTTGCAGTATATGGATTGGCTATTGTGTTTGCCTATAATTGCATTGCAGATGACATTTTAGGCTGCTAAATTGACTGTAAAAAGGTTTGGGGTAATCCTGAGTATGAAAAGCTCAATATAAGCACTATACTTGTTTTTGCCTTTCATTACCTCTGTATTTCACATAATCCTATGTGTCCATTTTGCTTGGATTTTTGACCCAAATGAGGTATCGGGACTTGACAAAAATGAAAAATGTACAGTTTTCACAGTTTGTTATCTGACGAACGGTCACTGGACTTAAAACATAAACTTTATTTTCTCTCTACAGATGCTGCCAGACCTGTTATGTTTTACCAGCATTCTCTATTATTGTTACAGATTTCACTGTTTACTTTAATGAGAACTTGAGTAAACAGATAACTTAGCATGAAACTTTTCTTAAACTCAACTAAGGATGTACATTGTACATTTATTCAGAGAATCATCAGGGCTCCAGCAAAAATTGAAGACATTTCATTTCGACATAGAACATCAACAGTGTAATGAGTTTTGCAGCAGCTTTCAGTGCTTTCTGCATAATGATATGCAAAATTATATCCGCATGGTACTTTTATAAGTGATCATTTGGATGCACATGTCAGATGTTGGTGCACCAATGTCTGAATTTAACAACTGGCTTTCAGAAGTCAATCTCAAAGCTAGAGTTATGAAAATGATTGCCTTTTGATTAAAGGTTCATAATTTTAATTTATTTGAAACTTGATTCCTAATCCCTTGGTAGTTGAATAAATGATTTATATTTCTGTTTCTTTAAATGCAGGATTGCAGCAGAAAGGAACCAATCATTGAAATGCCAATCTGAAATTGGTGTGAATACCTATGTTACAATTCGTATTTCCTTTCTGCTGGAAAATGAAAGGCAATGTACAAATGTGGTTGCCCGTACATTCTGCCCAGAATTTGATCATTCCTCTGAATTTCCATGCAACCTGGTAATGCAGAGATCCACAGGAGAGAGTTTCAGTTTGGCTGAACTGCTGGAGTCATCAGAAGTCGTGTTTACTATCTACCATCAGTCTGTTACAACAGGTACCTTTTTGTCTTTTCAGAGTATACAATATCGTTTACTGCATCCCAACATTGATTTTAAGTTTCTGTACCTGCAAAATTCCAAAGCTAAACAGATGGCCACATGACTATTGCTGCAATGGATTACCATGAAGTAGACAGTAGTAGTCCAGAACAAGTCCTTCTTTTCTACCTGTATGAAAGATTTTTTTTACTGTCCCATAATCTGGTTGAATGCAGAATTTATTTTGGGAAATTGTAGGCAAAAATCATGTATTCCACCGTCAATCACAAGAGGAAGGCTCTTGCAAATATGTGTGTGCATATAATCAAAACTCCAAGATTGCTCGAGATAATGATACCTGTGAGACAATAGACAGTAAAGGGCAATTCAATACATTTATAAATGTGCTTGCATTTGAGTGTAAACCTTTTGCCAGCCTTGACTCAGTTGCACACAAGCTACTCTGAAATATAAGGACATGAATTCAAACTACAGTGGAAACTTAATCATATAATCTAAACTGACATAAAGAAAGGGTGCACTGTTAAATGTATCACCATTCATAATTGAAGGCCCCATCAGCTTTCTGTAATGTACTTAAGCGATTCTATTGTAATCTTTTGAAAAAAAGCTGGAAGTTTTCTGCTATCCTGGTCAAAATTTACTGCTCAACCAATAGCAGTGTTAAAGGAATAACTGCTTATTTTAATCTCTGTTGTGGGACCCTGTGTGAGAATTGACTGCCTGTTGGCCTTCAGTGCAACTTCACTCTGAAGCATTTTGTTAGTTTTATAGCAGTTTGAATATTCTGAAAATGTGAAAGGCACTGCTGAAGTTTATTCATAATGTAATTTATTTTTACCTTTTTGTTATGGAGCAGACCAAAACATATTAAGACCCTAACTTTTTCATATTTTAAAGCAAGTGCCAGGAATTGTGTTCTGAGTGCAATTCGATTGGTCAAACTACCAGTTTGAAGCAAAACCCCCTTTATTCATACGCCTCAGTTAAAGTACAACAAAATAAAGAAAAACATTTGCATAACTTAACTCTGTTGGAAATCTTAACAGAATAATACGTTATTTAACTATTAAACAGTAACTGTTCCAATATAGTAACATCCCATAAACTTACCCTTGGAAAAAGGCAAATTCAGTAAAATAGATTATCTCACAGACAATTCTCCAGTCCAGGAGGAGAAACATCAAGAGAAACCTCAGAGAGAGAGTGAGTAACAGCGAGAGATGAATTGTAGCTTCCAAACCCAGCTTCAAGACCCCAGCAGCTGCTCCTGAAAAATTAAAACTAGAAATCCTGGCTGTGGGAGAGCTTGACCCCACCAATTCAGGCTGCTTCTATTATTCCATCCGCAAACAAAAAACCCCAAGGTGTCACAAGCTGTTTACTTTATTGGAATTAAGCAGACAGTTTGGCGCTTCTGTCTTAAAACCTCTGTTTTAAAAAAAGGTCAAAATTCACCTCTTAAAGCCATAATATTGTTACCTTCTGTTTCATTTTATTATAGTTTGAAACAAATAATTAGTGCAAATTTCATAATTTTATTGTTTTGTTACTAGAGTTTTCTTTTCATTGTATCTGTAAACATTGTTTTCCATATTTGCTATTTGACAGCTAAACAAAGCACATTTGTAATTGGTTCATCAAAGGACATTGAATTGGGATCTGTACGGATTCCCCTGTCAGCCTTGCTGACCAGACGGACAGGTAATGAGAAAGCTAGTATAATAAACGTATTGGTTTGCTACCAAAATGCGAATCTAGGATTTTACATAGAAGATTTAGGCAGTTTAATAGTTGTTAAGGAGTAACTTAATATTACTGTTATTATTGTTCCAAAAGTTATGTTGATCAATTTAGCTGTAGTGGCTACTTCTTGAAACTGTATTAACTATGTAAAATGAGGCCAAACGTTTTAAAGTAGAAAGTATTTGATCTCTTAATATGCTGCTCAGCAAAATAATTCACAATATGATTTCTTGACTTGGTAAGTTGGGGGTTGGGGAGGAACTTTGGATGGTGATTCAATCTTGCAAATTAAGTATGTTTGGTTAGAGTAAGAGAGCACATTAGCAGATCTCCACACTGACCTATACTATGAAATATGGAACCTGTATAATTGAAATAAATTGGTTGATGTGCAGATTCTTGAGTAGAGATGTCGTATTCATTCAACTTCAGATGTAGTTTCAATATAGAAATGGGATAATTTGTCACTTGCTCTGAAAACCATTGAAGAGTTTCTGTTAAATAATTTTACATTAAGATCAGGTGAACTTTTATGTTATTTTTATTATTTGATTTTGATAAATGGGTAACCTTGACAGGGCTCTGAATCATCCACATAGCATGGAAGTGCAGGCATGTGGCAGTCATATGGAGTAGGGCTGGAGAATTCCTTTCTCTGAAGGCATGAGTAAACTAGTAAATTTTTATGAGACTTTTACATGGTAGTTTTCTGGACGTTACTGCATAGATTACTCAATTGTTTTAATTAATTTTTATATGATAGGCTTCAGATGTTTGGTCATGGTTATTTGGTCCATACTATGAGTATTAAACTGCTGTATCCATATTGATATGTCAGTTATTGACATGTTCTTAATATGTGCTGACAAATTATATATGTTGAATGGGCTTACAAAATATTTATTTTGTATTCTATGTGAAGGCATCTCGGGTTGGTATGCAGTGAGTCTTCCAGAGGTTATCACTTCTGCTCAGTCTTGTGGAATTCTACAGAACTTGGTTGGTGGGCTCGAGATTTCAATCCACTTTGCACATCCCAATGACAGAGAGCGTGTCATAAAGGCTGCAGAGGCACTGGACTGGCAGTGTGGAACAAATGAGGAAAAAGTTAAAGAGTGGCAATCTCCAGAAAGTAGTGTATCAATAACACTAACTGTGTCACGGATATGGCTCCCATTGCACTGTGTAATGGTGGCTGGACAAGAGCATCTAGATCAATCCACCTTCTGTTACCTTCGGTATAAATTGTATGATAGAGAGGCTATTTGTACATCACTTCAAAAGCCAGTCCTGACTGTGAACAAAAGTTGTGCTACAGTGAGCTTTGATGAGGTGAAGACTATATATCTGAAAAGAACCCAATCATTGATCTGGTACCTAAGTGAAGAAAAACTAGAAGTACAAGTCTGGTTGTCACATGGAAACAATAACAAGACTCTGAGACCTCATGATACTGATCGATTAGTTGGATATTCATTCATAGATCTGTCGACCCTGGCAGAGAAATCTTCAAGAAAGCTTACAGTTAGTGGTATGTACCAACCAATTTTGGATGCCAGTTCAGTTTAAGTATGTATTTATTTGAAGTGTCTTACTTTTTCCAAAATCCATTTCCTGCTTTTAAAAGTTGACTTACGTTATCTTCAACCCCCCCCACTCCTTAAATATGGTTTACCAGTTTTCCTTTTTGCCTTCATATTGGCTTTTTTTCAGATTCCATACTCTCTACGAATCTTTCTTGATATTTAAAGTACTCTTGAATTTCAAAGATGTCTTATATGGAGACATAAAACAAGTTTCCTTTATGAATTGAAGGAAATCAGTAATACTTGGAAGTGATCTGTCATCCTGATATTTCTCCTATTGCAACGATAGAAGAGTACAACACCATATGTATGTGCCACTTATTCATGTGTGTTTCTCCATCTTTGACAAGGATCTTGTTTGTTGAAGCATTATGCAAGTAGATGATCAATTATTACAGAAAGATGCATGATTGAAAATGGAGGGATCAACCCATCATTACTGGCAAGTTCCTCAAGAGCGGAATTGTTTTCCGCTCATCATATTGCCATCTCCCAAAAGATGATAGTGGGTTGAATTTTTCAGTCATTAGATTAGATTAGATTAGATTAGATTAGATTTTCACCTGACCCTGCACATCTTTGGATGGTGGGAGGAAACCGGAGCACCCGGAGGAAACCCACCCAGACACTGGGAGAACGTGCAAACTCCACAGTCAGTCGCCTGAGGCGGGAATTGAACCCGGGTCTCTGGCGCTGTGAGGCAGCAGTGCTAACCACTGTGCCACCGTGCCGCCCACCATGTTTTACAATTAGTTTTTCCTCTCATATTGGTGTAATGGATGTTTTTATTTTGTTTCTCTTGCCTCATTTTGCTTTCAAGAATGCATTTTGTAATAATCACTATAGCTCAGTTTCTTGCTATTACAGAAGTAAATTGTGACCATTGCAAATCATATGTGCCAACTTCCTCATCTCCAATCTGCAATTCCAAAAAGCAAAACTTCATTAAAAATCTAGAGATTTAAAATTTCAGAGCTTATAAACATAGATGCAAGACTTTGTTACGTAAATTTATCTTTAATAATTAATTCTTTTGTTGCTTGGTGTGCGTGTTGCATTATCAGATGTGATTGAGTTGTAAACACTGGGGGAAGGGAATGGAGTCCTTGCAGGAAGAGGAGGAGAAGGTGTTTTGATCAAGGTAACTGGATATTGGGCTTGTCATGGCTATTGGTGAACTGTCCATCCCCAGCATCGAAGATAAATATGTCAAGGGAAAAAAGGAGGGTGACTCAGTGTAAAGATCGTGAAGAATTGGAAATTGTTGAAGTGTTGGATGGAGTCAAGAGACATTAATGGAGTCGAGTCATTAATGAACATTCTTCAGCTATTTCAAGAGAAAAGACATTGAGATGAAGCTGAAGTGATGGGAAGAGGGTCACAAGGAAAAATCCATCCCTTAATCAATATTTTGGTCACCAGACTTGACACACCTAATTCAGCTAGATCTGTGTATTTTTATTCATATTTTGGAATACTTTTCCACAGTAAAGATATGAAATATGAAAGAAGAATATCACATTCAGCCCATTATGTCTGCCTTCGCTCTCTGAGTGTGCTTCGTGACTTAGTGTCATTTTCCTACCTTTCCCTATACATTATTTCTATTTGATAATCGTCTAGTGCTCTTTTGAATGCCTCATTTGAATATGGCTCAACTACACCTCCAGGCATGTGTTCATGACCTGAGCCACTTGCTGTGTGAAAATGTTTTTTTTCTTATATCACATTTACTATGTTTGCAGATGAATTTATTTTTGTTCTCTGTTGTTTTTAATCCTTTTAAGAACAGGAATAGTTTTGCCTTGTATACTCTGTCTAAACTTCAAGATTTTGAAAAGTTCTTTCAAATTCCCTCATACCTTTCTCTACATCAAGGAAAGCAGTCTCAAGTTCTCCAGTCATTCTTCATAACTGAAGTTTCTCATCTCTGGATACATCTTATCAACCTCTCTACATACTCCAATATTCTTGGACTGTTCCTGAAGTGTGGAAACCAAAACAGAGCACAATACTGTATCTGAGGTCTAATTAGTATCTTCTACAGACTTCGCATAACCTGAATGCTGATTTTATTAACTGATCCCCTGCCTGCACTCTTCCACCTTTTAATGACTTGTGCACATGTATGCATA
Source organism: Chiloscyllium plagiosum (assembly GCF_004010195.1). NCBI lineage: Eukaryota > Metazoa > Chordata > Chondrichthyes > Orectolobiformes > Hemiscylliidae > Chiloscyllium > Chiloscyllium plagiosum. Next base: position 97,500,575 of record NC_057715.1, on the reverse strand, counting down.
GGTCTCTGCTCCTCAACAGCTGTTAGAGTAGTAATTTTTATTTTAAACAATTTCTTCATATTCTTTCTCCCAAAATGTATCCCCTTCCATTTCATCTGCAAAATGTTGATTCAATCCTCCAGCAGCACGTAGAAATAAAATACTCTGTATAAATGTACTTCCCGTTTTCAAGAAGAGCATTTAATAATAGGAAAGGAAGAGCCAGAGAAATTCCAAAATGTACATATTTCTCTGTATTTAATTTCTTTGCAGGCATTTATCCACTTTTCAAGCGAGGTGCTTCTGACCTATCAGGTGCAGCTGTAAGGTTCCACATCACACTAGCACCAAATGATCCACTACTATCTGACGACTGTACTTCTCAGAGAATAAGCTATGCAGAGAATGACCATGATTACGAACATGGTACTGAGGAAGATGTACCATTCATTAATGAAAAAGAACAAGCATCAAAAGAATACATTGATAAAGGAACATCCACAGGTTCTAATGTTGAATGCAAGAAAATGGCTAATGAAATTTCTGAGGTGGACCTAGCTAACACATTTGCAGTGAACGTTATAGTAGAAAGAGCAATGCACATAAGCTTGAACGGTAAGAATTTTACTACTTGTCAAAAATACAAATATTTTTATACCTCTCGTAATATTGAGTCAATGAGTCATACCGTTTTCTCCACACCAAAATATGTAATTGACTTCACAGTCGTCCGTATGAAATATTACATGTGTAATATAGTTTAATAGAGGTTGGCTGTATTTTTTTTCTTTATTATATATTGCTTCTGCTTTGACACTACATAAAATGAGATATGGAGGAAAAGTGCTAGATATAAAAGAGGAATTAGCTTGCAGGTGCAGCAAGTAATTAAGAAGGCAAATGAAATTTTGGTCTTTATTGGCAGGGGTTTGGAATTGAAGTCTTGTCACAGGCATACAGTGGGTTGCTGAAGCCACATCTGGAGTAATGAATACAGTTTTGGTCCCCATGTTTGAGGAAGGATTGCAACAATATCTAATTAAATTCCCATTTCATTTTTTCCCATGTCATCTCTGACATCCCATACCCATTCACAGTCCTTTCAAACTTCTCTAACAGTGCCTATCCAAGCCCTCAAACCACCCTTTCTTCTGTAATTTCCCATTCTGCCTCTCCTATATTTTGCTATGTCATCTCATTGCCATTTCTCGCTGCATACCTCCTAGACCATGCTGGCCCCTTCTTAAACTGCCCATCCATCATCACCATTCTTGTCAACAGTCAGGTGGACTGTAGCTTCAAGTATGTGAAAAATACTAGTGGAAAATCAGGAAGGCAAATAGAATGGAATCAAAAAGTGTGGCGCTGGAAAAGCACAGCAGGTTAGGCAGCATCTGAGGAGCAAGAGAGTTGATGTTTCAGACATAAGCCATTCTTCAGGAATGTAGGGTGGGAGTCTACATCCCCCTACCTCCCCCAATTCCTGATGATGGGCTTTTTGACTCTGATCTCAAGCATCTGCAGTCCTTACTTTCTCCAAATAGAATGGAATGGCCTACTTTTTCTATGTTTTATGGTCTGTTTGAGGACAGTTAAGACTGAACAGCAAAAGTGCTGACTTTTTCAGTGATGTCCACCCCCATGATAGAAAATTTTAAAAAATTAACACCTTATTTTGATCCATGTTTAAATAGCAGCTGTAGAAAATTTGTGATACTGTGCCTTTGTGATATTTATCATAGTCATTATAGTGAAAGCTCTGAATTTAACAAATTTAATAATCACTGATTGATCTAAATTTGCTATTTCATGAATTCATAATTAGTTGGATTTTTGTGTTCCAATCCAATGCAAGAAGAGCTACAAACTCTGTAAAGATCAATTTTTCAAGGTTTATATTGATTTCACTGCCTAGAACATGAATGTCAACAATTTTTATGCATTCTCTCCAGCTAGGAGCTCTGTACAAACTTGAAGGACGTATCCTGTCCAAACATTCATCCCTTCTGTTTATAGTAGATTCAAATCTGACAGCTGCTTTGAGCTGCAGCAGTAAAATATCTGACTTAGTAAATGCAGTTCATCATCCACTTTGTTGACATCAGCCATGATTCATTTTGGTCAGATATTCAGACTTACTGTTCATGATCATTTCTAGATGTAGTTTATCCATGCATATACTGTTTTATGGACAGGGAGGGATTTTCATAGCAACAAGCATAAGAGTAGGAGCAGACCACTTGATTCCTCAAGCTTGCTTTGCCATTCAATTGGATCATAGCTGAACTGATTGTAACCTCAACTTCACATTCCTGTCTATCCTGAATAACATTTCTTGCCCTTGCTTGTAAATACCCCTATCTTTAAAAAAAACACTCTGCTTGCACTGCATTTTGAGGAAGTGAATTTCAAAGCTTCATGACCCACTGAGAAACAATATTTATCTTAAACATCGATCTCCACGCTCTCCACTCCCTCCCTCCCTCGCCCCCACCACCAAGTTCATCTGAGATTCTCTCAGGAGAAAATATTCTTTCCTCATCCATCCTGTCAAGATCCCCAAGATCTTGTATGTATCAATAAAGCTGACACTTTCTCTTTGAAACCCCAATGAAAAGAAACCTAACCTGGCCAGTCATTCCTCATAAGACAGCCTTGTTCATTCCAGGTATTGTTCCACACTGAAAAATGATTTGCTGGTAAAGCGCAGCAGGTCAGGCAGCATCCAAGGAGTAGGCGAATCGACGTTTCGGGCATAAGCCCTTCGTTTATGCCTGAAATGTCGATTCTCCTGCTCCTTGGATGCTGCTTGATCTGCTGCGCTTTTCCAGCAACATATTTTTCAGCTCTGATCTCCGGCATCTGCAGTCCTCACTTTCTCCTAATTGTTCCACACTGTCAAAAATCACACAACACTAGGCCATAGTCCAACAGGTTTAATTGGAAGCACTAGCTTTTGGAGCACCGCTCCTTCAGGTGGTTGTGGAGGACACAATTGTAAGACACAGAATTAATAGCAAAACTTTACAATGTGATGTAACTGAAATTATACTTTGAAAAATACCTTGATTGTTTGGTGAGTCTTTCACCTATTAGAGTACCATGATAGTTTCACTTTTTTCATATGTAAATCACAAAGCTTTTTTTAAAAAAAGTTACATTCTCAGGTTAACTGTAACAATCGGTGTCAGCCAGATAATATGTTGAAGGTGTTAGCCCCATGTGTTCCCTGTCTGTGCCATAATGTTTAGACTGATTCCAATCTAAAAAGTGAGTTAACAGAGTCTTACATGGATTCATGCAGTTTTTGAGCAAAATACAATGTAACTATGCATGTACAAATTCATTCCACAAACTTATATGTATATGTGTGCATGTGGGTTTTTGTTTGTGTGTGTGTGTCTGCGTGTGTGTCTGTAGGAGTGTGAGAGTGTGTGTGTATAGTGCAATGGTGGTCCCCTGTAGCGATGGTAGGTCCCGGTTGAGGCTCTCCCTATGGGTATGGAACTTAGCAATCAGCCTCTGCTCGGCCACTTTTCGCTGCTGCCTGCCCCTGCCTTGGAGGATGGTCACCTGAAGGTCCGAGGTTGAATGTCCTGGACCGCTGAAATGTTCCCCAACTGGGAGGGAACACTCCTGTCTATTGATTGTTGTGCGGTGTCCATTCATATTATCCACAATATAGTTTAGTTCTGTAATTATTCCTCATTTAGGAAGGGAGCCAATACCATTGTTTGGTTCATTTGTTCAATATTACAGATTTTGAAATGTATCACAAATGTTTTAGAGGCATAAACCTATCTAAAGGTTTCTATTTAATGTTTAAAATATTGCTACCTGTTCACTTAAAACTTATTGATCTGTTTCCAACAATGCTATTCTCAGAGGAAAGTATGTCGTTTATATTTTCAAGACTTAGAATCTAGACACTTAATTGTACTACTCTGAAAATAATTAGATGTGTGACTTATGTTTTTCGATAAAAGTAGTTGCCCTTCATAAATTGAAACAAGTTAAATTGCTGTTAGCAATATACATGTTAATGGTTTATGTGCTGCATTCAATTATGAACCTTAAAGAAATTGTTGCAATGCTAATTCATCTTCTTGTCCCTAAACCAAATTTGGCCTTACATTGGCAAGGTTTATTGAAAGGAAATACGTCTACCAATGTGCAGCAGTTGAACGCAAGCTAGTAATTCAGGCACATATAACCTGCTGTGTTTGTCCTTAGATACAAAAGGAGAAACAGAATCTATGCTTCTTTCGCAGCACAATCTTCTGCTTTGTGCATCCAAACCTTTTATACTGTGGGAAAATGAAGGGAAAAACTAAGCCAGAGTTCAGCTTTAAATCTGAATAACACAACAGTTGATGGGGACTTGTGGATCAGAGTAAAGTGATCCTTTCTTCTTGCCAGTATTTTTCATCCTCTTTGGTATTATGTAGGTAATAGTTCATAGTACTGTACAATGCATTTTTACCAGAAGTAGCAACAAACTGTTGTGAGTCTGAAGACTGTTAACAAACTATCAAACCTCAGCCTGCCCTTAGCTAAAGCATTATCTTAGTATTTTTATATTTCCAGTCCAAGTACTTTTGGGGGCACTTGAAGCTCTACTGTACTGCCCTGAGTGAGATTAGCTAACTGAGCTGAGGATTGGAAGACTGAGAATTGAATTTGGATGATTTGAATGTATGCGAACATTTTTGAAGCCATTGAATTTTTTTGAGCTGTATTAATGGTTGCAGAGTGGCCAAGAGAATGTGCATGTTAGTGTAAAGGATTGATGGTCGTGCCTGTGATGTTGCTATCTCCTTAGCAACATTCAGCACTTTTGCTAAGGGAATATAATGTTGCTTTGTTGCTCTGAAGGTGGAGGCTGGTACAATTACAACATTGAAAAGGCATCTGGATGGGTATATGAAAAGGAAGGGTTTAGACGGATGTGGGTCAAGTGCTGGCAAAAGGGGCTAGATTAATTTAGGATATCTGGTCGGCATGGACGAGTTGGACTGAAGGGTCTGTTTCCGTGCTGTACATCTCTGTGACTCTAAGTGTGGCATAACTCCAGTTGGTTATGCTTGCAACATTTCTTCAAACAAGTAAGCAGGACTTGCCCAGCTCATTGTTGTGAAAATTTCACTCAATTAATCAGAAACTGAACCCTCAATTAACATTACAGAATTTCCCTTCTGTAAAAATACAACAACTATTTCACTTCTTTGGGACTCATTTTAAATATTTTCAGTTTAATTCCTTTTTAAACACTTAATGATCATTCATACAGCTTCTGCATTTCACTAATAAGTTGTAAGCAAACTTCTAGGAGCATTATTATAAACAAACAAGAAATAAAAATCTCCTAAGCTGAAGTTTAAATATTGCAAAAGTCCACAAAAATTATCATTGAAGAAGAGAGTCACCATGTCAGTGGTCTGAATTATGAGACGATTTATTGATTGAACTTGGATTTTTTAGACTGCAAAAGATGATCTGAGAGGTGGTATTGGACAGCGTGTGAGATAGTAAATTGGCAAAACCAGAAAATTTTTCAAAATTAGCTACTTCTGGCAGTAATACTGAAGACATGATCCAGTGCTAGCTGTGTCTCTAACCAAGCTTTTTCAATACAGATACCACACTGTTGTCTGTCCAGTAGGTTAGGAGAGTGATGGAATATACTTTCCACTTACCTGGATGGGTACAGCTCCAACAACACAAGGGCCAGCTCAATTGATTGACACACCGTCCACCACGTTAAAAGCAGTGACAACAGTGAGTTCATCTACAAGTTTCATTGCCAAACTCCTTCAACATTATCTTCCAAACATTTGATCTCTCCCACTTAGAAGAGCAAAGTCAGCAGATGCATGGGGACACAACCACTTGCAAGTTTCCCTTCAAGCCACACACCATCCTGACTTGGAAAATGTTACTTGTAGGGGAGGCAATGGCCTAGTGGTATTATTGCTAGACTATTAATCTAGAGACTGGTAATATTCTAGGGACCTGGATTTGAATCCTACTGTGGCACATGGTGGAATTTAAATTCAAGTAAAGAAAAATCTGAATTAAGAGTCGAATGGTGACCATGAAACTATTATGGATTGTCAAGAAAACTCAACCTGATTCACCAATGTCTTTTAGGGAAGGAAGCTGCCATCCTTACCTGGCCAGGCCTACATGTGATTCCAGATCCAGAGTAATGAGGTTGATTTTTAACAATTAGAGACAGGCTATAAATGCTAGCCTAGCCAGTGATGTCCACATCCTGTAATAAATAAAACAAAAATTTCTGGAAATCCATTCCTAACAACACTGACAAAGCATCAACAGCAGTGATTGCAGAAGGCAATTAGCAACCACCGCAAAGGCATTTTGACTTGAGCAACAAATCCTGGCTTATCCAATGATGTTGACCTGCTGTGTAAAATTAGTAAAAATCAGCAGTTAGACAAACAGACCCCTGGTTCAAAAGAGTAAAAGATGACATTTGAGTGATTAGTAAGTTAGTTTCCTGTACGTGAAAAGTTCATGGAGTGATGGAATTATGATGGAAGCTATTGGAGGCTGCAGTGGCACATAGGGGATGGGTGATGGATGTTAGAAGGAAAGTCTAGAATCTTTCTGCATGGTGGAATTAAGATCGGCCAAATTGTTGCCTTCATCCATAATTTGCAGAACAAATTCTTGATTGGAGCTATGAATCTCTGTGAAAAATCTCCTTTTAGTTTGGTTTTAGGTGGAACCAATGTGACTCATCGAGAGCAGAAAAACTAGAAACTTGATTTTGGTTACACATTGCTCACGTGTCACAGTCTGTTTGCAGTGTTGTGGTGCATTTTTAAGGAAGCATAACTAAAGAGTACAGTGTTTGAAATCCAGAATTTGGTCTCCAAAAAAAAACCCTCTTGTTCATTTGAGATGCAGATTTTCACTGCAATGTGAAACACAGAAACAGAAAATAGGAACAGGAATAGGCCACTCAGCCCTTTGAGCTGGTTCCACCATTCAATATGATCATGGCAGATCTACACCCTCTTCCTGCTTGCTTCCCATAACCTTTTGATCCATTTAACCCAAAGAAGTATATCTCTCAAAAAAATCAATAATTTGGCTTCAACTGCTTTCTGAGGCAGATAATTCTAGAAGCTCACAACTCTGGGTAAAAAAATTTCTCCTGATTCTCAGTCCTAAATGACTGACCCCAGATCCTTAAACTGTGACTCCTGGTTCTAGACTCCCCAGTCATCAGGAATATATGTTTACCTTGTGTAGTCCTGTTAGAATTTTATAGGTTTCTATGCATTCCCCCCTCATTTTTCTAAATAATCTCCAATGAATATAGTCTTAACTGATCTAGTTTCTCTTCATACATCAGTCCTGCCATCACATGAATCAGTGTGGTAAACCCTCCTCAGCCAAAACATCCTTTCTCAATAATGAGACTAAAACTGCATGCAATGCTCTGGGTATGGTCTCACTGTTCTGAAGAAGGGCACTGAATTCAACATTGTTTGTTTTCCTTCTGCAGATGTTACCAGCAATTTATGTTTTTGTTTGCTTCATTGGTAGCTGTTTGATAAAGAATTAAGTACAAATTTGTGTTTTCACGTTTCAATGTTGGTATTTAATTCTATAAAACTGTAATTTGTTCAGTTTAATTTTATCTGTTCTTGTGTAACCTTTATTATTATGGTGTTTTATTTTTAAAAGGTTGTCCTTTGACAGAGCAAACTGGTGTCAAACCCAGTTGCTATGTGTCATACACTACACCAGTCAGTCCCACTCCTATAACAACCCATCTGATAGAAAATACAAACAGCCCTGTTTGGGACCATCAACAGCAAACAAGGTATGTATTGAAATGTAACTTATCAGATTTTAAGAGAAATGAGGTTGTGAAAATAAATTGACTAGTCTTGTGTTGTGTCACCAGATTTTACTTGAAAATAAAACCTGGCTCAATAAGAATATAAGAAATACAAAAATTATAGATTACACAACCCATTAAGCCTACCCTGCCATTCAGTACAATCATGATTGATCTTTAGACTCAACTCCACTTCCTTCCTGCTCCCCTATAACTCGATTCTCTTGGAGAAAAAAGAATGTCTCTGCCTTATGTATGTTTAACAGTGGGCCAGCTACAATTCACAGGGATGCAATTTTCCAATATTTTACAACACTTTGAAGAAATTTCTCTTCATTCTAGTCCTAAATGATTTGCTCCTTATCCTGAGACTGCTATTATGATCTAAATTCCCTAGGCAGGGGAGAAGATCTTTCAAGGTCTGCCTTTTAAATGCCTTCAGAATCTTTGTGGACTTCCAATAGGGCTAGATTCTGTTTTTTCTTATGATCCATCTTTAAATAATTTCAGTGGGACTGAGATTTTTCTGGTTGTTTTGTGGTGTTCAACTGAAGCTGCTTAGACATGAAGTCATTTATGTAACACTTGCAGCATTCCATTTCTAGCTATCCAGTTGTTCGCAGAGAATTGCCAGAAATGGCTTCTCTTCATTCTCCATCAATGTTGCCTCAAGAATCCATTCTTAAGCCCCCTCATCTCTTACAGGCTGTCTCTTGGCAAAGTCATCCAAAATTACATCAAATGTCGAATGTGCACTTAAAGCATCCAGTTCTACCTCACCACCATCTTTCTTGATCCCACCATTGCTTTTGATTTATCACACTGCTCGTCTGACATTCAGTTCTGCATGTGCAAGAATTTCTTTCAACTAAATATTGTTAACTAATTTTAATGTTTAAAGTGGCTTTTATTTGTGCAACTGCAGGTTGGCCAAAGAATTGTTACTGGATCCACAGCAAACTCTGGTTTTTAAAGTGTGGCATAAAGCAGGTAACTGCTATAAAACATAATTTTTCTGCTTATTTGTTTATGTTAAGATTCCATTTCTTTAAAATTTAATCTACAAAATGTATCCACAGAATGCAAAAAATAGGCATGGTGCAGAATAGAAACAAATAAATAAATTAATATTTATTTTCGATCTTTAATGTACATAATCAGAACTGTGTGAACTCTAATATATGTTGTAAAACTGAGTCGATGTAGAATGTTACACATAATTACCTTAAATGAATCACATGTATGCAAGCATTCTAAAGCAAATTTTAGATGATAATCTGATCGTAAACTGGAAAGAAAATGGGAAAATGAAAAATGATTCATTTAATAAACAAATAAAAGAAAGTAGCTTAAAAAAAACTTGTGCCAAATTGGGAAACAGCATAGCCAAACAACAATGAGAGATTTCATTTCCAGTCATTCCGAGTCGGAAAACCACAGTTATTCTCTGTTGATTATAGCTGATCTCAGCTGAGTGGTGCACTGAAATGGCACTCTTGACCATGAACATATCTCAACTCATGCAGGAGCAAATCAGTCATAACTAATCACTATACAGTGACCCTTGCTGGAAAGTACACATGGGCCTCAAGTGAGAATATGGTCGGGCTCCACTGTAGTTTGCTGTCAATGGCTATTTTGCCTACAAATAGTCCCATTCTGATTGAAAGTTTGCAAAGATTCTTGAGGAGCTGGAGCTGTGGAATTTCAAGGACATAAATCAGAAAGGAGAAAAAAGTTGAACTTAATTTATAATTTTTAAAATTTCATATAATGTGAGAGCACTGTTAATCTTAAAAGTCCTTGGAAGTGGCTATTAGTGTGTGAGATTTTAAAAATAAAGATGAGGTTAAAGGCATGTTAATATTATCTAATAGCAATTTGGCAAGTCGGTACTATCTAGCTGTATCTTTATAAATGATTCACAGAAAAGGGGAGCCTAAGGTTAAATGACTTGCTTGTGATGCACCTTGAATCATTAGGAAGAAAGAGTTCTTTCTATGGTCAGTGACAGTGTTATAAAATGTAAATAGTAGTCATGTCATCACATCACTACATTATCATGTTCTATTAAATATTTTGTTTTATGTCCTAGCTATTGATCGGGTTGTAGGGTTTGCATCTGTAGATCTTTCTGCTTTATTATCTGGATTTCTATGCATATGTGGTTGGTACAATATCACTGACTTTAGTGGTCACTGCCAAGGACAACTTAAAGTAGCAATCACTCCTTTGGAAAATATCCATCACCTGAGAGGGAGAAGATGGACCCAAACACACAAACTACCAGCAGTTTCTGTAAGTACTTTTTGAAATGATTTTGTGGCAGAAATAAATACTTTGATTCTGAAGGTATTGGGATTAAGAACTCTGTTTTCTCTAAGCTTCATGACTGTGAGGCTACACAATAGTCCAACAGGTGCTGCATATCAAGCACTTTGAATTAGCTATGGGATCATTTATGTCAACTGTGGGTGTGGTGGATTAGAAGATGCACCATCCACAGTGCAGTGATCTCTCAGTACTGCATTGAGAGGTCAATCTCTGGAGTGGGACTTTAAACCTATAACATTCTGATTCTAAGGCAAGTATGCTGCCACCTGAGTTAACCTGACATAGAAAATTGGAGCAGGAGTAGGCCATTTGACCCTTCAAGCTTGCTTAGCCATTCATTATGATCATGACGAATCATCCAACCCAATTGCCTGTTTTTACTGTTTTTCCAATATCCTTTCATCCCTTTAGCCCCAGATGCTATATTCAACTGCTTCTTGAAATCGTATAGTATTCTGGCCTCGATTGCTTTCTGTGATTGTAAATTTTGCAAACTCACTGTAGTGGTTTAACAAGGTCTGCCAGGTAGGCATCATAGAATGTGAGTTCCCTGATTGGGACTGTTAAACTGGGTCAATAAGAGAGCCCTGGCTGACAGATATAGAGAAGCGTGTCAAAGGTTCTGTTCACTCAGAGCTGGCTCATGAGAATGCCGAATCAGTGTCAAGGACTCTCCACATGTAAATAAAGGGTGACTTCGTAATGGATACTGGCCTCTGCAGAGTTATTTCGCTCACCGCTCTCTGAGGAAGAAATGTCTCCTCCTCTCAGTCCTAAGTGGTTTACTCCATATCCTTAGACTGTCATCCCTGGTTCTGGACTCCTTGGTCATCAGAAACCTAATTGCAGCATCCAGCCTGTTGGAATTTTATGGGTTTCTGTGAGATCTCTGCTCATTCTTAACTCCAGCAGATATAATCCTAAGCGATTAAACTCCTCCTCAAATGTCAGTTCTGCTATCCCATGGTAAACTTTCACTGCATGCCTGCTACAACAAGAACATTCTTTCTCAAATAAGGAAACCAGAACTGCACACAGTTTTCAAGGTGTGATCTCACTAAGCTCCTGTATAATTGCAGAAGACATCCCTATACTCAAATCCTCATGCTGTGAAGGCCAGGTTACCATTTGAATTCTTTCCTGTCTGCTGCACATCCTAACATAAGTAGTGAAGAGAACAAAACTAATACGGATTCCTGTGAATTTTCTCTATTGGCTAGCCATCAAGCATGACAGCTGCCCTAAAGAAAATTCCAAAAGCAGGAATCATCCAACTAATAACTCTCTAACAAAATGCAATCTTGCTAGGCAGGCTTTGATGTGGTATTTGGTCAAAGCTTTTTGAAAGCACAGGTGCAGAGTCAATTAATTTTCTTTTGTCAGCCAAATCTCCATATTTTTTAAAAACATATTCAGTTGAACTGCTAAAAATGAATTTCTGTTTTCAAGAGTCACTATTGAGATTCTTAAATGACATAGACCTTTTGGAGATATCCTCATAGTCATATCCAGCAACTTGTGTTTATGCACCACCTTTAATGTAATAAAACAACCAAAGCACTTCACAGGCACATTATAAATCAAAATTTGAGACTGAGCCACACAAGGTGATATTACACTAAAAGTGGTTAAACATTTGACCAAAGAGAAGTTTCAATGATTGTCATAAAAGAAAGAAAGAGAGGTGGAGGAAATTTCAAGGCTTGGGGCCGAGGCAACTGTAAGAAGGCATTGGTTCTCTGTTTGGATAAAAATGATATGCAAGGTTTTGGGAAACAGGAAATTGGTACCGGGTAAAAGTGCTCATTTGAACAACCATGATGGGCTAAATGGCCTCCTTCTACGCTGTAAAACTTTTGTGATTATGTGTAATGAATGGCACAGTCACTAATGGTGGATCAATTAAAATCAAGGATATTACAGAGGGCAGAGATGTTTGAGTACACGTGCTTAAGGGCAGATGCATGGAAGGTAAGCAAACAATTGTTAGAGTATTAAAATTGAGTCATTGCTAGAATGGAGACAATGTTAGTTACTAAGCATCTGTGATGGGTGGACAAGACTTGGCCTGAGTAAGGGCACAAGGAGCAAATGGCTTTGCATTTATAAAGAGTAGCAAGCAAGACACTAGTAGTAGAAGTTGTTGCCATAGTTCCCAAGAACCATAGGGCTGCTCTGTCATTAGAGAGAGTGACAGTTGGCAGTTTAACCTGATATCACACCTTAGACAAAGCGAGAGGTTGAGAAGAAGGGGCCTTCCTGAAAATCTCAGCCTGTGCAGGATTTGAACGTGTGTTGCAAATCAGCTTGTCCAGCCGACTCTTTATAAGAGATGAGCCAGGAATGCATTATAATAAATGTCTAATAGTAACAATGCACAAGGGGTACAGCGGCAGCTGAGATGTGATGAGGATGAAGTTGGGCGTTGTTACAGCAGTTAAACAGGCAGGTAAAGAATGGGAGAAAAGGCTTGACAGGATAAACACTGAGATGATGTCTCCCCTCATGCAAGAGGCTAGGATTACAAGGCAAAGCCCCCAATAAAGGGGTGCCAATTTAAGACTGAGATAAGAAGGAATTTCCTCTCTCGGGATTGAGTCTTTTGAACTCCTTTTGGTGGTGACAGAATCCTTGTGTATATTTAAGGTTGAGTCTTGGTCAGTAGGGGAGTCAAGGGTTATGGGGAAAAGATAGAAAGGTGAACCTGAAGAATTTTGGATCAGTCATGATCCTATTGAATGGTGGAGCAGACTGGAGAGGCCAAACAGCCTACTCTTGTCCCTTTGTCTGATGGTCTTATAGAATGTGGCCAGAATTCCGTCTCTGGGTCAGATATGTTTGAGAATGTTGCAAATAGCCCTAAACAGTGTTCAGGTTTTATGAGCATTCTATTTTTGTTCAGTATTTGATCCATCTAGTTTTGACAGGTTTTTAGTGGGCGGCACAGTGGTTAGCACTGCTGCCTCACAGCGCCTGAGACCCGGGTTCATTTCCCGCCTCAGGCGACTGACTGTGTGGAGTTTGCACGTTCTCCCCGTGTCTGCGTGGGTTTCCTCCGGGTGCTCCGGTTTCCTCCCACAGTCCAAAGATGTGCAGGGTCAGGTGAATTGGCCAAACTAAATTGCCCGTAGTGTTAGGTAAGGGGTAAATGTAGGGGTATGGGTGGGTTTCGCTTCGGCGGGTCGGTGTGGACTTGTTGGGCCGAAGGGCCTGTTTCCACACTGTAATCTAATCTAATCTAATCTAATCTAAACTAATTTAAAGATCTTGTCCTGCGATCCTATGTGATTCACTAAGGAATTGAAAACTCTGCTCTGACAATTACTGTATTCTGCATTATCACCAGTACATGATCTGTGTAAAAGTTAAAGCTAGTTGGTTGTTTGTGGTAAAATTGTTCCAGTGCAAAAGGCTGTTTTAATGGGTTCTATAGCCAGATGTGGGAGGAAGGTTTACATTCTGAATGACCCATTTCTACTTTTTCTCCCAAAGGAATTAAAGTAGCATTTGTGTTTTTCCTCTGTAAAATGATTGATGCCTTACAGCTAATGTCACTTTTTGAAATATAGCCACCTAGTTAGGGCATTTTTCTCCATTCTTTTGAGATTTATTTTCCTAATTATGAAGTTTTTGATGTGGAGGTGCTGGTGTTGGACTTGCGTGGACAGGGTCAAAAATCACATGGCACCAAGTTATAGTCCAACCCATTTATTTGAAAGCACAAGCTTTCAAAGTGCTGTCCCTTCGCCTGACATCACTAATTGCCCTGCAGAAGGTGGTGATGTCCTGCTATTTTGAACTACTGCAACCCTGGGATGTAGCAAAATCCATGGTACTGTTGTGAAGGGAGTTTCAAGATTTTGAGCTAGTGACAGTGAAAGAACAATGATATCATTTCAAGTCAGGATGGTGTCTGACTTGAAGGAAATTTGCAGTTCGTGATATGCCTGACACCTACTGCCATTGTTCTTCGAGGTTTCTTTTTATTCATGTGTGAGACGTGGGCGTTGCTGGCTGGCCAGCAATTATTGCCTGTTCCTCGTTGCCCTTGAGAAGGTGATGATGAGCTTCCTTCTTGAATCATTGCAGTCCACGTGCTGTGCATTATACACAATGCTCTGAGGGAGTGACTGAGAAGGAATGGCAATATATTTCCAAGTTAGGATGGTGAGTGGTTTGGAGGGGAATTTGCAGATGGTGGTGTTTCATTGTATCTGCTGCCCATGTCTTTAATGGAATTCTAGGTGTAAGTGGTCTTGGATTTAGAAGATGCTGTCTGAGGATCTTCGGTGAATTTCTGCAGTGCTTCTTGTAGATGCTACACACTGCTATTACTGTGCATCAGTGGTGGAGGGAGTGGGTGCTTGTGAATGTGGTGTCTAACAGGTAGGCTGCTTTGTCCTAAATGGTGCCAAGCTTCTTGAATGTTGTGGGAGTTGCACTCATCCAGGCAAGTAAGGAGTATTCCATCATTCTTCTGACTCGCATCGAAAAGTGTGGCGCTGGAAAAGCACAGCAGAGTCGATGATTCGGGCATAAGCCCTTCAACAGGAACGTGAGGGATAGGAGGCGTAGCTGAGAGATAAATAGGAAGGTGGGGGTGGGGGCAAGGTAGTTTGGAAGGCAATAGGTAGAGTGGGGTGATGGTGATAGGTCGGAGGGGAGGGTGGATTGGATAGGTGGGAACAAAGATGGACTGTTGGACAGTTCAAGAGGGCGATGCAGAGTTGGATGGTTGGATCTGAGATGAAGTTGGGGGAGCAGAGATCAGGAAACTTGTAAAGTCAATGTTGATGCCATGTGTTTGAAGGTAGAAGATAAGAGGTTCTTCCTCCAGTCGTCAGGTGGCTTGGATTTGGCAATGGAGAAGGCTTAGGACTTGTATATCCTTGGTGGAGTGGGAGAAGCAGTTGAAGTGGTTGACCACAGGGTTGTGGGGTTGTTTGGTGTGTCAGTCCTAGAAATGTTCCCTGAAACATTCTGCTCGTTGGTGTCCTGCCTCCCCAGTGTAGAGGAGACCAAATTGAGAGCAATGGACACATTAGATGAGGTGTTTGGACGTACAGGAAAATCTCTGCCAGATGTGAAAGGATCCTTTGGGGCCTTGGATGGAGGTGAGAGGCGGGGTAGATGTAGGCACAGGTTTTATACTTCTTGCGACAGCACCACCCTCTTGAACTGTCCTATCTGTCCATCTTCCTTCCCATCTATCCACTCCACCCTCCCCTCCAACCTATAAACATCAGTTCCCACCTGCATCTACCCATCACCCTCCCAACTATCTTTCTCCCCACCCCCCATCCGCTAATTTATCTCAGCCCCCATTTCCCCGCCCACTGCCACCCCCACATTGCTGATGAAGGGTTTTTGCATGAAACATGAACTCTCCTGCTCTTCAGATGCTGGATGGCCTGCTGTGCTTTTCCAGTGCCACATTTTTTGAGTCTGATCTCCAGCACGTGCAGCCCTTATATTCCTCTGTGCCTTGTGTCTTGTAGATAGTAGATAGGCTTTGAGCAGTCAGGAGGTTGAGTTATTGCCACAATATTCCGATGCTCTGACCTGCTTTTGTAGCCACTGCGTTTATATGGCGAGTACTGTTGAGTTTCTGGTTAATGGTAACCCAAACTTTGATAGAATGGGATTCAGTAATGGTAATACCATTGCATATCAAAGGACAATGGTTGGCTTGTCACTTATTGGCCTGCCATTTATGTAATGCAAATGTTATTTGCCACTTGTCAGCCCAAACCTGGGTGAATATTGTCCAGATCTTGTTGCATTTGAACATGGACTGCTTCTTGCTGTGGTTCTGTTCACCACGCTGGAAGGTTTTGTTGCAAACGTTTCGTCCCCTATCTAGGTGACATCCTCAGTGCTTGGGAGCCTCCTGTGAAGTGCTTCTGTGGTGTTTCCTCCGGCATTTATAGTGGCCTGTCCCTGCCGCTTCCGGTTGTCAGTTTCAGCTGTCCGCTGTAGTGGCCGGTATATTGGGTCCAGGTCTATGTGTTTGTTGATGGAGTTTGTGGATGAGTGCCATGCTTCTAGGAATTCCATGGCTGTTCTTTGTTTCGCTTGCCATATAATGGTAGTGTTGCCCCAGTCAAATTCATGTTGCTTGTCGCCTGCGTGTGTGGCTACTAAGGATATCTGGTCATGGCGTTTCGTGGCTAGTTGATGTTCATGGATACCATGTCCTCGTTCTGTTGTCTTTCCCTTAGGCATCTGTTGATGAAATTGCGCGGGTATCTGTTTTTTGCGAATACCTTGTATAGGTGTTCCTCTTCCTCTTTTTGCAGTTCTGGTGTGCTGCAGTGTGTTGTGGCCTTTTTGAATAGTGTCTTGATGCAACTTCGTTTGTGTATATTGGGGTGGTTGCTTTCATAGTTCAGGACTTGGTCTGTGTGTGTGGCTTTCCTGTGTACCTTAGTGGTGATTCTCCGTTTGGTGTTCCCTGTACCCTCACGTCTAGGAATGGGAGTTGGTTGTCCTTTTCTTCCTCTCTCGTGAATCGGATTCCTGTGAGTGTGGAGTTGATGATCCGGTGTGTATTCTCTATTTCCGTGTTTTTAATGATTACAAAGGTGTCATCATATGGACTGCTTCATATCATGAGGATTCTCACATGGTGCTGAACATGGTGCAATCATCATTAAATGTCCTCACTTCTGACCTTATGGTGGAGGGGATGTCATGAATGAAGCAACTAATGATATTTGGGCCTAGAACATTTCTCTGAGGAAGTCCTGTAGAGGTGTCCTGGAACTTAGATCCAACAACTTTAACCATCTTCAAATGTGCCAGGTATGACTCCAACCAGTGGAAAGTTTGCCCCCAATACCTATTGATTCCAGTTTTGCTAGGGCTCCTTGATGCCACACTCAATCGCATACCACCTTGATATCAAGGGGTTGTCACTCTCCCCTCACATTGAATACTGACATTTGTGAAGCTGTGGACCATTGGAGGAGGCATGCATGTAGTCCTGTGTGGTGGCTTCACCAGGCTTTTAGTTATGTTTAGTTCGACACCTAGCATTCTCTTCTATATTCTCCATTGAACTCAGGTTGATCTCCTGGCTTGATGATATAGGTTGAATGGGGGATATGCCAGGCCATGAGGTTAGAGATTGTGGTGGAGTACAATTCTGCTGTTCATGGTCCACAATACCTCAAGGATGCCCAGTCTATTTATCCTATCCATGCCCCTCATGATTTTGTAAACCTCTATTAGGTCACCCCTCAAACTTTGACGCCTCCAGGGTAAATAGCCCCAGCCTGTTCAGCCTCTCCCTATAGCTCAAATCCTCCAACTCTGGCAACATCCTTGTACAAAGTTAAAAATCACACAACACAAGGTTATAGTCCAACAGGTTTAATTGGAAGCACACTAGCTTTCGAAGCGTCGCTCCTTCATCAGTTGGTAGTGAATCCTTGTAAATCTTTTCTGAACCCTTTCAAGTTTCACAACATCCTTCCTATAGGAAGGAGACCAGAATTACGTGCAATATTCCAACAGTGGCCTAACCAATGTCCTGTACAGCCACAACATGACATTCCAACTCCTGTACTCAATACCAATAAAAGAAAGCATACCAAACGCCTTCTTCACTATCCTATCTACCTGCGACTCCAATATCAAGGAGCTATGAAACTGCACTCCAAGCTCTCTTTGTTCAGCAACACTCCCTAGGATCTTACCATTAAGTGTATAAGTCCTGTTAAGATTTGCTTTCCCAAATGCAGCACCTCGATTATGTCAGGCTGTTACATAGAACATAGAGCAATACAGCACAGAACAGACCCTTCGGCCCACGATGTTGTGCCGAACATTTGTCCTAGCTTAAGCACCCATCCATGTACCTATCCAATTGCCGCTTAAAGGTCGCCAATGATTCTGACTCTGCCACTCCCATAGGCAGCGCATTCCATGCCCCCACCACTCTCTGGGTAAAGAACCCACCCCTGACATCTCCCCTATACCTTCCACCCTTCACCGTAAATTTATGTCCCCTTGTAACACTCGGTTGTGCCCGGGGAAAAAGTTTCTGACTGTCTACTCTACCTATTCCTCTGATCATCTTATAAACCTCTATCAAGTCACCCCTCATCCTTCGCCGTTCCAACGAGAAAAGGCCGAGAACTCTCAACCTAGCCTCGTACGACTTCCTCTCCATTCCAGGCAACATCCTGGTAAATCTTCTCTGCAACCTCTCCAAAGCT
>NC_057715.1:97450326-97481733 GCF_004010195.1 Chiloscyllium plagiosum | reverse complement strand
TCACAAATCTGTGCTGGCTGTCCCTAATCAAGCAGTGTCTTTCCAGATACTCATAAATCCTATCCCTCAGTACCCTTTCCATTACTTTGCCTACCACCGAAGTAAGACTAACTGGCCTGTAATTCCCGGGGTTATCCCTATTCCCTTTTTCGAACAAGGGCACGACATTCGCAACTCTCCAGTCCCCTGGTACCACCCCTGTTGACAGTGAAGACGAAAAGATCATTGCCAACGGTTCTGCAATTTCCTCTCTTGTTTCCCACATAATCCTAGGATCTATCCTCAAGTTTTTCAAAATGTCCAACACATCTTCCTTCCTAACAAATATCTCTTCTAGCTCTTCTATCTCTTCCGACTCAATACACAGTCTCCCACTACTGTCCTTGATCGGACCTACCCTCGTTCTCTTCATTCTCATAATCTGTTGCTTGATTAGTCTGAGAAACAGCTCTCAATTTTGGTACTGGTCCCAGATGTTAGTATGGATGACTTTTGTAGGGTCAACAGTGCTGTTTCTGCCATTTCTATTTCAGTGTCTAAGTCAATGCCAGGTGGTTCATCTAATTTCATTTCTTTCAATAGATTTTTAATTCCTGATTTTGTTTTTAATTGAATTCAAATTCCACCATCTGCCATGGCAAGATTCCAACTCTGGTCCCCAGAACATTTGTTGAGGGTCTGGGATTAATAGTCCAGCAATACTGCCACTAGGCCAATGCCTCTCCCCGTGATGAAATGGGGATCAACTTGAGAACGAGAGAACTTCAGGCAAACTGGACAACGTTCATTTATTTAATTCACATGTATGGAAGGAAGCCTTACAGTCAAGTTTAAAGCTCATTTTGGTGGGTCACAGAACACCTTCAAGATTTATAATACAGATTACAGCAAATATTTAGAAGCTCCCATGCTTCAATCTTTATTTTCTCACAATCTTTCATTGGCATTGTCTGTTCTTTTTGCCAAGGCCTCTGATAGTATGACTTCTCCTCTGCTGACCTTGACAGTCTCAATGTCTCACTTGTTATTCATTTTTCTGTGCATTTGTAGCTCCCACATGCTTTGCTAGTTTTTCTTATTGCTGACTATATGGCTAAAGCTTTAATCCTTAACTAATTTAACTTACAAATTGTGGTGTGCCATACATCAACTGCCTTTATCCTTCAAGATGGTAGAAATCACGCATTTGGAAGATTGACCTCTAATAACCGCAACCATCTTCTTTTGAATTAGGTTTGACTTCAACCGCCACCGCGTACTTTCTTTCCTTCCCATCGACTCAAGTTTTGCTAGGTCTCTTTGATGACACACTCTGTAAAATGCTCCCTTGATGTCAAGGGGAGTCATCCTCACATTGACTCTAGAATTCATCGCTCTTGCCCATTCAAAATCTGTGAGAAGATTTGTAGCTCGGGTGCTCGTTGTTGTGGTTCTGTTCACCGAGCTGGAAATTTGTGTTGCAGACGTTTCGTCCCCTGTCTAGGTGACATCCTCAGTGCTTGGGAGTCTCCGGTGAAGCGCTTCTATGATGTTTCCTCCGGCATTTATAGTGGTTTGAATCTGCCGCTTCCGGTTGTCAGTTCCAGCTGTCCGCTGCAGTGGTCGGTATATTGGGTCCAGGTCGATGTGCTTATTGATTGAATCTGTGGATGAGTGCCATGCCTCTAGGAATTCCCTGGCTGTTCTCTGTTTGGCTTGTCCTATAATAGTAGTGTTGTCCCAGTCGAATTCAGCCACTCTCAGACAACAACTCACCAGAACGAAGGACCCAATACCCAGCATGAGCAAAACCAATGTCGTGTACAAAATCCCATGCAAGGACTGCACAAAACACTACATAGGACAAATAGGAAGACAGCTAACGATCCGCATCCATGAACACCAACTAGCCACGAAACGACACGACCAGCTATCCTTAGTAGCCACACACGCAGATGACAAGCAACATGAATTCGACTGGGGCAACGCTACTACTATAGGACAAGCCAAACAGAAAACAGCCAGGGAATTCCTAGAGGCATGGCACTCATCGACAGATTCAATCAATAAGCACATCGACCTGGACCCAATATACCGACCACTGCAGCGGACAGCTGGGACTGACAACCGGAAGTGGCAGATTCAAACCACTATAAATGCTGGAGGAAATATCACAGAGGTGCTTCACAGGAGGCTCCCAAGCACTGAGGATGTCACCTAGACAGGGGACGAAATGTCTGCAACACAAATTCCCAGCTCGGCGAACAGAACCACAACAGCTCTTGCCCATGGTTGAACCAAAGCTGCAATGAAGTCAGGAGCTGACTGTCCCTGGCAGAACAGAAACTGAATATCACTGAACAAGTTACTCCTTTACAAGTTTCACTTGGTAGTATTGTTGACAACACCTTTTATTTGTTGGCGATTGAGAGTGTACTACCAGGACACTAATTGACCAGGTAGGATTTGGCCTCCATTATGCAATATTTCAAATAGTCAGTGTTGTAGCTGCAATGGAACAGCTTGACCAAAGTTGTGGCTAGTTCTGGAGCACAACTCTTCCGTACTATTACTGGAGTGTTGTCAAGACCATAGCCTGGTAAAGTCCTGTATCTTCACCCATTTCTTCTGATTATGTGGAGTGAATCAATTTTGTTGAATATTCACGTCAATGATGTTTGGTACCTGAAGTGGCCAAGATGAATCATCTAGTTGGGACTTCTGACTGAAGATTGTGGCAAATGCTTCAGCCTTGTCTTTTGCTTTAATATGCTGGGCTCCCTCATCATTAAGGATGGAAATATTTGTAGAGCTTCTATCTTATGTTAATTGTTTAATTGTTCATAAAGCTAAAGGATGGAGTTACAGAAGGTGTACATTTGTTCCATCAAGTCTGTTCTGCTATTCAATGTGTCATGACTGATTTGAGAATGTGAAATCCCACTTTCCTGCCTTTGCCCATCCCCTTTCTGATTAAAAATCTGCCTATACAGCCTTGAATATTTTTAATGATCCAGCTTCAACAGCAGTAATGAATTTCACAGACTCACTACCCTCTGCTCAAAGAAATTCTTCCTCATTTGTTTCTTAAATTGGCTACCTCTTGCTAAGAATCAGAAGTCACATGACACCAGGTTGTAGTGCAACAGGTTTATTTAAAATCACAAGATTTTGGAGAGCTGTTCTTACATCAGGTGAAGTGACCTCCTGCCCAGTCCATCACTGGCATCTCCACATCGTCTTATTCTGAGGTTACGCCCTCTGGTCCTAGACTGTCCCACATGGGAAACCAGTGTGTCAGCATCTATCCTGTCAATTTGAAAATTTGATCTAGGCTAACAGACTCAAGCAATAATGAGGAAATGCTCTGTTGGAAGTGCTGTGATTTGATAAGATATTAAACTAAGGTTGTTTTCTCTCCCAGTTGAACATAAAAAAAACCTTTGATATTATTTTGATGAAGAGTATGGTAATTCACCTTGGTCCTTGTCAGTATTCTCATTTTATCTGTTCATTATCTGATTGCCTCTTATGAAACCTTGCTTTGCAGCCATGTTTTCCATGTAACAAGTATGACCTTTTGGCTGTAAAGTGTAATTTCTTTCTTTGTATCTGTTTCGCATTAAGTCCACATGCAATTCCCTCCCATTATGCATTTGTTAGTCAACAAACAGTTCATGCTCAGGCCTGAATTCATCTATCTTATAAACCTTATAAACCAATGATTGAGTTGTGTCAGTAGTTGAATAGGAGCCCATCAAGGATGACCCGTTGTGGACGCTTTTCAAAATTGAGTCTTGTTTCCTTTTCCACTGTCTATTGCTATGAACATACATACATTAAAATCCTGTTTGTCATCCTTAACTCATTTGTTTGATTGTGGTATTAAGAAGTCTGCTTCAAACTCCTTTAAACTTTCACAGAAGTTTGTTTTATTATACTTCTGTGACATATTACTGGAAGCATTTGTCTTTATATGATTTATATAAATAATTGTATACAGCAGAGGATCCAAGACAGATTTTGGGGGAATTCTAGGAAGAACTCTTCTCTCACCTAACTTCCACTACCTGCTGACAATGTTAATCTGTTCAGCATCAAGCTAGTGTCACTCAAACACTTATCAACCAGAGAAACTGCAGAGCAATTCGTGTGCTATTCCAAGTGAGAAGGGAACTATAACATTCAGGAGCTATTTATAGGGTATATTGCAGCAAAGATTATTTTTTCTGAAATGATGTGAAAGAAAGGGGAAAAGCCAAACAACAGTTTGCAAGGAAAATTGGAGATACTATTAGATCCCAAAGAAGAGGCATAGAAATTGGCCAGAAAATACAACTGACCTGAGGAGTGGGAGCAGTTTAGAACTCAGCAAAGCAGGACAAAGTGGTTGATTAAGAAAGACAAAATAGAGAATGAGGATAAGTTTGGGAGGAATGTAATAACTGACTAAAAGTTTCTATGAATATGTGAAGAGAAAACAATTGAAGAAAAAGTCAGAAACAGGGCAATTTACAATGAGCAACAAAAAAAGACTGCCCAACTCAATACCTACATTAGTTCTGTGTTCACAAAGAAGGACACAATAATACATCAGAAATGATGGCGATCAGAGTTTAGTGAGAGGGAGAAATCGAAGGAAGTCAGCATTAGTAGGGAAATTGATGAGATTGAAGTCAGAGAAATTCCCTGGGCCTGATAATCTATGTACCAGAGTACTTAAGGAAGTTGCCATAGAGATACTGAATGCTTTGGTAGTCATCTTCCAAGATTATAAAGACTTTGGAACAGATCTTACAGACTTGGAATGTGGCTAATGTAACCTCTCTGTTTAAAAAGAGAGGTAGAGAGAAAATCGAGAATTGTAGGTCAGCCTGACGTTGATAGTGGAGAAAATACAAGAGTCCTTTATAAAAGATCTAGCAGCAGAAGACTTGGAAAGTAGTGGCAGTATTGGATAGAGTTAGCATGGACTTAACAGAAGGGAAATCATGGAGTTTTTTCTCACAGAAACAGACCCTTCGGTTCAACTCGTCCGCACCAACCAGATATTCTACATTAACCTAGTTCCATTCACCCGCATTGGGTCATATACCTCTGAACAGTTCCTATTCATATACCCATCCAGATGCCTTTTATATGATATAATTGTATCCACTTCACTTTTTCTGGCAACGCGTTCCATACATGTACCACCCTTTGCGTGAAAAAGTTGCCTTGCAGGTCCCTTTTAAGTCTTTTCCTCTAACCTAATACTTATGCCCTCTAGTTTTGGACTCCCTTACCCTGGGGAAAATACCTTAGCTATTTCGGTTGAAACTTTATTGCTGGAACAGCACAGCAGGTCAGGCAGCATCCAGGGAACAGGAGATTCGACGTTTCGGGCACAGGCCCTTCTTCAGGAATCACATTCCTGAAGAAGGGCCTGTGCCCGAAACGTCGAATCTCCTGTTCCCTGGATGCTGCCTGACCTGCTGTGCTGTTCCAGCAATAAAGTTTCAACTTTGATCTCCAGCATCTGCAGACCTCACTTTCTCCTCACCTTAGCTATTTCCCCTATCCATGCCCCCCCACATGATTTTATAAACCTCTGTAAGGTCACCCATCGATATCTGATGTTCCAGGGGAAACACTTTAGTCTATTCAGTCTCTCCTTATAGCTCAAACCCTCCAACCCTGACAACATCCTTGTAAATCTTTTCTGTACCCTTTCAAGTTTTAACAACATTTTTTCAATAGCAGAGTCCAATATTGAATGCAGTATTCTAAAAGTGGCCTCACCCAATGTTCTGTACAGCCGCAACATGACATCCCAGCTCCTGTCCTCAATGCACTGACTAACGAAGGCAAGCGTGACACATGCCTTCTTCACCACCCTGTCTACCTGCGACTCCACTTTGGAGTTATGCACCTGCAACCCTGGGTCTCTTTGTTCAGCAACATTTCTCAGAGCCCTACTATTAACTATATAAGACCTGCCCTGGTTCACCAAAACGCAACAGCTCACATTTATCTAAATAAAACTCCACCTCGTACTCCTCATCCCGTTGGCCCATCTAATCTTTCATTTATATACCATCTTCTAATCTCAGGATATAGCAAAGCAATGGAGAATTACTGGAAAGCATGACAAGGATAAAGTATGCACGCAACAAGCTGCAGTAAACACAACCAATAATATCAGATAATCGGTTTTAATAACATTAGTTAAGGGACAGGCATTTGCTGGGACAAAAGGGAAAGCAACTTTGCTTGACAATTCTACTGGAATTCTTTGAGGATGTAGCTAATATAATTGATGGGTCGGATCCAGTGGATGTGGTTTATTTGGTCTTTTAGAGGTTTTCATCACAGCCCCATAAAAGAGTCAATTGTAATGGATAGATAAATGGTTGGCAGATAGAAAACAAAGAGTAGGAATAATTGTTTTTTTCCTGAATAGCAGGCAATGACTACTCTGGTACTAGAGGGATCAGTGTTTGGATCCAGCTACAATATATTAATGATTAGATGAGGGAATTTAATGTAATATCTCCACATTTTCAGATGACAGAAAGCTGGGTGGGATTGTGAAGTGAGAGGAGGATGTGGATATCCTTAGGTGTGACTTGGGCAAACTGAGTGGCAAATGCATGGCAGTTGCTGTAATATGTAGATAATTGCGAAGTTATGCACTTTGGTAACTAAAACTGGAAAGCAAATTATTATCTGAATGACTATAAATTGAAGGAGGAAAATGCACACCGAGACCTGGGTGTCCGTATTCACAAGTTGCTGAAGGTAATGTGCAGGTTTAATCAGTAATGAGGGCAAAATGCATATTGGTCTTCATAGTGAGAGGATTCAAGTACAGGAGCAGGGATGTCTTGCTGCAGTTATTCAGGGCCTTGGTAAGACCACATCTGGAGTATTGTGTGCAGCTGAGGAAGAATGTTCTTGCTATGTAGGGAACCACAATAACCCAGGGTGATTCTTCGGATGGTGGAATGAATGTGTTAAATCTTTTAGGATTATATTTGCTGGAATATGAGGGGGATTGCATAAAAAGTTACTAAATTCTAACAGGATTGAATAGTGTAGATACAGGAAGGATATTCCTGATCGTGGGGGAGACCAGATACAAGGGAAATAATTTAGGCTTGAGATGAGAAATTTATTCACCCACAGAGTAGTGAAAGCAGTAAAGGCCAGAAGAGTTGGATGTAGCACTTTGGGCTAAAAGGATAATAGGATGTGGGGTTAAAAACAAGAACAGGCTTGAATTGGATGATCAGCCATGATCATAATGAATGGTTGAGCAGGCTAGAAGGGCAAAATGGCGTATTCCAACTCGTATTTTCTATGTTTCTAAAGTGCTTTTTTTTAGTGTATTAAATATAATAATGTGACTTTAATGTTACAGATTCCTACTCTTGAATCATTATCATATAAGACCAGCGGCACATACAACTCTTTCCCCAGCCATATCTCCAAATATTCAGAACAGCTTATCACATCTTTGAATGCGGATCCTTTGTCAGCCAATGATAGGTATGCATTTGAACTAAAATTATAATATTGCATAACAAAAATGAAAACTATTTATTTGGAAAAGAAAGTGTTGATGTCTTTTGTGCTGTGACTGACTAGAAATTATTGACATGCTTGATAAAAGATTGAACAGTGAACATGCTTGACAAGTAAACTTAACTTGTGGGCAGCTTGGTGCCTCAGTGGTGAGCATTGCTGCCTCACAGCGCCAACAGCCCGGGTTTGATTCCATCCTTGGCAACTGTCTGTGTGGAGTTTGCACATTCTCCCCATGTCTGCGTGGGTTTCCTCTGGGTGCTCCGGTTTCCTCTCACAATCATGTGAATTGGCCATGCAAAATTGCCCATAATGTTCAGGGATGCCTAGGTTAGGTACATTAGTCAGGGGTAAATGTAAGGGAATGGGTTTAGGTGGGTTACTCTTCGGAGGGTCAGTGTGGACTTGTTGGGCCAATGGGCCTGCTTCCACACTGTAGGGATTCTATAAAAATAAAGAGCTAAAATAATGAACATGGTTGAGCCATTGACAGAGATGTCTTTCGTATTAAATGTCAAGTGATCAAATAGAGGCTAATTATAATTTAAATGCCGTTTCCAACATCTTAATAGATCAGTCAACATAGATATCCAAACCTCCCGCCATGAGGAACACATGCAAAATGTACGAAGGTTTCATCAGTCCTTGCAGCAAATGGAATACAGCATGCACAGTGCTGGGTATTCAGAATCACTATCACAAACTTCACGGACTTCACTCTTTAGTGCTTTAAGGTAAATTCAGTGTTTATCATTTCAAGTATGCAGTTACGTTTTTACTTGTTCAATAAAAGTTGCGGATAACTTGAGTTTGGAAAATTTTAATACCATTAGAACTTCCAGACATTTGTACTTTTTTTTACAGCTTGAGCAGTGACAAAATAAATTAAGTTCAGCAGTTTCTGTTACATAGATCAGATGGAATCATAAAGTGCAGGAGGCCATTCAGCCCAGGATGCCTGTGCCAGCTCCCTGAAAAACCATCCCAATTAATCCCAGTTCTTTGCTTTTTCCCTTTTCGTCACTTTCATTTCAAAATGTATTTTTGACGCTGCTTCTATCAACCTTTCAGACAGTGCATTCCAGATCATCATAACTCATTTCGTACTTTTGTTTTCCTTTGTGTTGCAACTGGTTCCCTTATCATCAACATTCTGGGTGGTAGTGTGGACGAGAGCTAAACTGGACTGGCAATATAAATACAATGGCTACAAAAGAGCAGGTCACAGGTTAAATATTTGACACTCCTGATTTCATAAAACCCATTCATCCACAAACAGGCACAAGTCAGGAGAGTGGTGCCACTTGCTTGGATCATGGCAGCTCCAACAACACCTAACAAGGAGCTTGCTCCAGCCAGGATAAAGTAGCCGACTTGTTTGGCACCGCATCTACGAACATTCAGTGTTTCCACCACTGACTCTTGTTAGCAGCAATGTGCATCACCTATAAAATGCCCTGCTGAAATCCACCAAGGCTCCTAAAATAACATCATCCAAACTGTGACCACTACCCATATGGGGAGACAACGGCTTAGTAGTAATTATTGATCCAGAAACTCAGTTAATATTCTGGGGGAGTTTGAATTCAAATGGTGGAATTTGAATTCAATAAAATATCTGTAATTAATAATTTAATGATCACTATGAAACTACTGCTGATTGTTGGAAAAGCCCACCTGGTTCATTGATATCCTTCAGAGAAGGAAATTTGTCATCCTGATTCAATCTGGCCTATGTGTGATGCCAGATCCACAGCAATGTAGTTGACTCTCAACTGCCATCCGAAATGGCCCAGCAAGCCACTCAGTTGTATCAATTGCTATGAAGTCTCAACAAAGAAATAAAAAGGGATGGACCACCTGACATCAATCTTGGCACAGGAAACTATAATTACTAAAAAAGCCCTGTCCAACCTATAAAGTCCTCCTTATTAACAGCTGGATGCTAATGACAAAATTGGGAGAGCTGTCTCACAGACTAGCCAAGCACCAACTTGACACAAGTGATATTCACACAATCATATAATATCTTTGACACCACCTTCACTATCCTGTCACACCGCCAGGACAGACCCAGCCGAGGTGGCAGCACAGTGGTATACAGTCGGGAGGGAGTTGCCTGGGAGTCCTCAATATTACCATGGACCCCATGATATCTCAGGGCTTCACATGAAACAAGGGCAAGGAAGCCAACTGTGAATACCTTGCACCATCCTCCCTCAACTGATGAAGCAGTGTGTTTCCATGTTGAACAACACTTGGAGGAAGCACTGAGGGTGGCAAGGGTGCAAAACATACTCTGGGTTGGGAATTTCAATGTCTGACATCAAGAGTGGTCCAGCAGCACTACTGATCAAGCTGGTCAGGTCCTAATGGATATAGTTGCTAGATTGCGACAGTGGTGAGGGAACCGGCAAGAGGGAGAAACATACTTAGACCTCATTCCCACCAATCTACCAGCTGCAGATACATTTATCCATGATAGTATCAGTAAGAGTAACCACTGCACAGTCCTTGTAGAAACAAAGTACCTCTTCATATTGAGGATACACTTCATCATGTTGTGTGACACTATCACTGTGCTAAATGGGACAGATTTTGAATAGATCAATCAACTCAGGGCTAGGTATCCATGAGGCACTATTGGCCACTAACAACAGCAGAACCATACTTCAACACAACCTGTAACCTCGTGGCCTGCTGTATCCTCTGTTCAACTACTACCATCATGCCAGGAACTCCACCTTGGTTCAGTAGAGAGTTGTATTTGCAGATACCTTCTATTTTGTTCAAAAAGCACATTATCTGTAGGCAGTCAATATTTTTTATAATCCATGTGACGCTTTATAAATTACTACTTTGGAAAAAGAACCAGTCTGACTCAAGATTGGAATTGTATGCACCTCACACCTTTAATGCATTGTCTGAGCTGAGAGGCACTTTTTTTAATATATAAAACCTTAAATTATCTCAGAAATGTGACTTGAAGAAAGTTCTGGTATTTATATACTAATGAATCGAAACCTGCAAGCCATTCTAAAAGATGAAAGACTGATCAATCTAGTTTGTTCAATATAAATCCTCAGGACCTGATCAGATGTATTCTAGAACTCTGTGGAAAGCTAGGGAAGTGATTGCTGGGCCTCTTGCTGAGATATTTGTATCATCGTTAGTCACAGGTGAGGTGCTGGAAGACTGGAGGTTGGCTAACGTAGTGCCACTATTGAGGAAGGTGGTAAGGACAAACCAGGGAACTATAGACCGGTGAGCCTCATGTCGGTGGTGGGCAAGTTGTTGGAGGGAATCCTGAGGGACAGGATGTGCATGTATTTGGAAAGGCAAGGACTGATTAGGGATAGTCAACATGGTTTTGTGCATAGGAAATCATGTCTCACAAACTTGATTGAGTTTTTTGAAGAAGTAACAAAGAGGATTGATGAGGGCAGAGCAGTAGACGATCTATGTGGACTTCAGTAAGGCGTTCGACAAGGTTCCCCATAGGAGACTGGTTAGCAAGGTTAGATCTCATTGAATACAGGGAGAATGGCTCAAAAGTAGAAGACAGAGGATGGTGGTGGAGGGTTGTTTTTCAGACTGGAGGCCTGTGACCAGTGAGTGCTATAAGGATCAGTGCTGGGTCCTGTACTTTTTGTCATCTATATAAATGATTTGGAAGTGAACTTAAGAGCTATAGTTAGTGAGTTTGCAGATGACACCAAAATTGGAGGTGTAGTGTAGTGGACAGCAAAAAAGATTACCTCAGAATACGACAGGATCTTGATCAGATGGGCCAATGGGATGAGGAGTGGCAGATGGAGTTTAATTTAGATAAATGCGAAGTGCTGCATTTTGGGAAAGCAAATCAGAGCAGGACTTATACACCTTAATGGTAAGGTCCTAGGGAGTGTTGCTGAACAAAGAGACTTTGGAGTGCTGGTTCATAGTTTCTTGAAAGTAGAGTTCCAGGTAGATAGGATAGTGAAGAAGGTGTTTGGTATGCTTTCCTTTATTGGTCAGCGCATCAAGTATAGGAGTTGGGAGGTCATGTTGTGGCTGTACAGGACATTGTTTAGGCCAATGTTGGAATATTGCCTGCAATTCTGGATGTTGTGAAACTTGAAAGGGTTTAGAACAGATTTACAAGGATGTTGCCAGGGTTGGAGTATTTGAGCTATAGGGAGAGATTGAATAGGCTGGGGCTGTTTTCCCTGGAGCGTCATGAGGAGCATGGATAGGATAAATAGACAAGCTCTTTTCCCTGGGATGGGAGAGTCCAAAACTGGAGGTCATAGGTTTAGGGTGAGAGGAGAAAGGTATAAAAGAGACCTAAGGGGCAACTTATTCTCACAGAGGGTGATGCATGTGTGGAATGAGCTGCCAGAGGAAGTGGTGGAAGCTAGTACAATTGCAACGTTTGAAAGGTATCTGGATGGGTATATGAGTAGGAAGGGTTTAGAGGGATATCAGCCAGGTTCTGGTAGGTTGGATTAGATTGGGGTGGGGAATCTGGTCAGCATGGATGAGTTGGATCAAAGGATCTGTTTCCGTGCTGTACATCTCTATGACCCTCTGACTCTGTATCACATCAGTTGTATGACACTATGATCTTTTGCTATAAATTCTGTGTCCTATCATCTTGCTCCACTAGCTATGAAGGAGCAGCACTCCGAAAACTTATACTTACAAATAAACCTGTTGGACTGTAACCTGGTGTTGTGTGAGTTTTACCTCAGTGGAGAATGTCAGGAGCAGCACCCAGCATACCTAAAAATTAGGTACCAGACATGACTACTTGCATGCCAAACGGCATGAGCGCCAAGTGATAGACAGAATTAAGCAATTCCATAACCCACAGATCAGGTTTAAGCTCTGCAGTCCTATCACATCCTGTTGTGAATGATGGTGGGCAATTAAGCAACTCACTGGATGAGAAGGCTCCCCAAATACCCCCACGCTTAATGATGGTAAAGCTGAGCACGTCAGTGCAAAAGATAAGCCTGGAGCAATCACCGCAATCTTCAGCCAGAAATGCCAAGTATATGATCCATCTCTGCCTCTTCTGGCCGTTCCCAGCATCACAGTTGCCTGCCTTCAGCCAATGCAATTCATTCCACGTGATATCAAGAAAAGGTTGGAGACGCTGGATACTGAAAAGGATATGGGCCCTGACAGTTTCTAACAAAGTACTGAAGACTTGTGCTCCAGAACTTGCCACACTCCTGCCTAGCTGTTCCAGTACAGCAACAACACTGGTATCTACTCAAAAAGTGTAGAAAATCGCTTGTGGACATTCTGTACACGAAAAACAGGACAAATCCTGCCTGGCCAATTACTGCTTCTCTCTACCATCAGTGAAGTGATAGCAGGTGTCATGACTAGTGCTGTCAATAACCTGCTCATGACTGCACCAGATTGGGTTGCACTAGGGCCACACAGTTTCTGACCTGATTAAGTCTTTGTTCAAACACATTTCCAGAATCAGATGAGAGTGACAGCCCTTTAAATCAAGCCTGAATTTGGACAAGAGCAGCGTCAAAGAAACCTAGCAAAACTGGAATCAGTGTGAATCAGGGTCAAACTTTCCTCTGGTTGGAGCCATATCCGGCACATAGGAAAATGTACTTGTTAAAGATCAGTCATCTCAGCTCCAGGAGTTCCTTAAGATACCGTCTTCATCTACTTTATCAGTGAACGTCCCTCCATAATGTCACAAGTGACAATGTTTACGAATGATTCTGCAATGTTCAGCACTTTTCATGACTTCAGATACTGATGCAGTCTATGTTGAAATACAACGGGACATATCCAGGCTTGGGCTGACAAGTGGCAAGTAGAATTCATGCCAAACAATGGAACATCTCCAATAAGAGACAATCTAACCACTGCCCCTTGATATTCAATGGCATTGCCATCACTAATTCCTCACTATCAACATCCTGAGGGTTACCATTTACCAGAAACTGAGCTGAATTTGCCTTGTAAACACAATGCATACAAGAGCTGTCAGAGGCTTGGAATAACTTGCCTGCTGAATCCTCAAAACCTGTTCACCATCTGCAATGCACAAGTCAGGAATGTGATGGAATATTCCCCACTTGCCTGGCTGAGTACAGTTCCAACAACATTCAAGAAGCTTGACGCAATCCAGGTCAAGCAAGTGCTTGGTTGGCATCATATCCACAAGCATCCGTTCCTTCTGCCACTGACACTAATCTAGAAGCTGCACTGCACAAATTCGCCAGCCATCCTTATACAGCATCTTCCAAACTTACAACTGCTCTCATCTATAAGGCAGGGGTAATAGATAAATAGGATACCATTATCTGCAAGTTTTACTCTAAACATCGAACCATCCTTATTGGAAATACATTGTCGTTCCTTCACTGTTGCTTGGTCAAAATCCTGGAATTTCCTTCATCGCAGCATTGTGGGTCTACCTCATGTAGGAAGGCAGTAATTCAGGAAGTGGCAATTCACTGCCATTTTCCCACAGGCAACAAGGATTGGGCAATAAATACTGGCCAACCAGTAACTCCCATGACCTATGAGAGGGTTTTAAAATGTAGAAGAACTGGGACAGCAAATACACCATCCTGGCTTAGAAATATATCTCCGTTCCTTTGTTGTTGCTGGGTCAAATTCCTGGAACTCCACCATCATGCCCTAACAGCATTAAAGGTGTACCTATGTAAAATAGACTGCAATGGTTCAAGAAGATAGCTTACACCACCTTCTCACAGGTAACCAGGAATGGGCAATAAATGCTGGCCAGCCAGTGAAGCTTACATCCCATGAATGAATTTTAAAAAAACATACAGCACCTTTCACAAGCACAGATCATCCCAAAGCACCGAATACTCAATTAAGTACTTTTGAAGGGTAACCACAGTTAGGAAATGCAACATCTAATTTACACATGTCAAGCTCCCACAAACTGCAATATGATGATAATCAGCTTTAGCTGTCTTTTAATATTGATTAATTAATATTTTACAAGGCACTAAGACAATCTTTTGAGAACTAATGCCACGGAAACATTTATATCCAACTGAAAAGGAGGATGGATTGTGGACTGAATGTCTCTTCCAAAATATATCACTTCTGAGAGGTCAGTACACCTTCACTCTGCTGGAGTGTCGGCCTTTGCTTATGAGTTACATTTTTGGAATGGAACTTGAGGCACAGCCTGCTACTCAGAAGCAAGAAGATTGAAGAAAATGCTAAGTTCTTTCTTTAAGTCCCTTTCAACTTACTTAGCTTGAAGTTATCAAACCAGCATTCATGCACATCAAGCGCAATGGCCTTGAAATTTGAGAGTAGAAATTAAGCTTAATTTTAAGTTGAGACGTTTTCTAGTGAGATTGAATGGGTATTTGGACCCAAGTTGATGTATAATATTGCATACATTTTCACATCTATCTTGCGGCTTCAGGATGAAAGTCCAGACCTGTGGAAATAGGAAAGCCTGGTGTATCTCCATGTTGTTACATTCATCAATATTTGAGTGGGAAATAACCAAACACTGTTATTGATACATAAGCAAAATATTGTGGTTGCTGGAAATAAAAGCATAATGCTGGAATAGCTCAGCAGGTCTGTCAGCGAAAAGCAACTTGGCAGGTGTGCAGTTTTATTCTTCTTTCAGTTGTACATTTTCTCAAACAAAAACAGAACTTGCTGGAGAAACTCAGCATATCTGCATTCTTATGAAGAGTTTTAAATATTAACTCTGCTTTCTCACCTCAGAAAACCTGCTAAGTTTCTCCAGCAATTTCTGTTTTTGTCTGGAGAGAAAGATAGATATTACGAAAATGACTGTTCTATCGAACTTCAAAGTTTAGAAAGATCAAGAGTCTTAAATAGCTTATTTACATCCCTGCTTATGGAGACTATAGCAATATTATGGAAGCAAACTTACTAAGAAAATTCTTCAGATTTATTTCTGTTAATCACAGGAGAAGATTTTAAGTCTAAAAGGTCATCCTAAAGTTTTAAAGTATGATCAGGTTTAGATTAATTTGCCCTCGATTATATGAAAACTAAAAGCAGTTGGACTGCTGACATATCAGCTCTTTTGGATAAGGTTCTCCCCCTCCTACAAAGCCAATGAGGTGCATTCCTCCTGTAGTCCATGCTGTTGAGGCATCACTCATGGCTGTTCACACCTGGTAGCAGAGAGGTCAAGTGTGGCATCATTTAAAATGTAGTAGCAGGTCACTTGCCAGAACACTTTACTACAGAAGTTAGATAAAATGGTAGAAGGTGAAGGATTTGAGGAAGAATGATTCTCAGAAAAATAATTACATTGAATGGAAAAATGTGTGGCGATGGGCTATTATGTCAATAACTATCCTAATGCGCTTTTAAAAAGAAAGTGAAAAGCAACTTGACTGTTGTGCAGTTTTATTCTTCGTTCAGTTGTGGTTTTTCTCAAACAAAAACAGAAATTGCTGGAGAAACTCAACATATTCTTATGAAGAGTTTTAAATATTAACTCTGCTTTCTCCCCTCAGAAGACCTGCTGAGTTTCTCCAGCAACTTCTGTTTTTGTTTCAGATCTCCATCATCCACAGTTATTTGTTTTGTCTTTTTTCTTGATTTACCTGTGCAGTCTGTGGCGTCAACTGATTTTGCTACTTACATTTGAAATTTCATGTGTCATAATTTTATTGCTGTCTTGATCAGGAAGAATCTCAGCGAGCTGGATGATATTCAACGATACTTCAGTGAGAAACTGTCGACATCTCCATTTTCTCGCATGATTAACCCAGCCCCACAGCAAAGAACAGATGATAATCAAATGGATGGCTGCATTAGACCCTTGCAATCTGGTGATGAGATCTTGGAGAAGTCATATAAACTGGTCACTGAATCTCGTCATTTTATGAATGGTGAGCAAAAACAAGTTTTACATTTTTAAAAAATTGATTATAGCAATTTTACTTTCTCAGCTAATTATATATGTTACTACTTTTTAATACTTAAATTCAAGTTTCCTACAGACAATTGCATCTTAAAACTGTGCAAGTTTAATGCTATCTTCCATTACTGCAAAAATGAATTCAAGAAATTGAAAAGGAGCAATATTTTGATAAGGAAGGGATCCTGAGAGATCTTTGCCGGATATGACTAGTGCCAAAATTGTCCTGCAAAATATTCTGTTCCAACAAACCTGCGGATTGTGCAGGCTGCTAAGACCATTTTAATTGTTTGGTTTTGATTTTTTTTTGCTCTTTGGATGTGGGCATTGCTGGCTAGGACAGCATTTATGGTCCCACCCTAATTTGCCCTTATAAGTTAACCTCAATGGGATGCCTCCAATGCTGTTAGGAAGGGAGCTGCAGGATTTTGACCCAGTGACACCTAAGGAACAGTGATACAGTTTTAAGTCAGAATGGTCTGTGACTTGGAGAATAACTTGTATGTGGCAGTGTTCTCAGCAGCTTCTGCCCTTGTACTTCTAGGTGGCAGAGGTCATGAGTTTGGAAGCTGCTATTGGAGAAGCCTTGATTAGTTACTGCAGTGCATCTTGTAGATAGAACATAAAACATTACAGGCCCTTCAGCCCTTGATGTTGTGCCAACCTATGGAACCAATCTGAAGCCCATCTAACCCACACTATTCCTTTCTCGTCCAATGACCATTTAAATGCCCTTAAAGTTGGCAAGTTTACTACTGTTGTAGGGAGTGTGTTCCACGCCCCTACTACTCTCTGACTACCTGTGACATCTGTCATATATCTATCACCCCTCAATTTAAAGCTATGTTCCCTCATGCTAGCCATCGCCATCTGAGGAAGAATACTCTGTGTCCAACCTCTCTAACGTTCTGACGATCTTATCTATCTCAATTAAGTCACCTGTCAACCTTCTTCTCTCTAACGAAAACAGCCTCAACTCCCTCAGCCTTTCCTCTTAAGACCTTGCTTCCATACCAGGCAACATCCTAGTAAATCTCCTCTGAACCCTTTCCAAAGCTTCCACATCGCTCCTATAATGCGGTGACCAGAACTGTATGCAATACTCCAAATGTGGCTGCACCAGAGTTTTGTACAGCTGCAGCATGATCTCATGGTTCCGAAACGCAATCCTTCTACCAATAAAAGCTAATACACCATATGCCTTCTTAACAACCCTACAACCTGGGTAGCAACTTTCAGGGATCTATGTACCTGGACACTGAAATCTCTGCTCATCTACACTACCAAGAATCTTACCATTAGCCTAGTACCCTGCATTCCTGTAACTCCTTCCAAAGTGAATCACCTCACAGTTTTCTGCATTAATCTCTATTTGCCACCTCTCAGCCCAGCTCTGCAGCTTATCTATGTGTTTCTGTAACCTACAATACCCTTTGTCACTATTCACAACTCTACTGATCTTAATGTCATTCGCAAATTTACTAATCCATCTGTCTATGCCCTCATCCAAGTCATTTATAAAAATGACAAACAGCAGTGGACCCAAAACAGATCCTTGCGGTACCCCACTAGTAACTGAATTCCAGGATGAATATTTCCCATCAATTACCACCCTCTGTCTTTTCAGCTAGTCAATTTCTGATCCAAACCTCTAAATCACCCTCAGTCCCATGCCTCAGTATTTTGTGCAGTAGCCTATCATGGGAACCTTATCAAGCACCTTACTGAAATCCATATACAACACATCAACTGCTTTAGCCTCATCCACCTGTTTGGTCACCTTCTCAAAGAACTCTATAAGGTTTGTGAGGCATGACCAACCCTTCTCAAAACTGTGTTGACTATCCCTAATCAACTTATTCCTTTCTAGATGATTATAAATCCTACGTCTTATAACCCTTCCCAACACTTTACCCACAACTGAAGTAAGGCTCACAGTTCCAGAGTGTCTCTACTTCCCTGCTTGAACAAGGGAACAACATTTGCTATCCTCCAGTCTTCTGGCACTATTCCTACAGACAATGATGACATAAAGATCAAAGCCAAAAGCTCAGCAATCTCCTCCCTGGCTTCCCAGACAATCCTAGGGTAAATTCCATCTGGTCCAGGGGACTTGTCTATTTTTACACTTTCTAGAATTGCTAATACCTCCTCCGCATGCACCTCAATCCTATCTAGTCTAGTAGCCTTTAACTCAGTATTCTCCTAAACCACATTGTCTTTTTCTAGTGTGAATACTGACGAAAATTTTTAATTTAGCACTTCCCCTATCTCCTCTGACTCCATGCACAACATCCCACTACTATCCTTGATTGTCCCTAATCTTACTCTAGTCATTCTTTTATTCCTGATATACCTCTAGAAAGCCTTAGGGTTTTCCTTGTTCCTATTTCCTTGCCAATAACTTCTCATGTCCCCTCCTGGCTCCTCTTGGCTCTCTCTTTAAGTCTTTGCTGGCTAACCTGTAACTCTCAAGCACCCTAACTGAGCCAACACATCTCATCCTAACATAAGCCTCCCTCTTCCTCATGAGAAGAGATTCAACATCCTTAATAAATCACGGATCCCGTGCTCAACAACTTCCTCCCTGCCTGACTGATACATACTTATCAAGGACCAGCAGTAGCTGTTCCTTGAACAAACTCCACATTTCAATTGAGCCAATCCCCTGCAGTTTCCTTCCCCATCTATGCATCCTAAATCTTGCCTAATCGCATCATAAGAGCCTTTCCCCCAGCTATAACTTTTGCCCTGCAGTATATACCTATCCCTTTTCATCACTAAAGTAAACGTAACCAAATTGTGGTCGCTATCACCAAAGTGCTCACCCACCTTCAAATCTAACACCTAGCCAGGTTCATTACCCAGTACCAAATGTAATGTGGCCACACCCCTTGTTGGCCTGTCTACATACTGGGTCAGGAAACCCTTCTGCACACATTGGACAAAAACTGAGTCATCTAAAGTACTTGACCTATAGTATTCCCAGTCAATATTTGGAAAGTTAAAGTTCCCCATAATAACTGCCCTGTCAGTCTCGCTCCTATCGAGGATCATCTCTACATCTCTGGAACTATTTAAAGGCCCATAGAATACCCCTAACAGGGTAACCTGTACTTTCCTGTTTCTAATCTCAGCCCATACTACCTCAGTAGATGAGTCCTCAAACGTCTTTTCAGCCACTGTAATACTATCCCTGACAAACAATGCCACACCACCCCCTCTTTACCACCTTTCTGTTCTTACTGAAACGTCTAAATCCCAGAACCTGTAATGACCATTCCTGTCCCTGCTCTACCCATGTCTCTGAAATGACCACAACATCGAAATCCCAGGTACAATATCGAAATCCACGCTGCTAGTTCGCCCACCTTATTCCGGTGCTCCTGGCGTTGAAGTAGACACACTTCAAACCAACTTCTCGCTTGCCAGTGCCTTCTTGCAATCTTGAAATCTTAGTTCTGACCTCACTACTCTCAATCTTCTATATACTCAGACTACAGTTTCGTTCCCACCCCCCTGCTGAATTAGTTTAAACCCACCTGAAGAGCATTAGCAAATCTCCCCCCTCCCAGGTACCCCTCTGGTTCAGGTGGAGACCATCCTGTTTTTAGAGGCCCACCTACCCCAGAAAAAGTCTCAGTTATCCAGGAATCCAAAACCCTTCCTCCTGCAGCCACGTGTTCAACTCCTCTCTTTCCCTATTCCTCGTCTTGCTAGTGCACAGCATAGGCAACAAACCAAAGATAACAACTCTGTTTGTTCTATCTCTAAGCTTCTACCCTAGCTCCCTGAATGTCTGCCTTAAATCCCCATCTCTCTTTCTACCTATTTCATTGGTGCTTATGTGGACCACGACTTGAGGCAGCTCCCCCTCTCCCTTAAGGATCCCAAAAACACGATCAGTAACATCATGAACCCTGGCACCTGGGAGACAACACACCAACCGTGAGTCCCTCTCATTCCCACAGAACCTCCTATCTGTCCCCTAACTATGGAGTCCCCAGTGACTAATGCGCTGCTCCTCTTTCCCCCTTCCCTTCTAAACAACAGGGACAGACTCTGTGCCAGAGACCTGTGACCTATTGCTTACCCCTGGTAAGTCATGCCCCCCCCCAACAGTATCCAAAACAATATATTGTTGAGGGCAATGGCCACAGGGGATCCCTACACTGCCTGCTGGTTCCTTTTCCATCCCCTGACGGTAACCCATCTACCTTTTTCTTTTACCTGAGGTGTGATTACCTCCCTGTAACTCCTCTCAATAACCCGCTCTGCCTCCAGAATGATCTGAAGTTGCTCCAGCTCCAGCTCCAGTTCCCTAACGTGGTTTTTGAGGAACTGGAATTGGGTGCACTATCCAAAGAT
The DNA here is from genome assembly GCF_004010195.1 of Chiloscyllium plagiosum. Lineage (NCBI taxonomy): Eukaryota > Metazoa > Chordata > Chondrichthyes > Orectolobiformes > Hemiscylliidae > Chiloscyllium > Chiloscyllium plagiosum. Next base: position 97,460,900 of record NC_057715.1, on the reverse strand, counting down.
GCAGTCAGCAGGGATTCTACATCCCACATCCTGCATGAGGAACATTCAGCTGCCCGAACCTCCTTTACAACGAGACTACTAAAAAACTAAAAAAAAATTAACTAGTCATCTTACCAATCCGGTACATGGAACATTGTTTTTGGTTAGAGGAGGAGGATGGGTGGGAGACACTACCCAAGTAGTGTTTCGGCTAAAGCAACCACCTGAATATAAAGCCTCACTTATGCAGCAGTCCTGTGTCCACTCCTGCTCAGTGTGCACTCCACCTATACATGAGGTAAGCTTTTATATCTTTTAAAATTTACCTTCCCATCGGGCCTCTGGTCCTCACTGACCCACCTCCCACTCCAACTGCCGCCGAGAAAATGATGAACCATTTGATGGTTCAGACGAACTGGACGTTGCACACTGACGTTGCACACTGTTGCCACACTGCACTAGTCGTAAAGGCAAAGCGTCTTATGATCCCAGCTGATCTTGCCACTGGCCAGCTCAAATCATAGAATTAAAGTTGGCTTGATAGATCATATTATTAAAAATATAAAAAATATAAACAGAAGAACACCAGACTACAGATTTGGTTTTATCAATAAAATGAAACTTCACAAAAAATTATGTAGTTTGAAAGATTTCAAAGCATACAACAAAACACAATAGCATCTACTCCCTAACATCATCATTTTAGAATTGCTCAAAAATATCAGAAATTTTCCTTCCTATCCAGTCTGTGCTTTATTTCTCAGTTCTTGTCCTGTGAAGTGTGAAGCTTTCCCTTGAATTCTGTCACATATCTTTGATATCTTTGACATTCCCAGCTTTGAATAACCAATGTAATTGTTTAACTATGCACACCTGGTCTGGAGGTTTCGCAAGCTAAACTCTTTCACTGAGGAAGCTTATTCCCTCAACTGCTCTAAACAAAGTCAGGAGTAACGATTCTTGTGTCTATGCCCAGTCAGATCTCTAAACTGCCCAAGAACTTTCCAGTCTCTGGACTTCTCTTTTTCTTAGCTATAATCAGTCCTTGATTATTCTGAACTCAAAAGCAAGCTAATGTTTATCAAAATTGTCTCTCTCCTGTCCTAAATTCCCACAATATGAACATATTCCATGAATACTCCAGGAGGCACATCCTGAAAACACTGAACGACAAAACACATAGAAATTGCAGCAATCTCTGCTTTTGTTTCTGAAAACACTAACCTCTTTAATTTTTGATCCCCTTCATAAAAGTAGACATATATGTGCAATTGGTTCAAATCACAAATCAAAAATCTGTCATTAACCCCAGGATGTTGATAATGGGGGATTCAGCAATGTTAATGTCATTGATTAACAAGGAGCAATAGTTAGATTCTATCTTGTTGGAGTTGCTCATTGCGTGATACTTGTGTGACAAATGTTAACTGCCCATTATATGCCCCACCTGGGAGTTATCCAGGTCTTGCTGCAAATGGATAAGTTTTGAATTGTGCTGTCATCAATGAACATTCCCACTCTGACTTCATGATGAAGGGAATGTCTGATGAAATTACACACTATTGATTTGAAGAACTCCTGCAGTGATGCTGTGGATCTGAACTGAATCAAACATCTTCATTTGAGTTAGGTATGACTCCAACCAGCAGAGAGAATTCCTAATACTTCCTGTTGACTCCAGTTTTGCTCAGGCTCCTTGATAACATAAAGGTAACATTAAACTAAGTAAGGCAAGTGTAGTCACTCTCACTTCTGCTTTGGAATTCAAATTTGGACTAAATCTCTAATGAGAACAGGGCTATGGACCCAAAACTGAGCCTCAGTGAGCAGGTTATTCCTTTGTATGTGAAAGTGAGGACTGCTGATGCTGGAGATCAGAGCTGAAAATGTGTTGCTGGAAAAGCACAGCAGGTCAGGCAGCATCCAAGGAACAGGAGAATCGACATTTCGGGCATTAGCCCTTCTTCAGGAAGTGTCACATTTAATTTGAAGTTTTCATATTTACTTGTCGTGATTACTTTAACAGTCTGTTCAATTTAGTGGCAGAAACCCTAATAATATTTTCCTTGTTTGTTGTTTCTATATTAGGAGTAAACTAATCTAATAATGACTTTATCCATCAGCTTACCTTTGCATTCCTGAAGAAGGGCTCATGCCCGAAAGGTAGATTCTCCTGCTCCTTGGATGCTGCCTGACCTGCTGCGCTTTTCCAGCAACACATTTTCAGCTCTTATCCTTTTGTATGTGCCAATTGATAACCCTGTTGACAACCCCATCCAATGCTTTGCAGATGATTGAGAGTAGGTTGCTGGTGTCATAATTGGCCAGGTTGCATTTGTTCTGCTTTTTGTTCATAGGACATACCCAGGCAATTATTGGGTAAATGCCAGTGTGTTTGATGTACTAGAATAGCTTGGCTTGCGATGTAACTAGCTCTAAAGCATTAGGTTTCAGTATTATTATTGGAATGTTGTCAGGGGCCTTTTAGGTGGTAATTACTACAGATTTATATATCCTAAATCCGCACAATGGATGTATATTCTGGCATTTGTACTTTTTCAACACCTTAATCAAAGTCGTTTTAATACAGTTATTCAGTGTTGTTGAATAGTTGTTTCTCTGACTCTTTAAACATAAACTGACAGTTCAAAGCTATGTCATATTTGTCTCTTTTGTTTTTATTATTCATTGCTGGAGTTTTTAATTACCACTTACAAAAACACATAAATCAAACTACCTTTGAACTATATACAAAAAGTAGTTAAAATCATTCCTGAGCCCTTAACTGTCATATCTCAGAATTTGATGCAAATTTTCTGAAGTGCCACATTTAATTTGAAGTTTTCATATTTACTTGTCGTGATTACTTTTAACAGTCTGTTCAATTTAGTGGCAGAAACCCTAATAACATTTTCCTTGTTTGCTGTTTCTATATCAGGAGTAAACTAATCTAATAATGACTTTATCCATCAGCTTACCTTTGCATAAGACACCTATCACTCACTTTCTTTCAAACTCTGGGGCAGCCATGATGCATAGCTACTTCATTGTGGGATAAGTTTTTAGTATGTTCATTGATAAGTAGATTTAGATTGCATATTGATCACTCAGTGCCATTTATAGAGTGTACTAGATTCTATGTATGTTAAATCTATATGTTGGCACTTGATTGAATATTACCAACTAAACAAAAAGTGCTTGATGATAAAAAAAATTGGTATCATTGTAATCATATACATATCCATGTTTGTGCTTTACAATAGGTCTGCAAGGTGGAAATAAAGCTGATGTTACTATTTCAATGCAGCCTTCTCAAGGTACAGAAGAAGATTGGGAGAAAATAGCTGAAAATGAACCACAACAATTACAAAATGAAAGCGACCAAAATAAGAATAAAGTGTTTCTGTATGTGCAGTCACCAGAGAGGGCAACTCATTTCTGTGCTCAAGGCAATCCAGAGTTGAAAAAAAATGAAATTTATGAATATTTTAATCAAGATCATAGAAGCTCCCAGAACAACAGTTCTACTGTAGAACGTGAAACCCAGCATTATGGTAGTGAAGGATGTAGTGAAGAAGGATATGAAGAAGATGTGATACAACCAAGAACCTTGAATGACATGACTGTTATGACTGACAGGACGAGCCCTTGGTCGAGTATTTTCTCAGATTTGGAGGACAATTATAAGCTTGAGTGTGAAAGAGAGGCCCAGAAGCCAATAGGAAATGGAAGTCTGGCTGCAGAAGTGCAAGTAAATCCTATCCATGTACATGATGAGCTGTTTATCGAGAGATTGCAAAATGAGAATTATAAACCAACCAGCAATATGGAAGCTGGTGAGTCCTCACCACATGCAGAAAGATCACGATCAGTAAATGAAGGAACAGATATTGATTTGCCAGACAGAAATGTAATTCTCCAAAGTGAACAATTCACACATACAGGATTTCTAGAAATACAGTCCTCAGATGATCAGTATTCTGTTTCCTCAAGTCCTGACAAAGCAGAAGAGCTAATGCAAGAAAATGCAAATCTTACAGGACATGACAGTTTTCAAAGTAGAACATTTGCGATCACAGATAGGAAAGAAAGATGTTTAAAAGTAAAGAATATTCTTGAAGATTGTCACCATGCAAACAGCATCAGTGAGGTTGGAAATGAAAACCAAGAGTCCTCTGAAACACAGACCCATGAAGATTCACAGTTCTCTAAAGCAGGTGGGGAATATGTTCGGAGGATGCATGAAGAGAGTGCAAATAAAGATTCAACAGACGATACACATTCAGTCATTTTGTATCCTTTTGTAACTATAACTGATTATATCTTAAACTTTGAAGGGGAGGCGGTTTAGTAGTAAACCAGAACCTGAGAATTTAAGTATGGAGGCACATGTGTTTGAGTAGCACTATGTTAGATGATGAAATCTGGAGTTAATAAAAATCTGGAATTAAAAGCTAGCCTAATGATGTTCACTGTAGATTGTCATAAAAGCCTATTACGTTTACTAATGTCCTTTATGGAGGGAAATCTGCTTCTGCTAGGTACCTGCTTGTGACTCCAGAACCATAGCAATGTGGTTGACTCTTATCTGCTTTCTGAAATGTCCTGGCAGGGCAATTAAGGATTGGCAATAAATAATGGGCTGGCCAGTGATGCTTGCATCCCATGAACAAATTCCATGCACATTCATTCCGAATATATTCCAAAGAAAGGCTTTATGAAATCTTAATTCTGTGCAGTTAACCAAATGCTATGATTCTTTGTCTAATAATTGCTATTAGACGTTTTGTAATTAAATAAGATGATAGCATTCATGGATTAACTCACCAACTCTGTGATCTAATAATTTAGTATGGCGGTGGGGTTGATTAATAGCTTTTACAAATGTTCAAGACACTTTATAAATAATAATTGGTGGTGGTCACAAAGTTGAGATTATTATTTCAGGATTGGAATTCTAAGCGCTCTGTGGTGGTTCAGAAGTTCTTTTCTAAATTCTTTAATGGGATCTGGGGATCACAGCAAGGCTAGCATTTGCTGCTTTTCCATGAATGCCCTTGAACTGAGTGACTTGCCAGACCACTTAAGACATTTAAGGACTCAGTCACATGGTTGTGCATCTAAAGTCTCATACATGCCAACACGGATCAAAATGGCACATTCACCTCCCGAAAGCACGTTTCGTGAACTAGATTGTTGTAAAAAAAAAACCCATCAGTGATAATATTATGCCTTTATCACTGAGGCTAGCTTTATATTGCTGATTTATTAATAAAAATTAAATTCCACCATCTTCAGTAGTGGGATTTGAAACGAGTAGGACCATGGATTACTCAGACAGTGACATGAGCACTTGTTTCACCATTCACCAGTTTTGCTCAGAATATCCAGTACTGTTGTTATTTCTCATTGATCCATCATTATTTATAGTCAGCATAGAAGTTTTCTTTTTGTTTTAATGCATGCCATTATTGTAATTGATGGAACTAATTGAGAATAAACACATTTGATCAAGTTTAACTACACCCAATCTGGTCAGAAAGGTTTAAATTGGGAAAGAAATGGAATTTTTTCTCATTGCGCAGTAGCCTATACTGAAGAAATTATAGACTATTGTGCTCTAATAAAGCTAACAAATGTTAATAATCTTTAACATCTTTATTCAGACCTGATCCAGTTATAATTCCAAACTTTTTTCTCCCACCAAGTAATTTGGAAGCTTCAATGAGGGTGCTCAATGCTGCACAATCATTCCAAACTGCTGCAGCAGATCCAGTAAGTTTGAATTGTTCTTTTGCTCTTATTGCACTGATCAAAACTTGCATCCATTTCATTAAACATTATGTATTAACTCCATGGTACCAAGTATATTTTGTTTTAACTGGCACTTTATGAACCAGCACTCTTGCTAAAACGGTAAAAATTATGTACCTCAAATACCGCAAAGTTTACTGTATTATTCTGTCCTGTTATTATACTTTTTAATTTATTTATCTCAATGTAACTGAGTACACTTGTTGCTCAATCAAATGGTCACATAAAAATTCAAATATCTCCTCAAATACCATGATCCACTGGGATCTCCAAGTAATCAGATGTGGGTGCAAGTGAGAATGCACTCTGCAGGTAAATTTTATCTAAGGCAAAGTTGCATTATTATTTAAGTGATTTATGTTGTAACAACGATGTGTATGCTCTTTTTATTACGGTTCTGTTACTTAATGTATATTTTTACATTGGTTTGTGGACTCTTTGATTATCTGGAATATTTGATCAATCAGCTTACTCCTGGTTAAATAGGTGTCAGATAATAAATGTTTATTGCACTACATACAAACATATGAATCATGAACAGGATTGGACCATTCAGTCCCTGCAGCTACTTTGTCATTCAGTGACACCCTGGCTATCTGAATGTATCCTCAAATCAATGCTTACCCATGATAACTTTTCATCCCGAGAGGGCATGGTTTAAGGTGAGAGGGGAAAGATTTAAAAGGAACCAAAGGGGCAACTTTATCGTGCAGAGGGTAGTGTGTGTAGGGAATGAGCTGCCAGAGCAAGTGGGGTGGAGGCTGAGATAATTACTCCACTTAAAAGGCATCTGAATGGGTATATGAATAGGAAGGGTTTAGAGAGGTATGGGCCAAGTGAAAAACTGTTGACTCTGCCCAATTACCTTGAACTTATCCAAGTGCTCTGTAATAACTTGTTTCGTAACAGCTTATAACATTTTCCCTCAGAAAGATGTTTAGCTAATTGGCCTATAGTTTCCTGCTTTCTATCTCCTCTTTTTGAATAAGGGAGTTGCATTCTACTATCTTTGGCTGTGTTCAAATCAAAGGATTTTTAGAAAATTAAAACTGACACATGAACGAACATTCTGACAAGCGATTTCTTCAGGATTATAGGCTGAAGTCCATCAAGATGCACATAAATGCCAGCTTGCAGCTCCAATAATTTACTCAGTGCCACCACTTCTCTGGTGAATGATTTTCTTGAGTTCCTCCCTCCCATCTAGTTTCTGTTGCTTCTGGGATGTAACTTATACCCATTATGGTGAAGACTGGTGCAAAATGACTGCTCAATTCATCTGCCATTTCCTTATTTTCCATTATTCTCCAGTTTCACTTTCTATAGTGCCATCAGTCACTTTGTTAACTCATTTCTTTAAATATTTATAAAGCTTAACTATCTGTTTTTGTGTTTCTGGCTAGCAGACTGCTTTGTCCTGGGTATTGTCCAGCTTTTTGAGTGTTTTTGGATTGACACTAATCCAGGCAAATGGAGAGTATTCCATTATTCTCCTGACTTGTGCCTTGTAGATATTGGACAAGCTTTTGGCAGTCATGAGGTGAGTTACTTGCTGCAGTATTCATAGCCTCTGACCTCCTCTTGTAGCCACTGTGTTTAAGTGGAGAGTCCAGTTGAGTTTCTGATCAACGGTAATCCTCAGGATGTTGATCACGGAGGATTCAGTGATCATAATGCCATTCAATATCAGGAATTAGTGGTTAGATTGCCTCTTACTGGAGGTGGTCGTTGCCTGACATTTGTGTGATGCAAATATTACTTGCTATTTGTCCTCGCAAGCCTGACTATTGTCCAGATCTTGTTGCTGCTACAGTATTTGAGGAGTCATGAATGCTGCTCAACATTATGTAATCGTCAGTGAATATCCCCACCTTTGACACTATGATGGAGGGAAAGTCATTGATGATGGTTGGGCCTGGGACACTAACCTGAAGAGCTCCTGCAGAGATGTCCTGGAGCTGAGATGACTGACCTCTAACAATCATAACCATCTTCCTGTATGCCAGAGCTGACTCCTAGAGAGTTTGCGTCCTGCTACCCATTGATTCCAGTTTTGCTAGAGGGCTTCTCTATACCACACATTCTTATTGTGGACTTTGAGTAATTCAAGTACTTTTAGAAGCTGTTTTTCTATGCTAGATTTTTTTTTTCTCTCTTTCACTCTGTAACAAACACTTAAAATATCTGTCCCCCAATTTGTGGACACCACCTCCTACTCTCCCAACCATGACCTCACTTCATCACCAAACCATCACCTCCCAGACCATCCACAAAGTCATCACCTCAGGGGATCTACCAATAGTCTCCAACCTCATAGTCTGGGAACTCCGCACTGCCAGGTTCTACCTACAATCGAAAATTCACAAACCTGACTGCCCAGTTGACCCATTGTCTCAACCTGTTCCTGCCCACTGAACTTATCTTTGCATACCTTGACACCGTCCTGTCCCCCTTGGTCTAGGAAGTCCCCACATATGTTCAGGACACCACCCATGCCCTCCACCTCCTCCATGACTTTTGTTTCCCGGCTCCCAACGCCTCACCTTCACCATGGACATCATTCACTGTACACATCCATCTGCCATGACAAAAGCCTCCAAGCCCTCTGTTTCTTCCTCCCCTGCCAATCCAACCAGTACCTTTCTACTAAAACACTCATTCGATTAGCTGAACTGGTCATCACGCTGAACAATTTCTCCTTCGGATCCTCCTACTTCCTCCAGACGAAAGGGATAGCCATGGGCACCCGGATGGGCCCCAGCTATGCCTGCCTCTTCGTCGGATATGTAGAACAGTCCATCTTCTGCAACTACACTGGCACCATCCCCAACCTTTTCCTCCACTACATTGATGACTGTATTGACCTCGTATTCCCATGAGGAGGTTGAACAGTACACTACCTTCACAAACACCTTCCACTCCGACCTCAAGTTCACCTGGGCCATCTTGGACACTTCCCTTCCTTTCCTGGATCTCTCCATCTCCAATTCGAGCGACCTACTTAACATAGACATCTACTACAAACCCACCGACTCCCACAGCTACCTGGACTACACTTCCTCCACCCTGTCTACTGTAAAAATTCCTTATCTGCTCCCAGGAGAACTAATTGCGCCATAGAAAATCCCAGATGGCCTTCTTCTTCAAGGGCAGCAGTTTCCCCTCCCACGTGGTTGATGATGCCTTCCAACGCATCTCATCCACTTCCCGCACCTCTGCCCTTTAACCTCACCCCTCAAATTGCAACAAGGACAGAACACCCTGGTCCTCACCTTCCACCTCACCAACCTCTGGATATATTGCATCATCCTCCACCATTTCTGCCACCTACAAACAGACCCTACCACCAGGGATATATTTCCCTCTCCACACCTATCTGTGTTCCAACCATTCCCTCCGTGACTCCCGGCACCCTCCCCTGCCACTGCAAATCGTGCGTCCCTCAGCTCCGTCCAAGGCCGCAAAGGATCCTTCCACATCTGACAGAGATTTACCTGTACTTCCACACACGTCATCCACTGTCAGTTGCTCTCGATGTGGTCTCTTCTGCATTAGGGAGACAGGACGCCAACTTGCAGAACGTTTCAGAGAACATCTCTGGGACACATGTTCTAATAACCCCACTACCCTGTTGCCAAACACTTCCAACTCCCCTTCCCACTCTGCCAAGGACATGCAAGGCCTGGGTCTCCTTCACCGCCAAACTCTGGCCACTCAACGCCTGGAGGAAGAACCCTCATCTTCCGTCTGGGACGCTCCAAATACACGGGATCAATGTGGATTTCACCAGTTTCCCCATTTCCCCTACCCCCACCTTATCCCAGATCCAACCTTCCAACTTGGCACCGTTGCAATTCTGAGAGAGTGTGGCCCTCAGCTGAGGCAGGACTGACTGTAGAGAGGTTAGGTCCCGGCGCATTGCTGCGAGCGTAGAGCGGAGGATGTTGAAGGAGAACCGTTGCTGGTGTTTTCGAATCTGTAGTCTATACTGTTTGTCCTGTTCGGATCCAAACTCTGCTGGTTTAAAGGTGGTCCGAAGTCCGTGTGTGATGAGTTGGTTACGGAGGCAGGCACTGAGGAAGCAAATGTGGCTGTGGTAGCGAGTTTGCTTCAGGGCAGAGGAAATGACCTGGGAGTTGCAGTGGGAGAGGGACTCCCTGAGATTCTTGTAGAGACAGGAAGAAAGCTTCTTCAAGGCAGTCATCCTTGCAAGAGAATTTGCAGTAGGGTTAAAATCAATTCGGCCAATACTGTTCTCTCTTACTCTTGACCAACAGTAAAGTTATGGAAATGTCATCAACAGTGCTATCAAGTAGCACTTGCACAGCAATAATCCGCTCCATGTCACCCTCTGAGTTCTTTGCAGCCTTCGTTCAAACATGGACAAAACAGCTTATTTTCAGAGAAGAGCTGGAATTGACTGTCCTTGACATCAAGGCATCATTCAGTTGGATAGAATAGAAGTGCTTTTATAGTTATGTGCACACGATGTAATTTCACTGCTTTGGCACCATGTTAGATGCAAGGTACTAGGTACAGATATTTTAAGTGGAAGAGTGTGGTGCTGGAAAAGCACAGCAGGTCAGGCAGCATCTGAGCAACAGGAGAGTTGATGTTTCAAGCATAAGCTCTTCATCAGGAATAAGAGGTGGCCCAAGGGGGCTGAGAGATAAATGGGGGGTGGGGGGTGGGGGGAGGTAGCTGGGAATGCAGTAGGTACACCGTGGAAACAGGGACAACAACCCCATGAACATGCCACTCACACCCCCACCCTGGAACAC
>NC_057715.1:97446555-97447736 GCF_004010195.1 Chiloscyllium plagiosum | reverse complement strand
TTGCCTTCTCCCTGGTAGGCTCCAGCACCAACTATTCTAAGAATCCATCTCAGAGGCACTCCACAAAGTCTCTTTCTTGAGGTCCAATACCATCCTGATTCTCCCAGTCTACCTGCATGTTGAAATCCCCCATAACAACTGTAGTAACATCTTTGCGACAGGCTAATTTCAGCTCCTGATTCAACTTACATCTGACATCCAGACTACTGTTTGGGGGACTGTAGATAACTCCCAAGAGGGTCTTTTTACCCTTAGAATTTCTCAGCTCTACATCCCCTGATTCTAGGTCCCCCCGTGCAAGGGACTGAATATCATCCCTTACCAACGTGGCCATCCCACCCCCTCTGCCCATCAGTCTGTCCTTACGATAGCACATGTAGCCTTGAATATTCATTTCCCAGGCCTTGTCCACTTGAAGCCACATCTCAGTTATCCCCACAATATTGTATCTGCCAATTTCCAAAAGTGCCTCAAGCTCATCCATCTTATTTCTAATGCTTCGTGCATTCATATGTAGTATTTTTAATTTGTTACTGCCCTCACTCTTCCCATCAACTCCTACTTCACTCAACCTTACAGCATGATCCCTTTTTGAGTTTTCTGCTTCATTGATACAGTTGTCTTCCTTGACTTCCCTTGTTCTAACTTTCCCTTCATTTTCCTTCTTAAACATCCTGTTTGTCCCCTCCCCCTCCGCTACTTCGTTTAAACTTAGCTGTGTTGCAGGAGCAAACCAGCCTGCCAGAATGCTGGTCCCTAACCTATTAAGGTGCAAACCGTCTCTCTTGTATAATTTATGCTGACCACAAAACATGCCCCAGTGATCCAAGAATTTAAATCCTTGCTTCCTGCCCCAGTTCCCCAGCCACACGTTCAAGTCCATTATCTCCCTGTTTCTGGCCTCACCAGTCCAAGGAACTGGAAGCAAACCGGAGATAACCACCCTGGACATCCTGCTTTTCAGCCGCCTTCCTAGTTCTCCGAAGTCCCGCTGTAGTATGTTCCTCCTCTTCTTCTTGACATCACTTGTGCCGATATGTACCACCACCTCTGGCTCTTCACCTTTGTCCTTGAGGATTTCCTGCACTCTGTCTGTGATGTCTTTAACCCTGGCATCAGGAAGGCAACGAACCATCCTTAAGTCCCGCCTGCTGCCACAAAAACCCCAGTCAATTCCTCTC
>NC_057715.1:97432706-97446496 GCF_004010195.1 Chiloscyllium plagiosum | reverse complement strand
GGATGAGCCTAAGGTCCTCGAGTTCTTTCATCAGTGCTGCAATATGCTCTGTCAGTAGCTGAACGTGCACACACTTTCCACACTTACACGAGCCAGACACACTAGAGTCGTTGACCTCCCACATCAAGCACATAGCACACTAAACCAGCTTGGCAGTCATGTCTTCACCCTCTTCAAATGTGGCGTAATCATTTCACTCAACCTCCTTGCCAAAGACTCCTGAGCTAAAGCCTCACTCTTCAATCCACAGGAACTTCCTTGGACCCTCTTTTTGGGGCAAGTCTGTGGGCTTTTAATTTAGGTTAGAGGAGGAGGTTGGGAGGGAGGCCTTACTTTGTAGGACCTGGGGTCTAGAACACACCCACTCAAATAACAATCACTTACCTTCCCGACCAGCTTTGCACTCCGACTTCACTTCCGCCCATCTCCCGCCGCGCTCTGCTGCAAAAAGACAGTTGGCGTCGAGGTAAGTTCTTAAATAACAATCACTTACCTTCCCGACCGGCTTTGTGCTCTGACTTCACTTCCCCCCAGCTCCCGCCGCTCTCTGCTGCAAAAAAAATAGGTGGTGGAAAGGAAGATGGAACAGGCAGTGCTGGAAAAGCACAGCAGTTCAGGCAGCATCCGAGGAGCAGTAAAATCGACGAATCCAGAACTTGGCACTGCCCTCTTGAACTGTCCTACCTATTTCATCTTACTTCCCACCAATCCGCTCCACCTTCCTCTCTGACCTATCACCTTCTTCCCCACTTTCATCTACCTACTGCATTCCCAGCTACCTCCCCCCGCCCCTCCCATTTATCTCTCAGCCCCCTTGGGCCATCCCTTATTCCTGATGAAGAGCTTATGCTTGAAACATCAACTCTCCTGTTGCTCAGATGCTGCCTGACCTGCTGTGCTTTTCCAGCACCACACTCTTCCACTTAAAATATCTGTACCTAGTACCTTGCATCTAAGATGGTGCCAAAGCAGTGAAATTACATTGTGTGCACGTGACTTTAAAAGCTCTTCTATCCAATTGAATGTAGCCTTGATGTCAAGGACAGTCAATTCCAGCTCTTCTCTGAACATCAGTTGTTTTGTCCATGTTTGAACGAAGGCTGCAAAGAACTCAGAGGGTGACATGGAGCGGATTATTGCTGTGCAAGTGCTACTTGATAGCACTGTTGATGACATTTCCATAACTTTACTGTTGGTCAAGAGTAAGAGAGAACAGTATTGGCCGAATTGTATTTGTCTTCCATTTTGTGTGCAGGGCATTTCCATATTGTCAGATAGATGCCAATGTTTTAACTGTACTGGAACAGCTTGGCTAAGGGAGCTACAAGTTCTGGAGCATAAGTCGTGAGTACTATTGCCAGAATCTCCAGCCATTTCTTGCTATCACATGGAGTGAATTGAATTTACTGAAAACAAGTTTTTGTGATACCAGCAACCATCTAGATGAATCACCCAATTGGCACTTCTAGCTGAAGATTGCAACAGTGTTTCAGTATTGTCTTTTGTCCTGATGTTCTTGGCTGTTCCATCATTGAAGATAGACAGGTAGGAGGCTAGAAGAACACGGCAAGCCAGGCAGTATCAGGAGGTGGAGAAGTCAACATTGCAGCTGAAACCCTTCTTCAGGACTGAAGGTGGGTGTGTGGGGAGATGCAGATAAAGGGGGTGGTGGAGACAGGATGGTGAAGTGGGGATAGATGACATGAAGCAGTGAAGTGGGGATAGATAACATGAAGCAGTGAGATTTCATTGGGTCCGGAGTCAATGTTGAAGACTCCCAGAGCAACTTCCTCCTGACTGTATGCTATTATGCTGCCACCTCTATTGGGTCTGTCCTGCCAGTGGGACAGAACACATCTCTGTATGGGATATTATCTGTAAGGTATAATTCCGTAAGTATGACTATGTTGCTTGAGACAGCTCTTTCAATTCTGGCACAAGATTTAACCCCAGGTGTTAGTAAGGAGGACTTTGCAGGTTTGACAGGGCTGTTTCATTTTATGGTGCCTAGTTCTGTCCAGTTTTATTTCTTTGTTGGACTTTGTAGCAGTTGATACAACTGTGTGGCTTGCTTGGCCATTTCAGTAGGCAGTTGAGAGACGACCACATTGCTGTGGGTCTGGAATCACATGTGGGTCACACCAGGTGAGGATTGCAGATTTTCTTCCCTGAAGGAAATAGACCGAGAAATTACAAATGGAGTTTAATATAGATAAATGTGAGGCCTTACATTTTGTAAAGGTAAAAACAATGACTGCAGATGCTGGAAACTAGATTCTGGAGTAGAGTGGTGCTGGAAAAGCACAGCAGTTCAGGCAGCATCTGAGGAGCAGGAAAATCGACATTTCGGGCAAAAGCCCTTCATCAGGCTTTTGCCCGAAACGTCGATTTTTCCTGCTCCTCGGATGCTGCCTGAACTGCTTGCTTTTCCAGCACCACTCTGCTCCAGAATTACATTTTGGAAAGTCAAATCAAGGTTGGAGTTTCATGGTGAATGGTAGGGTCTTAAGTAGTGTAGTGGAATAGAGGGATTTTGGAGTTCAGGTTCACCGAATCTCTGAAAGTGGAGTCACAGGTAGACAGGGCAGTGAAGATGGTTTCGGCACTCTGGCCTTCATCAGTCATGGCACTGAGTGTAGAATTTGGGAAGTTTTATTGCAGTTGTACAAGATGTTGGTGAGGCCGCACTTGGAGTAGTGTGTTTAATTTTGGTCACCTTACTATAGGAAGGATATTATTAAACTGGAAAGAATGCAGAAAAAATTTACAGGGATGTTGCTGAGCAGAAAAAATTTACAAGGATGTTGCTGAGATTCAAGGGTATGGATAGGGTAAATGAATACACACACACCTCTCCCCCCGCCCCCCCGGGAAAAAATGAAAGGGAACCTGAGGGATAACCTTTTTACATAGGGTTTTATGCATTTGGAATGAGCTGTTAATGGAAGTGGCTAGCATACTAATAACATTTAAGAGGCATTTGAACAAATACATGGATAGGAAATATTTAGAAGGGTATGGGCCAAGTGCAGGGAAATAGGATTAGCACAGACGGACATTTTGGTCAACATGGGCCAAAGGGCCTGTCTCCATGCCAAAGGACTCTATGACTATAAGGACATCAGTTAGCCGGATCAGTTTTTCTGGGAATCAACAATGACTTCATGATTATCCATAGATTTTTAATTCCAGATTTTTTTAAAAATTGAAGTTGTATTCCACCATATGTTGTGGCAGGATTTGAATCTGAGTTTCTGGATAAATAGTCTACTGATAGACCATCACTTTACCACTGGCTGGGCCAGTTCATTGATAATTGCCAGCATCCTGATAATGGGGGATCCAGTAATGACAATGCAATTGACTGTCTAAGATAGGTTATAAAATTCTTATTATTTTTTATTCATTCTTGTGATGTGGACATCCCTGGCTGGGACGACAATTATTGCCCATTCCTAGTTGTTCTCGAAGCTGCATTGTTTTCCAGGTTAGGATGATGAATGGTTTGCAGGGGATCTTGCAGGTGATGCTGTAATCTGCTGCCCTATCCTCCTAAATGATAATGTTCATTAGTTTGGAAGGTGCTATCTAAGGAGTGTTATTGAATTTCAGTAGTGCTGCTATTCAGCATTGGTGATGGAGAGAGTGAATATTTTTGGACATGGTGTCAATCTAGCAGGTTGCTTGATCTAGGATGGTATTATGCTTCTCAAAGTGCACTGATCGAGCTAAGTAAGGAGTATTTCATTACACTCCCGACTTCTAACATGTAGATATTACAAGCCGAACTACGGCCATCCTGGTCTGAAAGTGCCCGATCTCATCTGATCTCGGAAGCTAAGTAGACTCATGTCTGGCTAGTGCTTAGATGGGAGACTGCCTGGAAATACCAGCTGCAGTAGTCATAATCAAGGACCCCTGCCACCCGGTTATACTCTCTTGCACTCTTTTCCATCGGGCAGAAGATACAAAAGTTTAAAACTATGTATCAACAGATTTAAGAACAGTTTCCTCCCCATTGTTATCAGACTTCTAAATGGACCTCTCATATATTAGACTTCATCCTTCTGTGTAGTTGTAACACTGTATTCTGCATTCTGTTCTATTACGCTGATGTACTTATGTAAGGTTTGATTTGTCTGGTTAGCATGCAATGCAATACTTTTCACTGCATCTTAGTATGTGTGATAATAAGAAATCAAATCAAATATTGTGCAGCCTTTTAGGATTTGGGAGATGAGCTACTCACTGCAGAATTCATAGCTTCTGTCCTGCTCTTATAGCCACAGAATTTATGTAGTGAATCCAGTTCAGTATCTGGTCATGTGAACAATCTATACCATTGATTATTTGATTGTCTTAAAACAAAAGAGAATTTCACAGAATTTTTCCTGATGTGATTCTGTACCTATTTTTAAAACTCATGATGAGGATAACTTTACTGGGAATTTGATGAATATTTCATCAGGTTATTCCATAAGTTGGTACAATAAGCCTGATTTTTTATTTGTTAACTCTGCTTTTTGTAAATTCTTTCCAATCAGTTAATACTAAAAGTATTTTGAAGAAACAACCTCAAAACCATCACCTAGAAATTTAGAAGGGGATAGGAGAATCATAAATTGGTCTGTGAAGTGGTGCACTTTTGATATATATAGCAGGCGGGAATGAAGCCTAAATGGAAAGCAATGGGAGATGGAGGGAAATTTGTGTTGACAAGAAGGAGATTAGATTACAGATTAGATTACATTACACTGTGGAAACAGGCCCTTCAGCCCAACAAGTCCACACTGACCCGCCGAAGCACAACCCACCCATACCCCTACATTTACCCCTTACCTAACACTACGGGCAATTTAGCATGGCCAATTCACCTTACCTGCACATCTTTGGACTGTGGGAGGAAACCAGAGCACCCAGAGAAAACCAACGCAGACACGGGGAGAACGTGCAAACTCCACACAGTCAGTCGCCCGAGGCGGGAACTGAACCCAGGTCTCTGGCGCTGTGAGGCAGCAGTGCTAACCACTGTGCCACCATTGTTCTGGAACATGACTCATACTTCACCTCTATCAGGTTTTAGATCTGGCATTAGTGGTTTGTTTTCCATGATGTAATTAACTACACCTTATATTATAAAATCTCCTTTTGGTAGAAGAGGAACTTTGTACTGGAAAGGTGCAGTTTGATTTCTGGATTCAACTGAAATGCAACCACATAATTGGACAACGTTGCCCTGCACGCTTTTATTTCCTTAATATGTGGCTGCCAGTTCTCTTTCACTATTTGTAGCTATGTCACTTGTTTTATCGGTCATGTTTGTGTAGCACTTTTAAAGCAAAGTAACAGTTATACAAGACACTGTTCTGGTAAATCAGGAAGAATTGTTGCCCGGGCTGATTTGCACTTTGCAAATTTCTTCCTGTTCCAGTAGATGACAGGGAGTGATGCAAAAGCCACAACAGTTGGGTGGGAGTGCGAAATGAGCTTGCACGTCTTCTCCTTTCTCATGTCAAAATCGGAGTGCCACTATCCAGCAACATTATATAAATTTTGACGGAAAAAGAAATCAATTGTCTTCTCAAGTGCAAATTGTTTTTAATGTACCTTCTAGAGCATACCTCTTGCAAGGACATACCCAGGAAAGTTGTGTACACCCTTAAGTAGTTGATAATTTATTGCTACTTTGTACTGAGGCTTAAAAACATGTTTGTGCCAACTGTAAGCTAAATTAAGTGCTGAAAATAACCTGGCCTTTTCTGCTTCATGACAGGCTCCTTGCTGGAATATTATTATGTACTTTTATTACGTAACTGGTTTCTTATTACAGTATTCTGAGACACAATGTTCCATTAGTACTGTTTACTTCATTCCGGCTGCCCTGAAGGCTTACAATTGCAATCATCTCTCTTGTGAAATCTCTAGAACAGAAATATGCATCTTGAACATGGTAAACAGACTACTTTTTTTTAAAACATCATCATTATATGAAATAAATCAATGCAAGTCTCAGAAAAATATTTCTTGCCCATTTGGCATAATTGTTCCATCTGTTGGAAAAAATTGGATTCTTCTGTATGAAACTATTGCATTTCCACATTTCCTTAAATAGTCTTAAATAACTTGTCCCAGAAAATTCTTAGTTTGTCCACAATTTGAAGGTGGAGAGATTTCATTTATCTAGTTTCATTTCATAGCCTTAACAGGAATAAAGGTCACATATTGATAATTAGAACTAGTTGGAGCCAGATCCACTTGTTTTGAAGGCTGAGGTGTCATCAGCTGTTCAACTAGTTGAAGCCAACATTTTATTTTGCAAGTCAGCTGATCAGGAAGGTAATGAGGAAGTATGGGGGAGGGAAAGGAGCCCAGTTCGCTACTGACTGTTGCTCATTTCTGTACAGCAAGCTAATAAAATGCAATTGAAATGCAGTAACTAGTGTTCTCGAATTATATAAAGTTTAATTAAACTAAAACTCATGGTAATTTTAAATGCCATAGCTATAGGTGTACCTAATTCTGCAGGAGGTCTTTATCAAGACAAACATGAGAGAGAGATTTTCAGTTCAAAAATTGTTTCTATTATGCTTACATCATTCAATTTTATTTTGAGGATGGTTCATTTTTCACACCTGATCATTTGAACGTTTTGTTATTAAGATATTATTTAATTAAACTGAAACTGCAGTATGGATTACGATCACTTTGCTCCATGAATTTGTATTTATCAGTGTTTACTTTAAATAATCAAGACAGTTTTATCCCACAGATTTATTCTGTTATGATTGCGTCCTACTTCTGATAATTAAAAAAAATAAAGTCAAGAAGGTGTCATGATTTGGAGAGGAACTTGGAGGCAATGGTATTTCAAAGCAACTGATGCTCTTCTCTTTCTAAGTGAAGAGGGATGTAAGTTGGGAAATGCTGTGGAATAAGCCTTGGTGGTTTGTTATAGTGCAGCTTGTTGTTGGTACTACAACCACTGTGCACAATTAGTGGAGAGAATGGAAGTTTAAACTGATCGTTGGTGTGAACATCAGCCATTTTTTTGCCAAGCTTCTTGAATGTTGTTATATTTGCAAATGTTAAAGAGATGTTTGATCTTGAATGCAGAGGTTTTAAAAAGTTGAAGATAAGGAATTTGCTGTGGTAAACACAGTATTTGTGTGGCTTCTCAGTTGAATTTCTGATAGTGGTAATGTTGTTAGCGGGTGACCCAACAATTATGATGTCATTAATGTCTAGGGGCAGGTGGTGGGACACTTTCTTATTTTAGATTAACAGTGCCTTACACTTGAATATTGTGTATTTCACATACTAGTTAACAGCCAAAATCTACTGTAAATGTATGTTTTCAGGGATATGTTGCATGTGAACATCAGCCGATTCACTATATGCAGAACACTGCTGAGTCTTCAATGAACTGCTTCACTTCTGCTTTTATGAGTAAGGGTAAGGGGAGGATATGAATGTAGTTGAAGGTAGTTGGAACTAGAATGGTATTCTATCAAATTCTTGTCACAATTTTCTGCGCTTAAGATAATTAAGCTCAAACAGCACATCTTCCTTTATACTAGGTATGATTGATGTTGCTACATGTTTTCTCCATGATCCACATTGTCTTCAGTTTTATTTGAGATCTTGGTTAGATCTTGCTAGATATCAAATTCAATTAGTCTAATCTTGTCTCTGGAATTCAGCTCTTGGGTCCATGTTTGGACCAAGTTTGTAATAAGGTCTGAAGCCAAGTGACGTTTTTGGAACACAAATTGAGCGTTAGTGAGAATTTATGCCGATGACTCGTATCATTTTTTTTGATGATTGGGAATATTCTGATAGGATGATAATTGGCCAGATTGAATTTGTTCTGCTTCTCCAAGCAGATAAGATCAGTTGATGCCAATATTCTTGGCCTCTGAGCCAGGAGGCCCAGGTTCAAGTTCCACCTGCTCCAGAGGTGTGTATAACTTCTCTGAATGGATTGATGAAGTATCTAACTGTACGGAAATGTCCTAGCTGGAGGTACACAAGAAGAGCAGATTCATAAGCACAGCAGCTTGGTTGGCGGCAGCACATGGAGCCTTTCATTCAGTTCATTCAGACATTTCTCAGTGTCACATAAAATGAATATGAATTGATGTGATTGTGAAGGCCATGGGTATAGAGGAAGAATGTTCATCCAATCATTGCTACTGGCTAAAGCTGTTTGAAGCTGTTTAACTCCTGGCCCACATATACCTTTTTTTCAATACAAATTGTTCAATCCACTTCATTTACTTGACAGTGAAAACTCAAATACCATTTACACCCCTTCTGAAAATCCTGCCTCTTAAAACAAGAAGGATTTGTGGCTCTTTAAGAAGAAAAATCAGAAACTTCTCTTCAACTCCTCAAACAATCATGCAAGGCACAAGAATCCACATTTCTCTGTGATACATTACAATCTCAGCTAACCAATAGCTTTAACCATCCTTGGTCCCAGAACCTGTGGGCGGCACGGTGGCACAGTGGTTAGCACTGCTGCCTCGCAGCGCCAGAGACCTGGGTTCAGTTCCCGCCTCGGGCGACTGACTGTGTGGAGTTTGCACGTTCTCCCCGTGTCTGCGTGGGTTTCAACCGGGTGCTCCGGTTTCCTCCCACAGTCCAAAGATGTGCAGGTTAGGTGAATTGGCCATACTAAATTGCCCGTAGTGTTAGGTAAGGGGTAAATATAGGGGTATGGGTGGGTTTCGCTTCGGCGGGTCGGTGTGGACTTGTTGGGCCGAAGGGCCTGTTTCCACACTGTAATCTAATCTAATCTAAAAAAAAACCTTGCCAAGTTTCATCGAACATAGAACAGCACAGCACAGTACAGGCCTTTCAGCTCTTGATGTTGTGCCAATTTTTTATCCTACTAATTTTTTATCAAACTAATCTACATACCCTTCATTTTACTATCCGAGTCACTTAAATGTCCCAAATGTGATGTTGTGAAACTTGAAAGGATTCAGAAAAGATTTACAAGGATGTTGCCACGGTTGGAGGATTTGAGCTATAGGGAGAGGCTGAAAAGGCTGGGTCTGTTTTCCCTGGAGCGTCGGAGGCTGAGGGGTGACCCTATAGAGGTTTACAAAATTATGAGGGGCGTGGATAGTATAAATCAGCAAAGTCTTTTCCCTGGGGTCGGGGAGTCCAGAACTAGAGGGCATAGGTTTAGGGTGAGAGGGGAAAGATATAAAAGAGACCTAAGGGGCAACTTTTTCACGCAGAGGGTGGTACGTGTATGGAATGAGCTGCCAGAGGATGTGGTGGAGGCTGGTACAATTCCACCACTGGCAGTGCATTCCACACACCCATCACTCTCTGTGTAAAGAACCTACCTCTGACATCTCCCCTAAACCTTCCGCCAGTCACCTTAAAATTATGTCCCCTTGTGATAGCCATTTCTGCCCTGGGAAAAACTCTCTGATTATTCACTCTATCTATGCTTCTCTTCACCTTGTACACCTCTATCAAGTTATCTCTCGTCCTTCTTTGCTTCAATAAGAAAAGCCCTAGTTCCATCAACCTTTCTTCATAAGATATGCCCTCCAGTTCAGGCAGCTTCCTGGTTAATCTACATACTTTGTATAATGAATTGACCAGAACTGAACACAATATTCTAAGTATGATCTAACCAAGGCACTAAAAAATTGCAGCATAACCTCGCGGCTCTTAAACTCAATCCCCCTGCTAATGAAAGCCAGCACATCATATGCCTTCTTAACAACCCTATCAACTTGAGTGGCAACTTTGAGGGATGTATGGGTATGGACCCCAAGATCCCACTGTTCCTCCACACTTCCAAGAATCCTACCTTTAACCCGGTATTCTGTATTGAAATTCAACCTTCCAAAATGAATCACTGCACATTTTTCCAGGTTGAACTCCATCTGCCACTTCTTAACTCAGTTCTGCATCCTGTCAATGTCCTGTTAAAACCTACAACAGCCCTCCATGCTATCCACCACTCCACCAACCTTTGTGTCATCATCAAACTTACTAACCCACCCTTCCACTTCCATATCCAAGTCATTGATAAAATCACAATGAGCTGAGGTCCCAGAACAGATTTCTGCGGAACACCACTTGTCACTGAGCACCAGGCTGAATACTGCCATCCTCTGCCTTCTAAGGACGTCGTTTCTATATCTAGATAGCCAAATATCCCTGCATCCCATGCCTCCTTACTTTCAGAATGAATCTACCATGGGGAACCTTTTCAAATGTCTTGCTAAAATCCATGTGCACCATATCCACTGCTCTACCTTCAAAGCATTTTGTCACATCCTCAAAGAATTCAGTAAGGTTTGTGAAGCATGATCTGCCCCTCACAAAGCCATGCTGGCTATCTCTAATCAAGATATGGTTTTGCAAATAATCATAAATCCTGTCTCTCAATAATTTGCCCACCAACAACGCAGGACTGACTGGTCTGTAATTCCCAGGATTATCCCTATTCCTTTTCTTGAACAATGGAATAACATTTGCCACCCTCCAGTCATCTGGCACTACTCCAGTGGACAGTGAAGAGGCAAAGATCATAGTCAAAGGTGCAGCAATCTTTTCCCTCATTTCCTGTTGTAAACTTGGGTATTGTCCATCTGGCCCAGGAGACTTATCAATCCTTCTGTTTGTCAAAATTTTCAGCACATTCTCCTTCTTAACCTCAGTCTGTTTGAGCGCATCAACCTGTCTCATGCTGTCCTCATAAATGTCAGGGTCCCTCTCAGTACTGAATATTGAAGCAAAGTATTCATTAAGGACCTCCCTTACCTCCTCCAACTGCAGGCACATGTTCCCCTCCACTAGCCCTATTCATTATAAGAGATTAGACCATAAAAAATCGGAATGTAAGTCTGCCATTTGTATCCTCGAGTCTGCTTCACCATTTAGTAGGACTATGACTGATCCAATATTCCTCACATCCACTTTCCTGCCTTTTCCACATAACTCTTGATTCCCCGACTGATCAAGAATCTATTTCAGGGCCTTAAATACACAAAAGAACTCTTTCCCCATAGTTCTTTGTGGCAAGGAGATCCAAAGGCTCTCAACCCTCTGAAAGAAGAAGTACCTCCTTATCTCAGTCTTACATTTGTGTCCCTTTATTCTGAGACTGTGCCCTCTGGTCTTAGATTCTCATATGAGATGGGAACATTATTTTTCTGCGTTTACCCAATCAAGTCTCTTAAGAAACCTTCAATGAAATCAACTCTCATGCTTCTAAACTCCAAGGAGTAGAGTCCCAACCTTAGAAGAAGAATTTTAGAATCCCTACAGTGTGAAAGCAGGCCATTTGGCCTGTTGATTGCACATGACCCTCCAGAGAGCATCCCACCCAGATACACTCCTATCCCTGTAACCCTGCATTTCCCATTGCTAATGCACGTAACCTGTACATCCCTGGACACTATGGGTAGTTTAGCATAGCCAATCCACCTAACCCTCACATCTTTGGACTGTAGGAGGAAACCCACGCAGACAGTTGCCCAGGGGTGGAATCAAACCTGGGTCTGTTTATAAGACTTTCCCTTCATACCAGAGATCATCCTCGTGTATCTACTCTGAATTGCCTCCAATGAAATGATATCTTTCCTTAAATAAGGGGATAGAAATGCTCACAGTACTCCACATGTGGTCTCACCAGCATTTTGTACAGTTGCAATTGAACTTCTCTACTTTTCTCCTTCATCCTCCTTGAACTAAGGGCCAACATTCCATTGGCCTTCCTGATTCCCTTATAACAACCTTGTACTCTGCAATCTGATGCAAAGGAATTGACTATGAGCATTTCTATTGTAATTTACTTTGCCGATCTTGAGGAAGGGAATTGTGAAAATGATGTTTTGAGCTATTATTTCATTTTCCTTCCCATTCTGTTTATTCATTGCAACTTGTCTTGCCTATTGTTTGTTATATCCAAAAAATAATATTGTTTCTGTTTACATCCATGTTTTGTCTCGCACTTGGTCAAAAGCCTACATAATATTCTCTCTTTCTTCGACTTTTTTCAGTGAACTATTCTTTCCTCCCAAACTCTTTCTCCTGTCACCCAATCAAGCAACTATTCACTTTTTCAAATATTTTTCACCTACCTCACCGCTCAATTTCTACCAAATTTATCATTTTAACCAATATCTTCCTTCTTTCCCATCACCATCCAAGACTTCAATCACATGGAGCAAGTCCTGCTGCTCAATATGTTCCAATGGATGCATCATTGATTTTGCTACTGTTTCCAAATAAATAGTAATGATTAGAGGCTTATTCTTATGTTTCTCAATCATCCTTTAACCCCTGATACCTGGACAGCCCTAACCTTTCTGTTCAATTCGCCTCAGTTGTTACTGCCCTTCCCATGCACAGTTGGCAGAAGAACATGTACAGCCCCATGACATATTTTTGGCTGAAGTGTCCACTCACTCATACCCAATGTTCTTTTTGTCCATGGTGTATTGTGAATAATTGAAGTCATCTCCTCAAATTCCAGGAGCAGCAATTACTGTTTTCTATGCTGTTGCACTTTGGAGGAAAAAAGATCAAAACAACGGAACTTCTAAAAGGAGAAAGACAGATAAAAGGTAGTGAGCACATGGTCAGTGAAGGAGAGGGTGAAAGAAACCTCCACTCCTAACTGACACAGCAGTGAATCTGTACAGTTACTGCCTTTGCTGTTTGAGTCCATATATCTCTGGACAATGGAGTGCGTCTTGGAAAAATTAACAAACAGTGAAATTTACATTTGACCTTGGAGAAACCTGTGTGGGTGAGCTCACAGCACAGGAAAAGATAAGTGCATCGTTTTTACCATGTAACGTTGCTGCAAGTCTTCAGTAGTGAGTAGAGCAGGTTCCTTCGTGATTATATGTTTTATTGAGATCTGTCTCTTGATTAAATTTTAAAATATAAACCATAAGTGCTAAGTTAGCCTGGAGCACTTTTTTAGCGCTAAATGATGGTGCTATTTTCTGGGTCTTTAAATTGTGATGGAGCAAAGAGGGCCTTTAGCAGAGTGATATGCTCTTCCAGTTGGAGTTTAGGGAGAGTTTCCATGTTACTGATGATTATGTCTGCAGGATGTGTCTTTGGTTGCAAATCCTATCGGACTGTGTGGATTGGTTGGAGCGGCAGTTAGAGGCAATGAGGAATTTCCAAGAGCTAGGAAGTGTGATGGATGGAAGTTAGAGGAAGGAGAAAAGCCGCAGATACAGTCAGGTAGATGGATTAACTCCAGGAAAGGGAGGCAGGTAGTGCAGGCGTCTTCTGTGGCTATCCCCATTTCAAACAGGTATGCTGTTTTTGGAAAATGTGGTGGATAATGGATTCACTGGAATGTAGCAAGAGCAGCCAGGTTTTGGTATCAAATGTAATGATGGGTACAATTGATTATGATAGGGGACTCTCTAGTCAGAGGCACAGACAGGCATTTCTGTGGCTAGCAGCAAAAAATCAGAATGGTGTGTTGCCTCCCTGGTGACAGGGTCAAGGATGTCTCAGAGAAGGTGCAGAATATTCTCAAAGGGGAGAGGGACCAGAGTCATTGTACACATTGGAGCTAATATCATAGGAAGGGAAGTGGATGAGATTCTGAAGGAAAAATATAGAAAGTTAGGCAGGAATTCAAAAAGGAGGTCCTTGAGGGTAGTACTATCTGTATTACTCCCAGTACTACGAGCTAGTGAGGGTAGGACTAGGATAATAGAGCAGATGAATGTGTGGCTGAGGAGCTGGTGTATGGGAGAAGGATTCACATTTTTGGATCATTGGAA
>NC_057715.1:97399544-97432206 GCF_004010195.1 Chiloscyllium plagiosum | reverse complement strand
TGTGGGGAAATGGTGGCATCTTGAAAAATGTCCGTATTAGAGGCGGTGGTACTGGATTTCTTGAAACGTTTAAAAATGGATAAATCCCCAGGACCCGATGAGGTGTACCCTAGAACTCTGTGGGAAGCAAGAGAAGTGATTGCTAGGCCTCTTGCTGAGATATTTGTATCATCGATGGTCATAGGTGAGGTGCTGGAAGACTCTAGGTTGGCTAACGTGATGCCACTATTTACGAAAGGTAGTAAGGACAAGCCAGGGAACTATAGACCGGTGAGCCTGGCATCGGTGATGGGCAAGTTGTTGGAGAGAATCCTGAGAGACAGAATTTATATGCATTTGGAAAGGCAAGGACTGATTTTGGATAGTCAACATGTGGCTTTCGGTGTGGGAAATCATGTCTCACGAACTTGATAGAGTTTTTTGTAAAAGTAACAAAGACGATTGATGAGGGCAGAGCGGTAGATGTGATCTTTGTGGACTTCAGTAAGGCGTTCAACAAGGTTCCTCATGGGAGACTTGTTAGTAAGGTTAGGTCATGGAATACAGGGAGAACTAGCCATTTTGGATACAGAACAGGCTCGAAGTTAGAAGACAGAGGAGGGTGGAAGGTCGCTTTTCAGAATGAAGGCCTGTGACCAGTGGAGTACCACAAGGATCACTACTTTACTGGGTCCACTACTTTTGTCATTTATATAAATGATTTGGATGTGAACATACAAGGTATAGTTCGTAAGTTTGCATATGACACCAAAATTGGAGGTGTAGTGGACAACGAAGAAGGTAACCTCAGATTACAACGGGATCTTGATCAGATGGACACATGGTCTGAGGAGTGGCAAATGGAGTTTAATTTAGATAAATGCAAGGTGCTGCATTTTGGAAAAGCAAATCAGAGCGGGACTTGTACACTTAATGGTAATGTCCTGGGGAGTGTTACTGAACAGAGAGACCTTGGAGTGCAGGTTCGTAGTTCCTTGAAAGTAGAGTAGCAGATAGATAGGATAGTGAAGAAGGCGTTTGGTATGCTTTCCTTTATTGGTCAGTGCATTGAGGATAGGGGTTGGGAGGTCATGTTCTGGCTGTACTGGACATTGGTTAGGCCACTGTTGGAATATTGCATGCAATTCTGGTCTCCTTCCTATCGGAAGGATGTTGTGAAACGTGAAAGGGTTCAGAAAAGATTTACAAGGATGTTGCCAGGGTTGGAGTATTTGAGCAAAAGGTAGAGGTTGCATAGGCTGGGGCGGGTTTCCCTGGAGCATCAGAGGCTGAGGGGTGCCCTTATCGAGGTTTACAAAATTATGAAGGGCATGGATAAAATAAATAGACAAGGTCTTTTCCCTGGAGTGGGGGAGTCCAGAACTAAAGGGCATAGGTTTAGGTTGAGAGGGGAAAGATATAAAAGAGACCTACGGGGCACCTTTTTCACACAGAGAATGGTACATGTATGGAATGAGTGCCAGAGGATGTGTTGAAGGCTGGTACAATTGCAACATTTAAAAGGCATTTGGATGGGTAAATGAATAGGAAGGGTTTAGAGGGATATGGGGTGAGTGCTGGCAAGTGGGACTAGATTGGGTTGGGATATCTGGTCGGCGTGGATGGATTGGACCGAAGGGTCTGTTTCCATGCTGTACATCTCTTTGACTCTAACCGCCAAACCTTAGACAGGCTATTGCTCGCAGCAACTTGCCCAGCCTTTAAGACAACATCGACCACAACACCATTCAACCTTGTCGTGGCAACCACTGCAAGATGTGTCAGTGTATCAACATGGATACAACCATTACATGTGGGGACACCACCCACCATGTAAATGGCAGGTACTCATGTGACTCAGCCAACATTGTCTATCTCATACGCTGCAGGCAAGGATGTGCCAAAGAATGGTATATTGGCAAGACCAAGCAGATGCTACGACAAAGGATGAACGGACATTGCGTAACAATCGCCAGATGGATGTTCCCTCCCAGTCAGGGAACACTTCAGTGGTCAGGGACCTTCAGCCTCAGATCTTTGGGTGACCGTCTTCCAAGGCGGATTTCAGGTTACGCAATAACGCAGGATGGCTGAGTAGAGACTGATAGCCAAGTTCAGCACCCATGGAGATGACCTCAATGGGGATCTCTGATTCATGTCACACTACAGGTGACCCCACTACACCACACACACAAGCAGACACACACACACATGCTCTTTGTTTCTGTCTCGCACGCATACAAGGTCACAGCCGCATAGACACGCTTTCATACACATGGTCTCACACACACACACACATATCCTCTCACAAGCATATACTCCATCACACTTGCACAAATAATTTATCAAGTACACATACTCTCATACTTCCCCACATGCACACACACGCACGCACACACATATAAGTCTGTGGGGTGAATTTGTATGTGCAGATACTTTTTTTTTTCAGAAAGCACACAATCTGTAGGCAGTCAGTCCATGTAACATTTTATCGAGGTTCAATTCCAACCTTGGGTGACTGTGTGGAGTTTGCACATTCTCCCTGAGTCAACATGGGTTTGCTCTGGGTGTTCTGGTTTCCTTCCCTAGTTCAAAGATGTGCAGGTTAGGTAAATTGATCATGTCAAAGTGTCCATCGTGTCCAGCATTGTGTAAGTTAGGTGAATTAGCCATATAAAATTCAGTGGATAAGGGTGGGTCTGGGTGGGATGCTCTTTGGTGGGCCGATTGGCCTGCTTCCACATTATAGAGTTCTATGATTCTATGAGACAATTTTGATAGAGTGGGTAGATAGATTGGAGATTTAAGATCAATGTGAACAAACTTTGGTAATACATTTTGATACAAAGTACAAGGAGAGAGTTAAAATTAAGGGTTGCAAGAGTACAGGGACTGTACTGTATGTGTTCATAAGGAATTAAGATGGCAAAGCAGGCAACAAAAACATGCAACATCCTGGGCATTATTCATAGAGGCATAGAATACAAGAATTACGAAGAGTGGAAAACCACATTTGTTCATTTTTGAACATGTGCCTTCTAAAATGTTTCCTAAATTCCTCTTCTCAGAATAAAGTTTCAAGTCTGAATAGAACCAGTTCCTGGCGCAGCAATCGTCCAAAACCAAGATTAACACCGACTGAACTACCAAAGGAAGAAACTGAAAGAATTGCTAAGATTTTTGCAGGGCACTTTACAGAAGAAAGCTGAAAAAAAGTAATTCATTTTAATACAATTTTAGAATCGGTATCATAATTCACAACTAAAATTGAAGATGTCCACATAAATTTCCCATGACTTTTAATGCTGGGTCTAGAATTATTTGCTTTTTGCTAATGAGACCTGAACGTTGAATGGAATAAAGTTTATTACCAATGATACCCTTTGCTTCTGGAAAGAAAATACAAATGTAGTTATCATGTATTATTGCATATCGGTTCAGCCTTTTTGGTCTAGAAGTTCTGCTTTCTTATGAATGATAGTACACAGAGATTTTACTTGTGATGTAAGTACAATGTTTGAATTTCCATCTTCCTCATTACCCATGGAAATTTATCTTCCTTCTTCCACAGCATCATAAGTGATGTGCTAAGCAGCCTGAAACAGATGATGGGCAGTGTTAAGCATATGGCCCAAATGAGCAAGACAGTACATTTTCTACATTCCCCACTTCATAAAGCACTGAAATAATAAAGTTACAGCACTTACTTCAATGCAGTGTTTTCATTGCCCACTTATAGGATTTTCCAACCATTATTGTTCTGGTACATATAATCTGTTTAAATAGCTCAAATTGCATAAGCAATCTATTCTCCTCTCCCAAACCTTTACAATGAGATGTTTAAGTCTCCATAACCTTAGCTATACAGGATTCTAATGCTTGCACTGGGAACTTGCACTCATGAATTCACAGAAGTACCTCAGTAACTGGAGCACATACACTGAGTATGTGAAGCTGAACACTCGGAATAATAGAAAAGTATGAGATAGACAGGGATACCGTTACATTAAAATAAGTGAACTTATAGTGTTAGTCCGTATGACATTTTGGGGGGCGGGGGGGGGGGAGAGAAAATGCCTGAATCGATTGCTTATTTCAGGATGAACTAGTCAGCAATCAGCAATGGATAATTGTTTTATTCCTCTTCATAATATAATTGTTGCGACTGGGTGCATTCTCAGAACCGCTATTTACTTTGCAATAAAAACCATTATGCAGGAACAAATGAACCAGACTTTAAATGGGTGTTACTTTTTTCAAACCTCTAATCCAGTTTGATTATCTATTTGAGGAATAGTTGTATAATTTTTTTACATTGTTATATTGGATCATATAATAAGGGAAAGCCACTGTCCCCTGGGGTGTATTCACAATCACTAGTGTCTCCTTTCCTGTACTTCAGCTTTAACATTAATCTACCATTTCAATCTGCAATGTACTTGTTTGGCCTTTATTGTATAAGAAAGAGGAAGATGACTCCGTGCCTTTCAGATGTACACTTGGTAACATTGTTTTGTAGTGCCAACAAGAAGCAAATTGGACCATTATTAATAAATTAATAATACATACAAAATAGGAGCAGGAGTAGGCCATTCAATAAAGTAATGATGGTTCTGCCCAGGCTTCAATCCCTCTTTCTCCATAGACTTCAACTCCCTGATATTTCAAAAATGTATCTATCTTTTTAAATATTTTGTGATCTAGCCTCCACAATTCTCTGTGATAGAGAATTGTAGACATTCCATACCTTCTAGGAGAAGAAATTACTTTGCATCTCAGTTTTAAATGTGTCCCCTTATTCTGTAACTATGTTCCTTAATTTGAGATTACCTCACTAGTGAAAGCTTCTCCTTGACATCTTCCTTGTCAAGCCTCCTCAGAGTATGTTACATTAAGATCACCCCTCGTTCTTCTAAACTACAATGAATAACTAGTTTAGTCATAAGTAAATCCCTTCATTCAGAAATCAGCCTGCTGAATCTCTTTTGAACTACCTCCAGTTATAAAATATTCCTTTTCAAATACAGAGACCACAACTGTACACAGTACTTGCCAGTGCAGCCTAGTCAAAATCTTGTACAGTTGGAACAAGACTTCCCTGCTTTTAAATTCTAAAACCAACAAAAATGGCCAGAATTCCATTTGCCTGTTTAATTACTTTGTATATCTGCAGGCTAATTTATTGTGTTTCATGTACAATAATATGCAGATCATTCTGCTGCACATTTTTAGAATCTGTCTCAATTTAAATTAGAGTTTCTTATTTTTCCTGACAAAGTGTATGACCTCGCACTTCCCGACATTAATCTCCATCTGCTGAACTTTTGCTCAACCTATCTATATACCCGATAGATTTCTTATATCCTCATCATAAAATGCCTCCTTATTGTCAGCAAATTTGGACACATTGCACTCTGCTCTATGTTCTTTTAAATAAGGTCTGTGCTGTAAGTACAGAATGTCAAAATCTTAGGGCAGCTAATTGCTTTCATGTAAATGGATGGGAGGACTTCATTTAGTTGGCATTGTTTTAATCTATTTGTATTTGTACGAAATTAAATTTTGTATAATAAGCTATTAAATTTTAACATACATTTGTATTAGTTAAAAATATGTCTTTGGTTTTTCAGAAGTATCACAGGACAATAAATTATTTTTCAATGTGGTACTTTTTTGTTTTCTTTGTCATACAGTTGTCTGATTTACTGAAACCAGTTGGAACATCCTGTTGCTCTGATTGACTTGCATTAGGAATAGGAGCATGCTCCATGATTCAGCTACATCATAACTAATCTCCTATTTTCAGTGCTGTCTTCCCACATTATTCCCATATTGTTTGATATTTCCAGTATCTAGAAATTCATTGATTTCTGTTTTGAACATAATGATTGATCCTATGTAGCCCTTTGAGCTGGGTAATTCCGAAGATTCACCACCCTCTGAGTGAAGAAATTCCTCCTAATCTCAGACTTAAATAGTTTGCCTGTTATTCTGAGATGGTGCTCCTTCGTTCTGGATCACATGCCAAGGGAAGCATCTTTCATAAATCTACCCTTTCAGACGTGCAGGAACTTTGCATGTTTCAATGAAATACTGTTACAATGCGATAATCTCCTGTTTCCTAAATGCTATTGGACTGTATATCACAAAAGGAACTCTAAAATAACAAATATGCTTAGTATTGTAATTAGTTGAAACTTTATTGCTGGAACAGCACAGCAGGTCAGGCAGCATCCAGGGAACAGGAGATTCGACATTTCGGGCACAGGCCCTTCTTCAGGAATGAGCAGAGAGCGGAATTAGCCATGCTAAATTGCCCGTAGTGTTAGGAGAATGGGTCTGGGTGGGTTGCTGTTTGGAGGGTCGGTGTGGACGTGTTGGGCCGAAGGGCCTGTTTCCACACTGTAAGTAATCTAATCTAAAAGTGAATAGACTTCAACAAAACATCATTAGCTACGTACATTTTGGGGCAATCTCAAGGCAAGTAGATATCGAGTAAGCAGTATATCTCTTCAGTTTTTTTATTTCTTTAAATATTCACCCAACACGTCAGTGACTCATGTCAAGTCCTTCCTTCACTTTCACGTCCTTGTGATTATACTGATGGTGGAAGTGTTATATTCTCATGCAGTCACCGTCTTTGCCCAGAAAGGGGTTGAAATGTACATATTTGCAATATTTCAGTTTGTGCAAATAATTAAAATTACAAATATCAACAACCTTCTCTGATTGAGGTTAACAGAATGGAAAATAGTCAAACATAGCAAAATACTTCTGCGCATGTGTAACTGTTTTTTGTTGCGAATGACCTGAGAGTTATAGAGTGATGCTAAAAGTTTGTGAAATTTCCTCATCAACTCCAACATTGCAAAAGCAGGTCACTTGGCAACTATCATATTGCTGTTTGTGGGAGCTTATTGTGCCCTGTTTCATTGGCTGAGTAAAAAAAATTTCATTGACCGTAATGAGCCTTGCTGAGGTTCATACAAATGTGACTTTCTTTCTTTATGTATTCTATTTATTCATTAACAACTTCACTGAGGGGTGGCACTACAAACAATCCATCTCTACCTTAATGATATTGTTGCATTACCTTGTAAGATTGACACCCAAATCTTCCCATCGCAGATATAAAGGTCTTTCTTGAAAACATCAAACCAGAGACGGCTGGCTTCAGTCTCAGTGCAGGGTGGGTGGCTTCCAATTGTCACCTTCATGTCTGTTTCTGATTTCAACACAAGAGGAGATCAACAACGTTCGTATTTACCAGAGACGAGTCATTGAGTTAGACACTGTGTGGCTTCACTATGGCTAGGAGAAAGTGAGGTCTGCAGATGCTGGAGATCAGAGCTGAAAATTTCATTTCCCCTCCTCCCACCTTGTCTCAGTCAAATCCATCGAACTCAGCACCGCCTTCCTAACCTGCAATCTTCTTCCCGACCTCTCCGCCCCCACCCCAGTCTGGCCTATCACCCTCACCTTGACCTCTTTCCACCTATCACATTTCCGACGCCCCTCCCCCAAGTCCCTCCTCCCTACCTTTTATCTTAGCCTGCTGGACAAACTTTCCTCATTCCTGAAGAAGGGTTTATGCCCGAAACGTCGATTCTCCTGTTCCCTGGATGCTGCCTGACCTGCTGCGCTTTTCCAGCAACACATTCCAATCCAGTGAGGGAAGTTGGAAGATTTAAGCTGCTATCTTTTTGACGAGAGCCTACTAAGTGAAGGCCTGTCTGTCCTCTAATGTAGACATAGAAGAGCCAATGGCACTATTTTTAATAAGAGTTATAGATACATAGAAAACACAGTAAGATTTCATGCACAGAAGGTAGTCGTCTGGCACATTATGTCCATACCAGTCGATGAATACCTCGTCACACTAATCCCACTCTCCAAATTTTGATTCCTAAACCCATTGACTGTTCCACCGCATGTTTTAATGTGATTATGGTTTTTGCCTGTATTACCCTTTGAACTCGTGGGTTCCAGAACCTCACCACTGATGAGAAAGTTGTTCCAGGTGTCATAGTCAATATTTTTTCAATAATTAGTACAGCATTTCTTTTTGTGGGAGCTTGCTACATGTAAATTGCCTGCTATGTGTCAACACTGACTGTACTTCCAAAGTACTTTATTGGCTGTAAAGCATTTTGGATCTTTCTGTGGCCATAACAGTTACTATATAAATGCAATTTAATTTTAATAACTCAATAGTTACTCATAGAAATCTAATGTTATATCACTGGGATGCTTTTTTGCCATTATTATGGCAATAATGTTTTTTTCAAATTTAAAAAAAAGTTATGATATTTCAGCTACTTTAATCCCATGTGTATCACTGATGATTTGTATTTACTCTGTGGAAATTTTAATTGAGTAGAAGATTTTACTGCATTTTACTTTCTGATTTGCTGTTTGAGAATACTTCAGTGTAATTGGCTGCCAACTCCCTGCGGTGATATCACTGTTACTGTATGCCTAGTGTTTGTCTTGATCTTGCACATATCAAGAAAGGGAAACTTCATGCCTCAGAGATCACTAGATAGCAGAAAATCCCTTTAATACTTCAAAGTACTCTTTTGGTATGATCCTAGATATTGAATATTGTTAGATATTATTACTGGAGCGAATCATAGATTTACATTTAAATAGTTCCCATTTCTGTCTTTGTTCACTCCTTTCCTCAGCAATATTTTGTGTTTGATTTTGTCTACTTTCTGTGGTTTTATTTACCCTAATGAAGAAGAGCATATCTTCTCAACATCACAACTATTGATCTCACCCTGCTTGGCTGTTGTATGGAACCCCCTACGTGTTAACCCCTTAAAGCCAAATACATAACAATATTGTCAAATTTGATGGAATTTTAATGCATTTACTTTAGGGGAAATTTGGCATGTTA
This sequence comes from Chiloscyllium plagiosum, assembly GCF_004010195.1. NCBI lineage: Eukaryota > Metazoa > Chordata > Chondrichthyes > Orectolobiformes > Hemiscylliidae > Chiloscyllium > Chiloscyllium plagiosum. The sequence continues at coordinate 97,423,325 of NC_057715.1, read as the reverse complement.
ATATGCTGCAGTTTTTCTTATCTGCGATGTTTTGTGTTATGTTGCTGAAAATATTACTGATGAAATACTTAGCAGTTGTAGTAAAATCATGCGTATACTTAGGATGAAGAAGATTATGAGTACCACATATGCTTGGTCCAGTTCTTGTTGGATTCATTTGGATATCAAAGTTGAAACTTTATTGCTGGAACAGCACAGCAGGTCAGGCAGCATCCAGGGAACAGGAGATTCGACGTTTCGGGCACAGGCCCTTCTTCAGGAATGAGCAGAGAGTGTTCAGCAGGAGAAGATAAAAGGTAGGGAGGAGGGACTTGGAGGAGGGGCGTTGGAAATGTGATAGGTGGAAAGAGGTCAAGGTGAGGGTGATAGGTGGGAGTAGGATGGAGGCGGAGAGGTCAAGAAGAAGACATTTCCAACTCCCCTCCTCCAAGTCCCTCCTCCCTACCTTTTATCTTCTCCTGCTGAACGCTCTCTGCTTATTCCTGAAGAAGGGCCTGTGCCCGAAACGTCGAATCTCCTGTTCCCTGGATGCTGCCTGACCTGCTGTGCTGTTCCAGCAATAAAGTTTCAACTTTGATCTCCAGCATCTGCAGACCTCACTTTCTCCCCTAGTATTGTAATTACCACTGTTGATATGTTTTTACATTGTTGTACATAATGGACATCTTTATACATGTAAACACTGGTGAACTTTGTATAATTTATACAAATTGATGTCAGTTTATCATAGTTTCTAAAATAAATGACTAATTAATCTCATTAGACATTGCAGATTCCACCCTTTGTTCTGCAAGTGTACCCAATCTTTACACTGTTGAATAAATTAATTATTGAATTTTTACTACGCCTGGTCATTGTAACAAGTAGAATTTTGATTTGTATCTATAGTTCCTCACATTGAATTTCTGATCTCCAGTTCAGATTTCCAGCATCTGTTCTTGTTTGAGATTTAGAGTCATAGTTTTACACCAGAGAAGAGTCCTTTGGCTGATCAAGTCTACACTGACATTCCTCATGAAGAGCTTATGCCCGAAACTTCAACTGTCCTGCTCCTCCAATGCTGTGCTTTTCCAGTACCACACTTTTCGACACTGACCTATCTATACTAATCTGACTTGCTGACACTTGTCATTGCGTCTAAGACTATGAGCCATTTCCAGTATTCATCCATGTATATTTTAAAGTTTGTGAGGTTTCCCACCTGTACTACCCTGCAAAGCTGTGCATTCCTGATTCACACCATCCTTCAGTTAAGAGGTACAACTGCTTTCTATCCACTGTGCCCATGCCTCTCATAATCTTACATACTTCAATCAGGTCCCACCCCGTCAGCTTTCTCTGTTCGAAAGAAAATAAACTGAGCTTATCCAGCCTCCCTTCAAAGCTGAAATGCTCCATCCAAGGTAACACTTTGACAGTAACTGTACATGGTACCTCAGCTGTGGCCTAACCAAAGTTCCGTACAGGTCCAGCATTACCTCCCTGCTGTTATAATCTATGACATGACTGATAAAAGCAAATGCTCGTTTTGCTTTCTTAACCAGTCTATTATACTGTCCTGTTGCCATCAGGCATTTATGGACAAGCACCTGAAGATCCCTCTGAGTTTCCTACCATACTGCCATTCATTAAATATTTCTGTGTCTTTTCTTCCAAAACACATTACCTCACACATTTCAACGTTAAATGCCATCTAACTGTCAGACCAACCAGTCTTCCTTTAACCTAAGACATTCCTGACTGTCAGTCACAAAGCCAAGTTTTGCATCTACATTAGACCCTCTCGTACCTGCAGGGTATACGTTCCAGGACCTAGCGCTGAAGGCTGAAACTGCGATTGGAGCAAGCCCATTCATTTAAATGGGAAATGTATCTTCCCAGCCTCCTGGTCCCTGATTCTGGGATGTTCTATTTTATATGTTTGGGCCACAGGAAACCACGGGTAAATGAAATCGGGGTAACCGGATCTGCGGATACTGGGGCGGGTGGGGGGGCAGGCGCCCTGTACTGCAAACATAGTTTTCAGTCCACACCTCCCCCGCCAAAATCTTCACCTCATTTATATTTTTATATATATGTGTTCATGTGCAACAAGGGACCCAGAACTCAGCCCTATGGTATGTCACTGTACACTGGCATGCAGTCACACAAGCAACTTTCTATCACCACGCTCTGTCTCCTTCCACAAAGCCAATTTTGGATTCATCTTAGCAAGTGACCCTGGATCCCATGTACTTTTACCTTCTTTATCAGCCTCCCGTGTGGACTTTGCCAAAGACTTTACTGAAATCTGTATAAACTTCACAACTACACTATTCTCATTGACATACCTAGTCACCTCAAAAAATTCAATCAAATCTGTTGGACATGATATCCCTCTGACAAAGTCATGCTGACTATCCCTAGTCAAATCTTATCTCTCCAAGTGGAGATTAACTCTTGCTTTCAGAACTCTCTCTCTGTCTCCATAGTTTCCCTACCGCTGATGTGAGAATGGTCTGCAATTCCCTGGTTTATCCCTACCACCCTTCTTGAAAAGTGGAAGCACATTAGAAGTCTTCCAGTCCTTTGGTACCTCCCCTATGGCCAGAAAGGAATTAAAAATTTGGGTGAGGGCCCCTGTAATTACCTCCTTTACCTTCCACAGCTGCCTAGGATACAACTGATAATCTTAGACACCTCAACCTGAGGATTTGACCATTTTTAAGCCCACCAAAACCTCCAATACCTCTTCACTCCTTATGTCAATTTGCTGAAGAGCCTCACAGTCCTTCCCCACAAATTCCTACATCTCCCGCCCCCCCCCCCCAAGTGAAAACAGATTTACTCATTTAACACCCCTCCCATGTTCTCTTGTTGTTTGGTTGTTCTCCTGGTCCCTAATGGGCCCTACTCTTTCACTGGTTATCCTCTTCTCTTTCATATACTTAAAGAAGATTTTTGGACTCTCTTGAATTTTACCCACCAGTGCTTTTTCGTGCCCCCTCTTTGCTCTCCCAGTTGCTTTCTTAAGTTCTCCCCGAACTTTCTAAACTTCACGAGGGCATCCAATCATTGCTAAAAGCCTCTCTTTTCCTTCTAATCTGATTATTCATAGACATTCAGGGTTCTCTGGTCGTGTTGCTTCTACATTTCATCCTAATGGGAATGGTTGGGTCTGTATTTTCCTCATTTCCTTTTTAAATGCCTCCTACTGTTCTGCTGTAGATTTTCCCACAAGTAACTGTTCCCAAGTCTACTTTGGCCAGATCCTACCTTATTTTGACACAATCTGCCTTGCCCCAGTCCAAAACCCTTTGTGGCAGACCATCTTCTTTTCATTTCCATAACAGCTGTAAAGCGATATTGTGGTCCCTATCATTAAAATGCTCTCCCACTGTCACCTGAAACATCTGTCTGGCTTTGTTCTCCAGAATTAGTTCCAGCACAGCACCATCCTTTGTTGGATCTTCTACATGTTGACACAAAAAATGTTTCCTGAATACATTTCAAGAAAGCAGCTCCCTCTAATCCCTCTACACTATGACTATCCTGATTAATTTGAGTTGCCTACCAGGATATCCCTTGGATTTTTTCCCAACCCCCTTGTGTAGCTGGCCACCCATAGTGCTGTGAACTTTGCTCTTGCTGAGTTCCCCAGTGGAACATTCACTGCCATTGTTTTCCAACACAGAAAAATGAATACCAAGCGAAATGGCCTCTTGGGCTTTCTTCTCTGCCTGCCTTGCCCCTTTGCTCTGCCCAGTGGTCACTCATTCCCACTCTGCCTGAAGCTCCTTAGTCTGCAGGGTGACCACCTCAGAAAATGAGTGATCCATATAGCCCTCAGTCTCATGAATGCACTTCTGTACCTCCAGCCGATGCTCAAGCTGTTCAAACTGGATGCACATCCTACAGATTTGGTCATCCAGACTGCTAGAAACAACTCGGAATTCCAACGTGCTGCAAACAATACAACACACTGGCCTGGGCTCCCCTACCATATCAGTTAAATTTAAATAACCTTACATTTAAGAATACAGGAAAAGAAGTGCTAAACCCACACCCTGAAGACCCAAATGCAAAATGCTAAGAAAAAGCACTATGGAAACAGAATAAAAACAACATTAACTAAAAGTATAAGTCACAATAGATTATAATGTATGAATACTATTCTTGGTCTTGATCCCTTGGAAGAGAGATGTTTTACCATCATCAGATAAAAGAAATCAGACAATGTTGTTGAGGGCGGCATGGTGACTCAGTGGTTAGCACTGCTGCCTCACAGCACCAGGGTTCCAGGTTTGATTCCAGCCTCGGGTGACTGTCTGTGTGGAGTTTGCACATTCTCCCTGTGGGTTTCCTCCGGGTGCTCTGGTTTCCTCCCACAGTCCAAATATGTGCAGGTGAATTGGCTATGCTAAATTGTCCATAGTGTTAGGTGCATTAGTCAGAGGGAAATGGGTCTGGGTGAGTTGTTCTTCAGAGGGTCGGTGTGAACTGGTTAGGCCGAAGGGCCTGTTTCTACACTGTAGGGAATCTAATCTAAAACCTACACCTTTTTTGTACATCTCTTTGTAATAATAGAGGCTTTATGAATAGATTGCCTTTCCAAACATGAGTAACAATGCTTCATCTTCCAGTTTGGCACTTTACAGACCTCTGGACTCAACATCGAGATCAACGACTTCAGATTGTGAACTTTCTCGTCCATTTTATTTCATTTTTTTTTGCCTGTGCCAATCTGTATCTTGCTTTTGTGGACACATAGATGTCCTTCCTTCTGCCATTCCCCACCCACAACCACCAGCTTCCTCTTTCATCGGGATGAAACCCAGTTCTGAAGAGTCGTACTGGAATAGTTAATTGCATTTCTCTCTCCACAGATGATGCCCAGTCTGCTGAATTTTCCTGCATTTTGTTTTTTTCTATTTCAGATTTCAAGCATCAACAATATTTTGCTTTTATTTTAGTTGTTGTTCAGTGTTTTTGAGACAAAATATGGCTTAAAATGTCACTGCATGAAAATGTCACAGTACACCGAGCCTGAGGAAGACATGAGAGGATATTGAGGAAGAGTGTAGTATACACTTGGGGTGCAAGCTGACACACAGAGGACATTTATTTTGTAGTTTAAGTTCACTTGGTGTCCTTCATCAAGATCAACAGATAAATACCTCAAATTGAAAGAAATCCTGTGCCACAATCAGTGAATTTGCACCACAAAGAAAAGACCACTTTGCTTTGGTCTATATTTGGAATGATTTCCTGCTCTCCTGCATTGTCTGAATGCAAATGTTGCATCAACTTCACAGAGTTCAAATTGTAGTCAACTCCTAATGCACTCTCCATGTTTATGCCAGTTTGTACCATGCATCCCTTGAGTGGGTATCTTTGCCCCTTGTTCAGGAGAACAGAAAGATTCTGCCTACTGATCCTGGGCAGACAAATAATTGTATTTTTCCATCTGTCAACTAGGTTCTGTAACATGTTAAAATTCAATTAACATGAGTGAGTGAGTGTGATCCCTACTCTCCAGCTGTCACTCAACCCCACACTTACAATTTCACTAATACAATTTCATTGGTTAGGTCAGTCAAAAATGAACAGGTGATTGTTACACCATGTTAGAAGGATTGCATCAATCAAAATTGGCAGAATTTAAGGCTAGTTCTGTTTAAACTATGTACAAAAGGTATTATAGTAAACTTAATGAAGTCACAAAAATTATGTCCCTGAGAAGTGAGCATGCTGACCTAATCTGTCGTTGATTCCCAAATCCATCCTCCTCTCAAGTGAGAAATGGCAGCTTGCAAATTTTACACATTTCTATCAATTATTATTTTCCTGAGGTTATTTATGCAGAAGAACATCTTCCAAATAAATGTGGTAACCTCTGAAGATTAACCATGTATTCCCACATTAGATGAGATTCCACTTAGTTAAATTAAACCTATGACTTAGAGACATTTGTAGCTGAAAATGTGTTGCTGGAACAGTGCAGCAGGTCAGGCAGCATCCAGGGAACAGGAGAATCGACGTTTCAGGCATAAGCCCTTCTTCAGGATTCCTGAAGAAGGGCTTATGCCCGAAACGTCGATTCTCCTGTTCCCTGGATGCTGCCTGACCTGTTGTGCTGTTCCAGCAACACATTTTCAGCTCTGATCTCCAGCATCTGCAGACCTCACTTTCTCCTTAGAGACATTTGTACAATGTTTCATAAAAGTTAGAATTTTAACTATCATTTAATTTGGACTTTTATGGCTTTGTTTATATTGGTATTTTGGCTGATCCTTATTTGGTAATCCAGACTTGTGCTAACATTTGGTTCCAAATTGTGAATGCAATCAAGATTTCTGGACTATATTCAAATACACCTGCTAGTAAAATGAATATTGTTTAGATTAAACTAGATGGATAGCAGATCATCTGTTTTCCCCCAAAATGCAGCATTACACACAATTGTATAAATCTTTGGTTCCTGTTTATGCCCTGAAAGATCTTAAATTTCCAATGTCAATACATCATCTCTTTGTAACATCTTCATTATATTATTTCCCCTATTGTCCAGATTTGTGGGATTATCCTCAATCATTTCAGCAGTTGATTTTTCCACTATGGCTCAGTGATCTTATAAATACGCAATGTATAAGAGGGCTTCCGTCATCACAAATGAGATTTCCATCTATTAATTTTTTTTTTCTCAAGCATCCATATCCCCTCAGCAAATGCAGCCAGGGTCAGGTAGGTAATGGCTCAGAGGGTTAGGCTATCTCTGCCAGTAACCAGGCTGTGAGCAAGCTGCCTGTTATCCCACAGAGAGGGAACAGTCTGCTACCGATTGCTAGAGTTGAGCTCCTAGGGTTAGTAACTGGAGCCAGGCCCTTGAAGGCTGCAAGATGATGTCAATGAAAAATATCAAAACTGGCTATGCTCAACTTTGGTGAGGTAATTGTGCAAACTGGCTTCTGATCCCAGTCAAAATTTTAAAAATTTCTTGCTGGATTTTTAAACAAAAAACACAAAATACTTTAATATATTTTCTTTATTGTCTGAGCTGTTAAAGCTAATTACAGTGTAACTGCTTTAAGACTTTGCAATTTGATTTTCAATATCTTTTATGCATCTACCAGTGTTGAAAATTTCTCACTTGGCAATTAAGTGGGTTTATATCTTGTTAAATACCTCATTAAAATCAGCTCATCTTACCAAAGATGTCAAACAAACTAGACATTGGTGTTGCCAACACTGAGCTCAAGTTGCTAACTAATCTCTGGCTTGCCAAAGATATCAAGCATACCATCCATAGAAGCCTCTTTGGCATTTCTCCCCACAACCACCATGGCACTTCTCCCACCCACTTGCAAAACACAGGTAGCATAGACCAGCATGTCTGAGGGCATCTGCAAAATACTAAGATATTGCTACAAGGATACTTTGCACAAGAGGAACAGGCAACCAGCTCAGGGCTTGAACCAGGCAGTATCTTAGCACTGCTCACTTAGTGAGTAGTTGAATGGTCATGGCATGTATGTCCAATAGACCTTCCAGGTGAGAAGGAGGTTCACCTGCCTCTCTTCTAACCTAGTTTACTGCATCAGGTGCTCTGTGGTCTTTGCTACATTGGGGAGAGCAAACGTGAACTAAAGGGAATGCTTTGCCTACCACCACAGCCAGGCCTGGGGAAGTCAACCAGACCTCCCAGTCATTGCCCATTTTAAATTCCCCTTCCTGGCATGACCATCCTTGGTCTCCATTTCCACAACAGACCACACTACAAAATGGAGGAACATCTCACCTTCTGCCTCCACCCCAGAGAACTGTTCCAGTTTCAAATAAACTCCCTTTCCAGCTCAGACTCCCTTCTAGCCCCTCCCTGCCACCAACCAGATTCATTCCTCCTATTGAGGAAACAGGTCATACCCACTACTTGTCCCCACTTCACCATCCCCTTAATCTGCAGCTCCCTCTACACCCACCCCCAGTCTTGAAGGGTGACACCCAAAATGTAAGTTCTCCACCTCCTGATGCTGGCCTGGCTTGCTGTGTTTTTCCAGCCTCCTATTTCCTGTCAGACAGAGCAGCAAGAAATGCATTCATTGAAGCTTCAGCATCAAACCTAAAGAGATAGTCATTTTTGCCCTTCTTGGAACAAAATGGTGCCAAATGTTTTTCCTCTTATTGCTAATTGCTTTTATCAAACCACCCCAATTAAATTATGAAACAGGACTATTGGTTTAAAATTACTACTACAACTACACCATGAGATTAGTGCTGCTAAGTTTTAACTGCTGGCTTTTGGGATGCCTTAGAGCATAGGTGCAGCTAGATTTGACCCTTTTTCACTGTTTGCAAGGCCATGCTGTATGTATATATATTAGCCATTTCCAATGCTACTATTAGAAGACAGCATGTCATAATACTTTGCCTTTAAGTTGACATGTAAATACAAAATTATTTCAACACGTTTGATGCAAAGAGGGGAAGGATTATATTTATTTAAACAAATCAGTATAAAAGACACTAGATATTAGAATCCGAACTTGTACACATTTCTTACTGCAAGAAAAACGTCAGCAAACCAGATTATAGTGCTGAGGTGCTTTTAAAGCAAAAAAAATTACTGCATGATATGTTTCACTTTCAAAACAATGTAAAGATCAGAAATAGAGTTGCTTTCTAGATGTGTCACACCAAACAAACTAAACCAGAGAAATAGCAGTGCTGTAGAAACTCAGTAGGTCTGGCAGTGTCTGTAGAGAAAGGAAGAGTTCAAGTCTAAACTGTAGAGATGTTAAGTTTCATTAAAGTCAAATCAAAATATTAACTCTTTAGTTGCAGCCAGATCTGTTGAGCATTCCAGAGTTTGTTCTTAAATGAAAATTTTCATCTGAAATTTTTAAGATTTTCTGGAATTAAAAGCAACTGTGTTTTAACTTTGAACCAATCGTTGCTTGATAATGTGGTCCTTAAATCATACTTCTAGTCATTTACTTTATCCATTTTTGACAAGTACAGAAGAGTATGCTATACTGATTGGAGTATGGAGGGAGAGGGCCAGAGTTTGACCTAGCAACACTCTCACCCCATTAGTGCACTTTTTGTTTTTACAAAAACATCTATATTCAATATTTCAATTTGGATAACAAATCACTGGTAATGCCAGAAACCAGGAGGTACAAAGGGAAAGAATGGGGTTATTAGTTTGCTTCTATATTTCAGAACAGACAAGACACCTTCAAAAAAACTATTCACAAAATACCTCAAATTAAGAAATAAGCCAGCAGCAAGGTATGGCATTGCCATCGACCAGCGACATGCCCACAGTTTAAACCATTCTTTAAAACAGAATGATTAAGAAATCAAAGCCCTTTGATTTATATAATGTGGTAAATATTAAATTTTATATGTAAAACTATAAAAATGTGGAACATTAAGATTATTCCCAGGATTGCTTGACCAGCATCATTGCACGTTTCATCTGTTCATAAGTGACAAACATTACCACGTTCCATGAACCTAGACGCAGGAAGGAGGGCATAAACCTGTTGCAAAATAAAAATTTTGGTTGTAATCAATTGAGAAAGTAAATTGTTCAATATCTATTTTTGAAAAGGTCTCAAACAAGCAATGGATAAGTAATATTGAGAGTTATGGAGGCAGATTTTAAAAATCGAGCAGCAGATCAGTTGTGAGGAGGCAATGGCTAGTGGTATTAATCACTGGACTGTTATTTCAGAAACCCAGGTAATGTTCTGGGGACCTGGGTTCAAAGTTCTGCCACAACAGATGGTGGAATTGGAATTCAATAAATATCTGAAATTGATATGAATCCATTGCCAATTGTCAGGAAAAACCCATCTAATTCACTAATGCCCTTTAGGGAAGGAAACTGCCATCTTTACCTGGTCTAACCTACAGCAATGTGGTTGACAATAAGGATGGGCAATAAATATTGGTCTAGCTGGTGATGCCATCATCCAGTGAATGAATTTTTAAAAAAATTTAGCCTGATAGAGTCATGGGGATGTTATCAATGACAGTCCAGTGACTGGTAGTCTGCCAGCACAGGGTAGGCTAATATCTTGTTGGAAGGGTACAAACTACCCAAAGTGACATTGAACAGGAGTGGGAGAAGGCAAGAACAGAGTTACACGACAAAGAATATTTGTGGGTCTTGGTGGAAAACAAGGCTAGCTTAAAAACTATGAGCAGTGCTGGAGTGGGAGTAGGATAGCCCCATAACCGCTCACCTCTGGGAAAGAAAACCACTTTAATATCATAGTCAAGAGGCTTAGTTCACCAGCAAGGGGAAAAATTGGAGGGGGATCAAGTTCAGACATCTGAAGATAAACATTGTAAGTGTGGTGGGAAGAAAGAATAGCAGTATTATTGGAGGGTGGAAGTGAAATAAAAGATGCCCATTTAGAAGCAAGGAAACTCAAACCCAAAGTATTTATAGCGATTAGGCTCTTGAACATTCACAAGTTCCATATTTATGATAAGGGCACTGCACAGAACAGTAATTGGATTGGTTTGGAATTGTACTGTTGGTTGGTTAGAATTAAAAATGGTATGAAAATACTCTTGATTTCAAGTTCAAAAATTCCATATTGGTTAAAGAGAGAGTTACCCTTTATAGAAAGCTGTGAATCCCTCTTTTGTCAGCATGATAAAGGCACAGTTTAAGGCACTGCCGTACTGGCCAGGAGCAGAGTTCATGTATCTGGTTTTTACCACATCAACGGGTGAAGCTACAATGGTTGTGCAGAATCCAGCGCCAAAAGCAGCACAAAAGTGGCATGGCAGGTTATCTGCAATCAAAATCAGAATGATCAGTTTGTGCTATTAAAAGTTTTAGCCTTTTATACTGGCCATTGTGCAATGCTTACCAGTCATAAAATTATTCTTGATCAGCCCTTCTTTGATCAGATCATATGTCACTAGTTCGGAGCAGTTCACAATAGAATTTCGAATAATATTTGGCAAAGTACCTGCAAAAGTCAACCAATGCTTGTGACATTGGAATTAATCTCTTCATTGTGCACAAAATTGAAGTCATTCAACTTATTATGAATTCTATTGGCTCCTTTTAACTATTTTTAAAAAAGCAATGAGCTGACATTATTTTAAAAAGGTCAAAACCTGACAGTGATTAGTTTGTGGATTTGGGGGCTTAAAAACTCATTGTGAATCAATTTCAGAAGTGGAGACCAGCTTCAAGTATTTTCAGCATTTTTTATTTCAGATTTTAAAGAGAAAAAAAAAAGGAGTTAGTAGGGCTACAAAAGTGGCTATGAAAATGGCAGACAGTATTAAGGAAAATCCCAAGGCATTTTATACATGTACAAAAAGGAGCAATAATAGCTAGGGAAAGGGTAGGTCCGCTCAAAGACAAAGGGAATTTATGTGTGTGGAGCTACAGGATGTGGGCAAGGTCCTCAAATACTGCATTGGTATTCAAAGGAGAAGTGGATGAAGAGTCTAGAGATTGGTATGTTGATATAAAAACAAAGCATTAAAGGGTGGACAATTCCTCAGGACCTGATGAGATCTATCCCAGAATGCCAAGGGAATTGCTGAGATCTTGCACAAAAAAAAATCTTTGTATTCTCCTTAGTTACAGGGGAGGTCCTAGAGGACTGGGGAAATAGCTAATGTTGTTCAGGAAGCTACAGGTCAGTGAGCTTTGTGTCAGCAGTTGGGAAATTAGGAGATTCTTAAGGAAAGCATTTACTCACATTTGGAAAAGCTATGGATTTATAGCAATGGGTAGCATAGCTTTGTATGGGGAAGGTTTTGTCTCTCAAATTTGAGTTTGAGGAAGTGACAAAGATAATGGATTAGGGCAGGGTGGTGGTCTACAAGGATTTTAACAAGGTCCCTCTGGACAGGCTGATACAAAAAGGTGAAGTCACATGGGATTCATAGTAGCTGGTAAACGTGAATACAGAATTGGCTTGGTCAGAAGAGTGGCAAAAGGGTGTTTTTTTAAAAAGCTGAAAAATATGTGACCAGTGGGGTTCCACAAAACAGTTCTAGGAACCCTGTTTGAAATATCTACAAGTTTTATAGGTGACACAAGGATTGGGGGAAACTGTGGATAGGGAGGAGGATTGCCAGAGGATGCAAAAGAACAGATAGGCTGGAAACCGGAGCAGAGAAATGGCAGGTGGATTTTAATCCAGATACAGGAAGTGGCAGAACCCTCAACAGGAAAATAGCAACAACTGGATAAGGTGGTCAAGAAGGAATATGGCATCAGTTGTGGCAGACTATAGAAAATTGTCAAGTCATCTTGTCACTATAGAACTTTATGCAATATTCAAAATGTGGCCTAACTACAGTTCTGATCACCACACTATCAGAAGGATGTGGAGGCTTTGGAGAGGGTACAAAAACAGTTTACCAGGGTGTTGCCTGGTCAGGAGGGTATTAGCTATTACTAGAGATGGGACAAATTTGTTGGTTTTCAACGGAATGGGGTGGCACGGTCGTCCAATGATTAACACTGCTGCCTCATAGCACCAAGGACTTGGGTTCGATTCCAGCTTCGGGCGACTGCCTGTGTGGAGTTGCACGATCTTCCAGTCTGGAAGCCTCCAGAACCCAGGTTTCTTCTGGGTGCTCCGGTTTCCTCCCACAGTCCAAAGATGTGCAGGTTAGGTGAAGTGGCCATGCTAAATTGCCCATAGCGTTCGGTCCATTAGTCAGGAGTAATTACAGAGTAGGTGAATGGGTCTGGGTGGGTTACTTTTTGGAGGGTTGGTGTGAACTTGTTGGGCCGCAGGGCCTGTTTTCATACTGTGGGGAATCTAAGAATTAGAGATGCAGATGAGCAACCTGATAGAAGTTTACAAAATTATGAGAGGCAATGTATAGAATGCATAGTCAGAGGTTTTATACCCCCCAGGGTAAACTGTCAATTAGTTAGGCTAAAGGTACTAATAGGAGAACGTTTAAAACAGGAAGTGAGGGAGGCAAGTTTTTTTATTTTGAAAAAAAAGGTAATAAATGCCTGGAATTCACTGCCAAGAGATGTTGGAGGAGTTGGATACAATAGCAACATTGAAGAGGCATCTTGACAGATGCATGAATAGATCCAGGGAATAGAGACATGGACCATGAAGAGACAAGGGGTTGTGAGTGCAGACTTGGTGGGCCGAATGGCCTGTTCTTTCTTTGCAGTCCTGGTGCTTTGCCTTCAATCTAGGCAGTTTTTGCCATAAAATCCATAGTTTGCATCCACCTGTCTCAGCTAGGTTTTTTAAATTTGACAGTCTTTCCTTGCCTCTTCAGGAAGTTGTAGCAAAGCAAAACAAAATTGATTCAGTCATTGAGCAGCCAATATTAGACCCTAAATATTCCCACTTCAGCCCTTCAAAGTGCTAATTAATACAATTATCCCTCACAATGGTAATGGTGGAATGCAGACCAGTCTTTAACACTAGATCTAGTAACTCAAATCAACTAGGGAAACAGTAATAAAATGTATGAGACTTTCAGACCTTTCCACAATCCTGGAAGTCCTTCCTCCTTAGCGATTTTTCTGTAGGCGTTTATGGTCCCACTGTACCTCTTACGCACACCAGTTTGGTTAGATTGTGCTTGAAACCTTACTTTCACCACATCGGTTGGCTGTGCCATTGTGACTGCCAAGGCTCCTGTTGTGCAGCCAGCAAGCAAACGACTACCAATGGTAATAGCTGGGGATGGAAAAAGGAAAGGAGATGATTAGTGCAAGGAGAGGGAGGAGGGTCTGGAAATCATTTAAACTAGGACAGGATTTGGAGATGTCACCCACATGCATATTTGTGGGGTGAATTTGTACTTGCAGTTACATTGCACTTTGCTCAAAAGCTGCATGAATCTATAAAAGATTCTGTTAATTCACTTTTTAGATTAGAAATCAGCCTAAGTGGCACAGACACCAGCATATAGGGAGATACCAATTGTTAATGTGTTGAAGGTGTTATCAGCCCAGATAAAGTTAACCTGAGAATGTAACTTTTAAAAATGTTTTGAGATTTACATATGAAAGTAGTGAAATCATCATAGCCATTCTAACAGACGAGAGACTTAAACAATCAAGGTCTTTTTTAATGTATAATTTCAGTTACATCACACTGTAAACCTTTGCTACAAATTCTGTGTCTTACTATAGTGTACTCCACAACTACCTGAAGGAGCAGTCCTCCGAAAGCTAGTGCTTCCAATTAACCTGTTGGACTATAAATCAGGTGTAGTGTGATTTTTTTACCTTTAAATAAAAAGGACAGAGATTACCAAAAATCAAGGTTTGCTTGGACAGGTTCATAAAGGACAAAGAATGGTTAATTTGATATGGAAACATTGGGGTGACTGATTGCTTGTAGGGCAAATGTTACATTGCAGCTTGGAACAATAGAATAATAGCAGCATAGCCACCCTTCTGGGTAGAATCAGCTCATTGCACCTGGGCTGGTTCTTCCTCATACAAATAGCTCCACCCCCTTTTCCACAGCCCTGGAAAACATCTCAAAATCCCTTTCAAAATTTACATCTTGCCTTCACCAAATAGTACGTGCCACATTATAACTAGTCTTTAAAATATGGTCCTCTTCTCTTCTTTACCCCTCCCCCACCACTAGACTTTTTTTTAAAAAAAACCATCACTTCAATTCAGAATCCAGATGAAATGGCTTCTTCCTACTGACCTGATCAAAATCTCTAGTTTGAACATCAAATTATTTGTTTTTTTTAAAAAGGTTAGATCCAGCATTTCTAATATTTCATCAACTGAAGTTCCTTCATTCTTCCTTTTCTGATAAATCTGCTCCATAATTTTAAAATGTGCCAAAAACATATGTCATCTTTGAGACAATACTGCTGGTGAGGTCTAAAATCAGTGATTTATCATAAAAACCCTTGCTTTTGTATTCAGTGCCTCTATTACAAAAGCCAAGAGATTCTGTACTCTATCAACTAGTCACTGAAGTCTGCACAGACATTTGGTCTTATAAAATTGTACCATTTAGACTCAATTACTTTCCCTTAGAATATAGATCACCTCAATATTAAAATTCCATCGGTATCTATTGAAGCCTGATGAAGGGCTTTTGCCCGAAACATCGATTTTCCTGCTCCTCAGATGCTGCTTGACCTGCTGTGCTTTTCCAGCAACACAAACAACTACCCGTTAATTTTGCCCAGGCTTGTGCCCGGGAGTGGTTACTCCACTGTCACATGGGAATATTTACACCACAAAGCAATTAAACCATCAAAAGACAGGTCTATTTAAATAGTTGGAGATAATTGTATGCCCATTCAAGATGTTCAGTATGATGTCCTGTTTGAGGACATCTTGGGCAAGGTCAGCAATAGTGGCACAATGAATGCAGTCAAACAGTTTTCACTGCTGCCATGCACTTGCAGGTCAACTACACAGACTGTTGACCCAAGTACCGTTCTAGGAGTAAAGCAGTTCAATATTTTTGTCTTGAATCTCAGGCAAGCAAAGGGTACAGACAGTCCTTAGAATTTCTCTACAGCAACCATCACACTAGCATTCCAAACTTAGAAACACCTTCAACAGCAAAATGCAGTGTTGGTTTGACCATTGGCATCAGGAAGATAAGGTCTTCAGAATGGTTCAGGATGTTACCACACTAATCAGCTGTTAGCATTGATGGTGGGATATTGAAAGTAGTTTGCATTAAATCAGAAAAGCTGTAATTTGTTGCATTTGAAATGTGAAGAACTGACAAGAGCACCAAACAGCAAGGTTTACCAATCCCACATCTTCAGTACACTCTTCTACATTATAAGATGCAGACAATATCTACCCATATTGTGGCAATGTGCATCTTCCAGGTGGTGTACATTAACCCACTAAGGCTCCATTGACAGAACCTTCCCAAATGCTTATCTGCTACCAACTAAAGAGGTAAGGGCAGCATCTATATGGCAACACCTAATGCATGTCCATGTCCAAGCCACACACCAGCCTGATAATGGTACAAAAATCACCATTCACTGGTGAAACACAAACACCATTGAGTGTACCTACACTATATAGGCTGTACTGGCTGAAGTTAACAGCCATCATGCTCTCCAGGTGAATGAATATTGGCATAGCCAACAAATCCCTGAGCAAATAGAGGCTCAACAATTTCCACCTTCACTGTCTTAATCATATTCTCAGCTTTCCCTGGTACCAAGTTACCACCTCAATAGGAATCAGCAAGCTAACATCATGTGCTGGTTCTAATATCTACCAGGTAGCAGACTGCTACACCAAACGTGTCAGAGAATGCTACAGGCTCCTGAACCACACATTATGCTTGTCATAGTCAACTGTCACTGCACCAACCCTGCCTCAAGATGGAAGGTGCTCCTTTCAGGATGAGCTTATATCCATTATAAGCTCATCCTGTGGTTGGTACGGTGGCACAGTGGTTAGCACTGCTGCCTCACAGCACCACAGACCCGGGTTCAATTCCCGCCTCAGGCGACTGACTGTGTGGAGTTTGCACGTTCTCCCAGTGTCTGCGTGGGTTTCCTCCGGGAGCTCCGGTTTCCTCCCACAGCCCAAAGATGTGCAGGTCAGGTGAACTGGCCATGCTAAATTGCCCGTAGTGTTAGGTAAGGGGTAAATGTAGGGGTATGGATGGGTTACGCTTCGGCGGGTCGGTGTGGACTTATTGGGCTGAAGGGCCTGTTTCCACATTGTAATGTAATCTAATCTATACTCATGCCTGAAGGTACTCACCATCAGATCCATTGGTGTAGAAGTGTTTGACAGAATCGTAAAGCCCAATACGCACTGATGCAAAGCTCATCTGACGTTGAAGACCAGCCACCAAGCCATTATAGAGACTTCTTGCTCCTTCAGTTTTCACAATTGTCACCATGGTACCAAAGACCCCTCTATACTTTGGAGAGGTCACATTGTTGATAGATTTGTATTCTCCTTGAATCTGAGTGTATGAACAAGACTTCTATAATTTCAGCCACAATCAAGTTGCTTATGTCTTTAAAAAAAAAGAGTTTCAAACAGTTCTTTCGTTTGCATTAGTCATTTATAAAGAAAAGAAAATGCTAAACTTTAATGAATGCAAGCCCCTGTCCTGTTATGCTGGGGAAGTTGCATTTCATGGAACATAAACAGTTCTAGATTATATGTGCCAAGGTCTCAGTGCTACAAACCACAGAGGTGCTGTTTGCCTTGGTTTCTGTATTGTGATACCACACCTTTGACAAGATCCTCCAGTCCCTCTGCAAGATCAGCATCAAGCAAAAGTGGAAACATACCAGTGACTATTCTGTCATGAAGGAAAATCCATCTTGATCGCATGGGGAGGTGATGGCCTCATGGTATTATTGCTGGACTGTTAATCCAAAGGCCCAGGTAATGTTTTAGGGACCCAGGTTCGAATCCTGCCATGGCAGATGGTAGAATTTGAATTCAACAAAAAAAAAAATATAGAATTAAGAATCTAATCATGACCATGAAACCAGTGTTGAAAAAACCCATCTGAATCACTACTAGTGTCCTAGCCAGCAATGTCCTCATCCATGAATAAAAAAAAATCCATCCAGTCTCTAGACCAGGCCAAAGAGAAGGAGTGGAAGATTTACAATTGGGGTCAAAATTTGGTTAAAACCTTGTTCCATTATGCCCAAATGCTACACCTAGCATTCATAGAGTCATAGAGACAGCATGCAAACAGACCCTTCAGTCCAACCCGTCCATGCTGTCCAGATATCCCAACCCAATCTAGTCTCACCTGCCAGCACCCGGCCCATATCCTTCCAAACCCTTCCTATTCATATACCCATCCAAATGCCTCAAATGTTGCAATTGTACCAGCCTCCACCACTTCCTCTGACAGCTCATTCCATACACGCACCACCCTCTGCGTGAGAAGGTTGCCCCTTAGGTCTCTTACATCCAGCACTTCCTCCTCTGCAATAATGAACATTTTGCAAGGTGTCACCATCTATTTCTCTGCAGTCTATCTTCCACATCCTTTGCCACAGGAAATACTGATGCAAAATATTCATTTAGTATCTCCCCCATTTTCTGCTGCTCCATACAAAGGCAATCTAGGCTTCAACCTATCTACTCTGGCAGACAGCTATCAGGACTGTGACGATCTTTGAAAGACTTCAGATTTTATCCAGAAGGTAACTAATCCCAGTATTATCCTAATCTTTCCCTAACCACAGGCAGAATGGCTCTTCAGCTTTCTTAGAAGACAGAAGACATTTCTTTAGACCAGATACAAGGAGACAGGCTAAATGTTCAACCATAGATTTTTGCTACCTTCCCCCACCCTCCTCTGACTTAACACCTCCACCCCCACCCACCTATTGTGCTCTATGTTACTTTCTCCCCACCCCCACCATTTATCTTTCCACTCTGCAGGCATCCTGCCTCTATTCCCGATGAAGAGCTTTTGCCTAAAACAACGATTTTTCTGCTCCATGGATGCTGCCTGACCTACTATGCTTTTCCAGCACCACTCTAATCTAGACTCTGGTTTCCAACATCTGCAGTCCTTGTTCTTACCATATTAATAACAAGTCAGGGCAGGGACTTCTGAAGAGCCAAAATAAGTTGTCCACCTCAACCAAAGAGATGCCTGTTTCCAACAGTTAAAAGATTGTTGTGCAATGTCAATTCTGACAGGTTAGAGATAGTACAAGTGACCTACAAGTTCCTGAAGAAATATACAATGGAATACCAGAGATGCATTGGACTCAGTCAGGAAGTTATCTGCAGTCCAACAGTACTCTTGCTCAGGCAATTATTTAAACAGGTAACTAACACATTTGTTTCAAATGGAAGTTTTGAAATTTTTGTTAACCCGTGAGTTCCAAAGGTCAGACACTAAGTACAACTAGGTTGCAAAAGGATTTGGGTTGAAAAATGTCAACTCAGTCAAAAATAAGGAGGACTTCACCTGATAAAGAGCAGTGCTGCAAAAGCTTGCAAATTTCAATAAACTTGTTGGACTATAACCTGGTGCCTTGTGACTTATGATTTTATAATTGCAAATGGTTGCCTTATCATGCCTGTCCTGATAAGTGAAAAAATACCATTTACATTCTACTTTGAAACCAAGAACAAGATCCAAAGCTAATATCAAATCTTAAAACTTGGCATAGCTAATTCTCCCCAGTTCTTTCCTGTAAACTGAAGTCTTGACAAATTAGAACTTGGATTTCTTGTCAAGCACTTGCTCTGAAAGTCGGACAGTTTTTTTTTATAAAAACTTTCAGTGGAGAAAGTTGAGCTTTTCTTGAACTGTTCAGCATTTCTTCCCTGGAAAAGAAGAAATTAGATTTGCTTCTGATACCAGTCAGCTCTCCTCTGAACTGCCTGAAAACGTTCTCTTTTCGAACAACTTACAATAGAACCAATCCTCAATTATGCCAAACCAAAAACAAGCAAATAAATTTTAATTTTTATACTACCTGTCCCTAAGCCAACATAGTATAAACAAGCATCCATTAACACTCCAGGGGCCCTGGGCTCTGTCACACTGGGTTAGGTCACTTTCAGATAGACTGACTTAGATACTTTTCTAAAGTGTTTTAAAAGCCATCCTCATATTCCATATTTTCATAGCTTGTAAAGACTCCATAGTTTTTGAAGACTGGAAAGTGGAAGTTTGGATTGCTGTACTGCAGAGAATGAACTAATTTAATACATTTAAGTGAATCTCACTTCCAGTTCTGGTTACACAAGGGCACGTGAGCTTTGGGGAAGTTGGATTAGATACTTTGAGGCAAGATGGTACAGATCTCCTTGGGTTGGAAAAAAAACTGTCAAGCAAGAGGTTTTGGATTGGTTTCAACTTGCAGTTTGTTAGAACTGAGAAAGGAGCAGCAGGCATCCCCCCACTCCACCCCCCAGCAGAAAACCAGCATTAGAAGTTCAAAAAGAGAAGAACTTAGAATAATCAGCAAAATCCTAGGACTAGCTAGCTAGCTACCAAGTTTGGAGGATCACTGCAGATGACAACAGGATTGCATTACCAAAAAACAGAACTGAGAGAAAGTCACTCAATTCCCCCCTTGTCAGACTGTTCCTTTTGCATAGATGGTTTTCAATCCCATCTCCCTGCAAGTGTTTGCCTTGTCAGTCCTATTTGAGGAAGGTGTGTGTTTGAATTTAAAGAGGATATGGTTCAAAATTTGAATATTCTTAATTACTGATCAGTTTGCTATACTTTAGAGGATACATATCCAATAAGATTTCTATGTTCTTGCTAGTTGATGAAACCTGGAGATTTTTTAAAAATCTAGTGAATAGTTGCATTATCATTACACTAGTGATTAAATAGATACTATCTTACAAGTCATCACAAAATGTAAAAAACTAGGTTTGATTGTCAGTGCATTCTTCCTATCAGGATCTGAACAATGCAAGTCAGACAAAAAAAAAAGGCAAGGTACTGCAGATGCTGGAAATCTGAAATAAAGAGATCATTTAGAGAAACACCAGGTCTGGTAGCATCCGAGGAGAGCAAGAAATCATTTCCAGTGCAGAAGGACACTTCAGTTCTGAAGAGTCAATGTAAATTTAGACACATCATTAGGGCACGGACAGGAAAGTCAATTCAAGACCACAACCAGGTCGGCCATGACCTTAAAAGGCAGAGTAGACTGTAGTGCTGAAGGTGTCATCTCATCCAGTTTCAAAACCAAGGCAACCATTTTTGCTATCAAAGCGTACAAGTTCCAAATTCTTGCCATGATGTAACACTTTTGCGAAAAACAGGGTGCCTCATCACATTGACATAACACTTTCCAAACAAGACTGTTGATTGAAGGTTACCAATTCTGTTTATTGTCTGAATCCTTACACATTTAGAAGGCCCTTGAAGCCAAATTCCAATCTTAAATTGTCTAGAAGCAAACTGCTTAAATGCCACAGAATCTCAAAGGGGAAAATAATTGACTTGCATCATAAAAAGATACCCAAGAGTTTCCCTTTTCCATACGAATAGAACATTGTCTAGCTGAATTCCAACAAAGATTTTAAAAAAAAAGAGAAATAGCATACCCTCAATGCATTAAATTATTGACAAATATTTGTTGGACTTCCATAACCTTTATGAAATCAATTGCCTCTGCAGGCAGTTTGAAAAATAAGAACAAATCCTCCCTGCAACCAACAAACTAAACACATGGCCAACAAAGCTAAAATATTTTCCAGATTACTTTTCCTGCTG
Organism: Chiloscyllium plagiosum; assembly: GCF_004010195.1. Taxonomy (NCBI): domain Eukaryota; kingdom Metazoa; phylum Chordata; class Chondrichthyes; order Orectolobiformes; family Hemiscylliidae; genus Chiloscyllium; species Chiloscyllium plagiosum. The sequence continues at coordinate 97,402,122 of NC_057715.1, read as the reverse complement.
TGGGGGTCTACTTTAATATCATTATCCCCAAGCCCTGATGTTCCATCTGAAGGGATACTTCCTCATACTTAGCCATCTTCAAGGGAAGACTTGCTATTATTCCCTATCAGGGAAGTAGAAACCAAAATTCTTTCAATATAAATCAACTAAATTTGATTTATTGGCAACTATCAAACTTTTTCTGATCATACTTGGCTCTTATTTCTAAAACTGTCCAACATAACCAAGCTATGGCCCCTATTTACCTTCCTATCTCTTTCGGGGCTACTTTAGGTCCGCTCTCTAATGGTTAGAGAATCCATCAATAGTACTTATTGTTTCTGGAACAAATGGTCATCCCCAGATTCAGCAGTGATTCACAACAGCTTTCTATTATAAAGTCAGCATGGAAACAAATCCTTTGGTCCAACTTGTTCATGCTAACCAGGTATCCTAAATTAGAGTCACATTTGTCAGCACTTGGCCCATATCTCTTCCCATTCATATACCCATCCAGATGCCTTTTAAGTGTTATTGTACCAGCCTCCACCACTTCCTCAGGCAGCTCACTCCATACACATAACACCCTCTGAAAAAAATGCCCTTAATCTTTTAAATCTTTCCATACTTGCCTTTAATCTAGACCCCCACATCGGTTTTGAGTGCTGCTGGAAAAGCACAGCAGGTCAGGCAGCATCTGAAGAGCAGAAAAAAAAACGACGTTTCTGGCAAAAGCCCTTCATCAGGAATGAGGACTTCTGCTCGAAACATTGATTTTCCTGCTCCTCAGATGCTGCCTGACCTGCTGTGCTTTTCCAGCACCACTCTAATCTAGACTCTGATCTCCAGCACCCACTTTTGCCCAGTTAAAACCTATGTGCTCTAGTTTTGGACTTTTTGTTCAGTACTGATCAGATTCCCTTAAGAGACACATGTAGACTTGCCTCCTCCCATTCTTATTTTTGCATTCCAATCATAATTACTCAATTGTTTAAGTTTTTTTTCTTCATGTTAACATTGATTCTTCCAGTAGTTTCTTAAATCAGTTTGTAATTCTCAACTCTCCTACCAATGAAGCAGTTTCAATATGCTCTCTAGACTACTGACTGAGTACTTATCAAATCTCCTCACAACCCTCTCTCCTCAAGGGAAGGACCCTACAGTTTTCAATCCATCCATGAATTGGCAGTCATCCAGAATCATTTTCTCAAATCGTCTATAATTCATTCAAATATGATGCCAGAATATTTCAGACAAGGTGAACTACTTTATAAAATATTTACCATGTGATCCAAGTCTATTTAGAAAGCACAGGATTTCATAATTGTTCTTAGACTTGACCTACTCTTGGGAAATAAGGCAGGGCAGGTGACTGAGGTGTCAGTGGGGGAGCACTTTGGGGCCAGCGACCATAATTCTAATCGTTTTAAAATAGTGATGGAAAAGGATAGACCAGATCTAAAAGTTGAAGTTCTACATTGGAAAAAGGCCAAATTTTGACAGGATTAGGTAAGAACTTTCAAAAGCTGATTGGAGGCAGAGGTTCGCAGGTAAAGGGACAGCTGGAAAATGGGAAGCCTTCAGAAATGAGATAACAAGAATCCAGAGAGTTTATATTTCTGTCAGGGTGAAAGCGAAGGCTGGTAGGCATAGGGAATGCTGGATGACTAAAGAAATTGAGGGTTTGGTTAAGGAAGAAGGAAGCATATGTCAGGTACAGACAGGATAGATCGAGTGAATCCTTAGAAGAGTATAAAGAACATAGGAGTATACTTCAGAGGAAAATCAGGAGGGCAAAACGGGGACATGAGATAGCTTTGACAAATAGAATTAAGAAGAATGCAAAGGGGTTTTACAAATATATTAAAGGACAAAAAGGGTAACTAGGGGGAGAATAGGGCACCTCAAAGACCAGCAAGGTGGCCTTTGTGTGGAGCCACAGAAAATGGGGAGATGCAAAATATTCATTTAGTATCAGTATTTACTGTGGAAAAGAATATGGAAAATATAGACTGTAGGGAAATAGATGGTGACATCTTGCAAAATGCCCAGATTACAGAGGAGAAGTGCTGGATGTCTTGAAACAGGTAAAGGTGCATAAATCCCCAGGACCTGATCAGGTGTACCCGAGAACTCTATGGGAAGCTAGAAAAGTGATTGCTGGGCCTCTTGCTGAGATATTTGTATCAGATAGTCACAGGTGCGGTGCTGGAAGACTGGAGATTGGCAAACATGGTGCCACTGTTTAAGAAGGACAGTAAAGACAAGCCAGGGAAATATAGACCGGTGAGCCTGATGTCGATGGTGGGCAAGTTGTTGGAGGGAATCCTGAGGGACAGGATGTACATGTATTTGGAAAGGCAAGGACTGATTCGGGATAGTCAACATGGCTTTGTGTGTGGGAAATCATGTCTCACAAACTCGATTGAGTTGTTTGAAGTAGTAACAAAGAGGATTGATGAGGGAAGAGCAGTAGATGTGATCTATATGGACTTCAGTAAGATGTTCGACAAGGTTCCCCTTGGGAGACTGATTAGCAAGCTTAGATCTCATGGAATACATGGAGAACTAGCCATTTGGATACAGAACTGGCTCAAAG
>NC_057715.1:97357884-97399336 GCF_004010195.1 Chiloscyllium plagiosum | reverse complement strand
CATGCTTTCCTTTATTGGTCAGAGTATTGAGTACAGGAGTTGGGAGGTCATGTTGCGGCTGTACAGGACATTGGTTAGGCCACTGTTGGAATATTGCGTGCAATTCTGGTCTCCTTCCTATCGGAAAGATGTTGTGAAACTTGAAAGGGTTCAGAAAAGATTTACAAGGATGTTGCCAGGGTTGGAGGATCTGAGCTACAGGGAGAGTTGAACAGGCTGGAGCTGTTTTCCCTGGAGCATCGGAGGCTGAGGGGTGACCTTATAGAGGTTTACAAAATTATGAGGGGCATGAATAGGATAAATAGGCAAAGTCTTTTCCCTGCGGTCGAGGAGTCCAGAACTAGAAGGCATAGGTTTAGCGTGAAAGGGGAAAGATATGAAAGAGACCTAAGGGGCAACCTTTTCATGCAGAGGGTGGTACATGTATGGAATGAGTTGCCAGAGCATGTGGTGGAGGCTGGTACAATTGCAACATTTAAGTGGCATTTGGATGGGTTTAGGAATAGGAAGGGTTTGGAGGGATATGGGCCGGTGCTGGCAGGTGGGACTAGATTGGGTTGGGATATCTGGTCGGCATGGACGGGTTGGACCGAAGGGTCTGTTTCCATGCTGTACATCTCTATGATTATGACTCACTTTCTCAGCTTGCTCTCCACGTCCAGCTAAGGGGACAAAATGTTAATATACTATTTCCTTGTCTGCTGTAGAAAGATACTAAAAGAGTACTGGCTTGTTAACATCCCTGTTGTTAGATTCTTGCAATCTGTGTTTTTGGGTCAAATTCAATGCAACCTAGACTGGGATTGGGTGGGGGATTAGGAGAAAAAAAAAGGAGTTAATACAGATCACTGGTGTTCTGAAAAAGTCATACCAGACTCAGCACATTAACTGTTTTGTTCTCCATAGATTCTGCCAGACCTGCAGAGTTTCTCTAGCATTTGTGCTTTTATTTCAGAGTTCCAGCATCCACACTAATTCGACTTTACCAGATTTCTCTCAGGTTAGCAGTGAGTCTGACTCACTGACAGAAACACAGGTAATTGATTCAATAGGAGTTTTGATTTCACATTAATGCTTTTCTCCATTTTGGGAGAACCCACTGTTATAGTCTTGTATAGTAGAAGATTGTGGTAATGAAGTAATAACAATAAAAAGAAAAGCTTTACAAGAGATATAGGTATCAACATTGTCAAACATTAACTTTACCTGCAACCTGACTTTGGTGGTATCAAGAGGGAATGTAACAAGATCAGCCACACAAGCTGCTGCACCAGCACCAAGAATCTTTACGCCATTTGTTGGAGGCACATCTGTCGGTTTTAATCCAACCATGTTCAAGTGCAGCCTTCATGCAGATGCCTGGGAAATTAAAACTCTTGTACATCCACTGTTCACCAAGCAAGCCTACAAGAAAGCAATATTGACAGCAACAAATCCCTCGGTTTTGCTTTTTGCAAGGATAGCAAAAAACCAGAGCACATTCAAGTAATATTTGCAGCTTATTCTCAGGTGGTGAGAAACATTAATTTAAAAAGTGATTCAGTGACTTAAAGTTGTTTTCCTTAGGAAAATGAAAATGGAAAACCCAATTTAGGAAATTGCAGACAACAGAATCCACACCATACACACAATACGTGCATTTCCCCATTCCACCTGAAGTTGCATGATCGCCAGAGAGGACAAAAGTATCCAGTTCAATTTGGGAGGAGACTTCAACACACCTGGCATTCATCATTGACTAGGACCAGAAGTGTAACTGGACCAGCATACAGCAAGTAATAACTGAAGTTGGCCCACCAACTCAAGTCTGTTCTGCCAGTTATTGATATGGTGGTTGATAGGATAATCCTCAACCCCACTATCCTGCCATATTCCTATATGGATTAAAAAAAAAGTCAGTCTATCTCAGCCTTGAACATACTTAAATGACCCAGCTTCTATCTTCCACTTTGGCAAAGAATTCCAGAGATACACTACCCACAGAAGACATTCCTTAGTGTCCCAAATGGACAATCCTGTAGTCATATGCCCTTATGTATCTAGATTCTTCCATAAACTAGAATAATTTCTCAACATCTTGCCAAGACCCCCACCTCCCATTCTCCAAAACTTCAATGAGACAGACCTAACCTACTCAAATCTCTCAGAAGAGAATCCTTCCATACCTAGGATCAACTAGTGAATTTTCTGTATTCTGCCTCCAATGCCAATACACTAGTCATCTGATAAGGGGATCACTCTTTTCTAAATGCAATCAAACTAGTACCTTGTAGGGTTTTTGGAAGACTACCTAGTTGTTACAGAAATTAGGAGCAGGAGTAGACCATTTGATCTTTTCAGCCTGCACTGCCATTCAATACTGTTCACTACAATGGGGTGGCCCAGTGGTTAGTACTGCTACCTCAGCACCAGGGACCCAGGTTCAATTCCAGCCTGAGTGACTGTGTGGAGTTAGCATGTATTATCTTAGATTTATGTAAAGTAACTTATCAAAAGCCTTTTGAAAATGTTAACATATCGCATCCACTGGTTTCCCTTCAACTATCCTGCTTGTTAGCTTCTAAAAATTCTGGTAAATTTGTCAGGCATTACCTCTCTTCATGAAGCCATACTGTCTCTGCTTGAAAAAAAAAGTGTTATACAATTCCAAATGCTTCACTATTAGATCCTTTATAATAAACTAATATTTTCCTAATGATAGTTGTTATCTATTTTCTGTCTCCTCGTTTGGAAGAAAGGTGTTAATTTGGCTGCCTTCCAATCCTCCAAGATGGTTACCATAAATACAAGAATGGATCAAGACCTGGAAATTTAGTCAGGAGTGACACTGATTCAACCTGGACTCTCCAAAACCCATCCACCATCTACAAAGAGGTAAAATCAGGAGCGTGATGGAATACTTGCCACTTGCCTGGAAAATTTAAACTTCAACACTGCAAGTAGCTTGACACCATCAGGGATAAAGCAGTGACTTAAACATTTACAGAGCATGTGGTAGAGGGAGTTCAAGTATAAAATATACATCAGAAACTCAAACTAGCTCTATCCAACAGCACCACCCAAACTCATTATGTAGGTTCTACAAGGGTAAAGGGAATAGATGCACGTTTCTCCCCAAGCCATACATTATCCAGATTTGGAAAAACAGTGTTAGGACCCATGCTAGTTTTTCATTTTATTCCTTTATCAATTTTGGTTTGGAGCGGTGAACTGAAAACTTGAGCTAAGGATAATGTTTTGAGCAGGTGGATAACAACTAGTGTTTAAAAAAAACACAGACAAAGCAATCTTTTGTTTATTTTGGAGGCGAGGCCTAGAAGTTAATGGCATCAAAAAGATGCTTCATCAGCAAAGAACATGATGTTTACAAAACAGAAAGCAGAAGTTGGCTATTAACCAAGTCAGTAAATGGGAAGTGGTTCTAGCAAGTCTGGAAGGCCTTATGCTCAAGCAAGTGGCAAATGTTGAATGGTAACTGGAACCTTATGTAGGAGGCATTCAATCCATCAGGAAGGGGCTAGAGTTTAAACTGTTTTCTGGCTGTTGGTGCTTCAGCAGGTAGATGTGAAAATTCCTTGCCTAACCTCCCACGAGCAGCTCTTGGAAGCTCAGAATAGAAAATTAAAGTTTAACTATTACTACCTTTATAGGAGTAAATTACAACAGAGACCCAAGATTGATACCTTTAGAGAAAAAAAAACATCTAGGCCTGTGGAGCACCAGGTCATGAAAATGTCAGAATCCCTGCAGTGTGGGAGCAGGCCAGTCTATCAAGTTCACACTGACCCTTTAAAGAGCATCTCACCAAGACTCCTGGAGTGTCCCCACACAGACAGAGGGAGGTCTATGGAATTTGCACATAGTCACCTGAGGGTGGAATCAAATCTGAGTCCCTGGCAATATGAGGCAACAGTGCTAATCACAGAGCCAACACGTAACCCCATCTGGCCATTTAGTTATTTTCTTTTATCCCCTCAGTGTCGATCTATCTTTTGCATGAATGGAGCTAAAAGCAATAGGTTTTTGGGTTGATAGCATAGATCCATTAGATTTTTAAAATGTTTGCTGTACTTATTGTATTGCTAAAAGAGACTTAGCAATGTATACAAATCAGTGTCTGGAATTGGTTATTTAAGAAGTCTGGCTAACAACCATTGGGGATCAATTTTGAGGATCTTTGAAGGTTTTAACTTCACTGTAATGCAAAGGCAGAGGTAGAAAGGCTGACCTGGGTCATCTGTCTGCCTGTGTTCTAACATCTAGAGCTTCTTAGTATGAATGTGGACATACAGTCAATACAAAACAGTGGTTCAAGAAAAAGTATTTTGCCAATAAACTAAGATTGTTGACTCTAGTGCACAGGAGCAGAACTACCAGAGAAGCTCAACAGATCTGGCTGCATTGGTGGAGAAGATTCTGAAAGAAGGGTCAGTGCACTCAAAACATTAACTCTACTTTCTCTCTATTAGATGCTGCCAGACCAGTGGTGTTGTTCCAGCAATTTTTTTTCTGTTGCTTCAGTCTTTAACATTTTGTTTTGTTGGCAATAATCTAGGTTCTTCACTTATTCAGACCCTCTCAGAGGGTCCTGTACATAAATGAATATTCCCAATCCAAAATTTTCAGAGTGTTTTCAGTTAATAGGGAGGAGTTTCTTGTTACTCAAGAAAAAAAAAGACTACAGTGAACACCTCATTAAATTTTTAAAAACCTGATTTCTAAAAAGTATTGTGCACATTGCCTTTGGCAAGTCTAAACATTAGCTGGTTTCCATGTCCAAAGCCAGGACCATGATTGCAAGTGTTCACTAATCCTTAGCATGGCAACAAGTTTTATCGTTTGCTAACAGGGTAAAGATATGGATTTTGAAGGGGCTTGCAGTGAAGTGGCAGCATCCTTACATCTAAGCCAGGAGAGCTGGGATCAAGTCCCATTTGCCCAAAAGAGAGTCATGACTGAACAGGTTCATTAAAAATATCTAAAGACAGGATATGCCAAATGTAAGAATGTTGCTGAAGACTTTAAAAAAAAAATAGGCAAGAAAGGAGGAAAAAGTATTGTACTGAAGGGACGTATAGTCAATTGGCCAGCCTTAATCACTGCTTTATCATAGCCATATCTACAATTAAATAATCAGTTAAGATTTAGCAGGTTTAGGGGCTATTTATGTTTAACTGTTTAAATTAATGAAGTAGTACCAAGATAGTTAATCCATAAAATGAGAATTTTCTTACCTAACAATGTCGAGATCACTGACAAGTGAGATAGTAGACCCTAACGCTTAAAAGAAATGACTCCAAAACGATTAAGCATTCCTTCAAGTTCTTACCCTACACGCTAGTAAACAGGCTGCCTCGATATCTATTTATGCATCTTGACGGGGAGGGGCATCGATTGAGTGTGAGCCTGTTAAAGACGGGTGTAGAGTTTGTAACTTCAATCTATTGCTCACGAGTGAAGACTTGTCTCCTACTGCCCTATTGGTCCCATTAGTACCAGAACCTGATCAAATTGGATCGTAGTCCGATCTGAGGAGATCAACTTGGGTTTTTTTTCTACTCCAGACTGGGTTTGCTGCTTGTTCCTGAACATATCTGTTTGAATAGTTCAGGTTTGTGACCTGTTGGATAGGTTTCGGTTCCGGTAGAATGGTTCCTCGGGTTTTTAAAGTAAGACATACCTGGAGAGGGCGTGGATGGAGAAGAGGCAAATAGTTATTGTTTAGCATATTTAACTCCAGACATCCATCCAATTATAGATTAATTAATTTGCACTCACGATACCAATCCAGTTTGGTTTGCACATCCACAATTTAAATGGATAGCTAAGTGACATGTTCTGATATTAATTGGATATTGTCGATACTATAATGTTCTCGTTTGCATGATTCATTGTAAGGTAATATTAACACGGGTAGAATGAACCAAATTTTAAATACATACACAAAAGCTAGGGTATGTTTTCAAATTTATAATTATTTGGATTTTGAAACGTATATATTTTCAATTTGCAGAATTATTTTTAAATTAATTTAATTTAATTAGGTTCTTGCGGTTGAGATCGGGTTGATAAACAAAGGCTTGAAACAATTTCTACTTCCAACAATATGCTAATTTTACTCATCATTTTTGTTAAGAGCCTTGTGACATTACTAGCCTGTGGTTAAAGAGCGCCGGGCCCAGCTATGTGCAAACTCCCTCGGACCATTCAGATGCTGAAATCGACAGACTTGTCTGCAAACAGGTCTACTTTTTACAAAAAGATAAACATAATCCAATTTAAGGCGATGTCAATTGTTTATAGCTGGTTATTATAGATGATTGGAGCGTGATGAAGAATGGTAGTATCTCCGATTGAATTCCTGTATCAACTGTCACGGAGTCTACCTCCTTGTTAATCCCATGTCTGGTGTAGCCTGATATAAAATGGACTTATGACTTCACCTAAGAAGTGGTAGTGCCCCTGTCTTTGTGCCAGGAGGCCTGGGTTCAAGTCCCATCTACTCCAGAAGTGCACAAAAAACCCAAAACAGGCTGATTAAAAATTATCCATAACTAATAGAGAGAGATGCCCATCATGATCCTTAATAGACTGTGGCTAATTATCTGCCTAACGCCATTCTTATTCAAGGAAGAACACCAGAATGAATTAGTGTGTTTGTGTTCACACTGAGTGGTTGCAATCCTCCTTTGGCTGTTTGGGGATTGCTTCTCAATTGTTTTGGTTTCACTTCAGTCCCCACTCCTGATCTCTGGTTTGAAGTAGTCCGATCAGGGACAGGAATCCAAAAATTGGGATATCATATTGTGGCTGAAAATGTGTTGCTGGAAAAGCACAGCAGGTCAGGCAGCATCCAAGGAACAGGGAATTGACGTTTCGGGCATGAGCTCTTCTTCAGGAATTTGTTTCTCCTGTTCCTTGGATGCTGCCTGACCTGCTGTGCTTTTCTAGCAACACATTTTCAGCTTTGATCTCCAGCATCTGCAGTCCTCACTTTCTCCTCAAAGATATCATGTTGTGGGCCTGTTTTTGGGTTGGACAAGTTAGCCATCTTCTGGTCCAAGCTGAATGCTGCTGGGTGTAATCATTCTGTCAGCCCATGTCTTTCCTGTTGTCTTGACTGCACTCCGCTACAGAGAAGGAGCACCCAGTATCTGCTAGTATAACTGAGACTCTTTGCAATAAATAGGGAAATTGGTATTTGGAATGGATGTGCAGAATGTCATTTAGCTTATATGTTTTACTCTTCCTTTTGCTTAGCATAGAAAGAAATACAACTAATAAGAGACACTTACTTCAAAATCAAAATGCTGCTGATGTTAGAAAAGGTTAGACAATATCCAGGGAGAGAGACATTGATTTAAAAGGCATTGACCTGAGCACCATTTCGGTTTTACTTCATGTTGATAGGGAAATCCTGTATATCTTCAGTAATGCCATGGCTTTTTAAAAAATTGTCCACTTCTTTTGTAGACTATATAATCTGAACTTCTGTAAGGCTCATAGCTCCTTGAAAGTGGATTCGCAGTTAGATAGGATAGTGAAGAAGGCATTTCCTTTATTGGTCAGAGTATTGAGTACAGGAATTGGGAGGTCATGTTGCGGCTGTACAGGACATTGGTTAGGCCATTGTTGGAATATTGCATGCAACTCTGGTCTCTTTATTGGAAAGATGTTGTGAAACTTGAAAGGGTTCAGAAAAGATTTATAAGGATGTTGCCAGGGTTGGAGGATTTGAGCTATAGGGAGAGTTGAATAGGCTAGGGCAGTTTTCCCTGTAGTGTCAGAGGCTGAGGGGTGACCTTATAGAGATTTATAAAATCATGAGGGGCATGGATAGGATAAATAGGCAAAGTCTTTACCCTGGGATTGGGGAGTCCAGAACTAGAGGGCATAGGTTTAGGGTGAGAGGGGAAAGATATAAAAGAGACCTAAGGGGCAGTGGGTGGTACGTGTATGGAATGAACTGCCAGAGGATGTGGTGGAGGCTGGTACAATTGCAACATTTAAAAGGCATCTGGATGGGTATGTGATTAGGAGGGGTTTGGAGGGATATGGGCCAATTGCTGGTAGGTGGGACTGCGTTGCGTTGGGATATCTGGCCTGCCTGGACGAGTTGGACTGAAGGGTCTGTTTCTGTGCTGTACATCTCTATGACTCTAAAAGATTTAATTTCTATACTTAAGGACCGTGCAATGTCTGCATGTGGAAAATACCAAGGGCTGATGTTCAGCATTTTGTTGTGAATGTGCACTTCATGTCGCAATGTATAATTTGATGTCGCATCCTTTTGTAGTTTTATAACAAATGAATTTACATTATTTGCTAAGTCCATGATTATTTTGAGACTCATACAGTTTTCACTTATGATTTAAGTTCAATTTTTATTACTCCCCCCTCCCTCATCTGGTCCATCTCTAATTCCTCCCTTTCCTCGACATCTGTTTCCATTTCTGGGAATAGGCTGGCCACCAATATCCCCTACAAACCTGCTGACTTCCACAGTTACCTTGACGAGAGTCCTCACACTCTCTCATCACCATCCAAGGTCCTAAACACACCTTCCAGGTGAAGCAGTGATTTACCAACCCTTCACTCAATCTAATGTTCTGCATTCACTGCTCACAATGTGCTCTCTTCTACATTGGAGAAACAAAGCGCAGACTGGGTGGCCACTTTGAAGAATACTTGTGTTCTGTCTGCCAAAAAGAATCTGAACTTCCAGTTGTTTGCCATTTCAGTACACCACTGTGTTCCCTGGCCAACATCTGTTTGCTGTAGTCCGCCAACAAAGCTCAGAGCAAGCTGGAAGAACAGCATCTCATTTTACACTTGGAAACTCTGCAGTTTTCTGGACTCAATATAGAGTTCAACAACTTTAGGGCTTGAGGTACTTTCTCCCCTGTCCTTCCCCCAACACCACACACCAGGCTCTGTCATCACATGGGCTGTTACAACAAACAACCCATTGTCAGCTACTAATTTTCCTGTCTGGGAGTAGCAGGAGATAGCAGAGGTGACGTTGGGACCAGGAGGTTGGCGGGAAGGTAAGTGAACAGTATAATTACTTATCTTCAAAGCCTGCGGCCTTTTTCCTGTCTCGGAGCAGCAGGAGACAATGCAGAGGTGACGTTGGGACCAGGAAGTTGCTGGGGAGGTAAGGACTTAGTATATATTTGGGCAGTGGCTAAAGCCAAGATACTACACATGTGGTACCTTCTTCCTTCCCCCCCCCCCCCCCCACTCCACCCCCACCCACCCAGAAGGAAAGGACTCTGTAAGGTAAGGTTATTTTCTTTTATATATTTAAGTGCATTGTTTGGAATTAGTTAGTTGAGTTACAGCTAAGGCTTCGAGGAGAAAGTGAGGTCTGCAGATGCTGGAGATCAAAGTTGAAACTTTATTGCTGGAACAGCACAGCAGGTCAGGCAGCATCCAGGGAACAGGAGATTCGACGTTTCCTGAAGGATTCCTGAAGAAGGGCCTGTGCCCGAAACGTCGAATCTCCTGTTCCCTGGATGCTGCCTGACCTGCTGTGCTGTTCCAGCAATAAAGTTTCAACTTACAGCTAAGGCTTACAATGGCAGTGGACCTCAGACCCATGGCATATGCCTTTTGCTTGATGTGGGAGCTCAGGGACTTGGCTGACTTCCCTGACTCCTACACTTGCAAGAAGTGTGTCCAGCTGCAGCTCTTGTTTGACCACATGACGGCTCTGGAGCTGCAGATGGACTCACTGTGGAGCATCCACGATGCTGAGTAGGTGGTGGATAGCACATTTAGTGAATTGGTCACACCGCAGGTTAGAATTGCTGAGGGAGACAGTGAATGGGTGACCAAAATGCACAGAGAGAATAGAAAGGAAGTACAAGTGTCCTTTGCAATTATCTCCCCCTCTAAACGTTGTATACAGTTTTGGATACTGTTCGAGGAGATGGCTCACCAGGGGAGGGCAGCAGTTACCATGGCGGGCACTGCTGTTCAGAAGGGCGGAAAAAAAGACTCTAAGGGCCATCGTCATAGGGGATTCTATTGTGAGGGGAGCAGATAGGCGGATCTGTGGCCAAAAACGGGACTCCCGGATGGTATGTTGCCTCCCAGGTGCTCGGGTCAGGGATGTCACTGTTTGGCTGCAAAGCATTCTAAAAGGAGAGGGTGAACAGCCAGTTGTCTTGGTGCATATAAATACCAACGATATAAGTAAAAAAATGAGATGAGGTCCTGAAAGCAGAATTCAGGGAGCTAGGAGAGAAGTTTAAGAGGAGGACGTCAAAGGTAGTGATCTCAGGATTGCTACCAGTGCCACATGCTAATCAGGGTAGAAATGAAAGGATAGGTAGATGAACCAGAAGAGAAGACTAGTAGAGGAATAGGATCGTGAAGTTCGCATTACCAAGGAGAAGAGTAGGCAGAGACCAGATGAACGCAAAGGAACTGGTGGTCTGAAGTGCATATGCTTTAATGCAAGGAGTATAGAGGGTAAAGCAGATGAACTTAGGGCTTGGATTAGTGCCTGGGAGAATGATGTTATTGTGATCACAGACTTAGTTGAAGAAAGGGCATGATTTGACAACTAAATGTTCCAGGATATAGATGCTTCAGACAGGACAGGGAGGGAAGTAAAAGGGGGGGAGGAGTTGCATTGCTGGTCAGGGGTGATATCATGGCTGTGCTAAAGGAAGATACTCTGGAGGGCTTGAGCAGTGAGGTATTATGGGTAGAGCTGAGAAATAAGAAGGGTGCGGTTACATTGTGGGGGCTGTATTACAGGCCTCCCAACAGTGAACGTGAGGTAGAAGAACAAATAGCTAAACAGATTATGGAAAGATGAAGAAGTAACAAAGAGGATTAATGAAGGCAGAGCAGTAGATGTGATCTACATGGAGACAGTGAGGTCTGCAGATGCTGAAGATCAGAGTTGTGAGTTGCTGGAAAAGCACAGGAGATCAGGCAGCATCCAAGGAGCAGGAATAAGGCTAGGAGTATCAGGGGTGGGGAGATAAATAGGAGAGGGGTGGGACTGGGGAGAATGTAGCTGAGTGTGCGATAGATGGATGGAGGTGGGAGTAAAGATGATGGGTGGAAAGGAAGATTGACAAATAGGACAGGTCACGAGGGCGGTGCTGAGCTGGCAGGTTGGAACTGGGGTAAGATGTAGGAGGGGAAATGAGGAAACTGGTGAAGTCCACATTGATGCCCTGGGGTTGAAGTGTCCCGAGGCGTAAGATAAGTTGTTCTTCCTCCAGGTATCAGGTGGTGAGGGAGGAGGCTTGTATGTCCTTGGCAGAGTGTGAGGGAGAGTTGAAATGTTCAGCCGTGGGCTGGTGGGGTTGATTGGTGCGGGTGTCCCAGAGATGTTCTCTAAAGCGCTCTGCGAGAAGGCTCCAGTCTGCCCAATGTAGAGGAGACCACATCGGAAGCAATGGATACAATAAATGACATTTGTGGATGTGCAGATGAAACTTTGATGGATGTAGGAGGCTCCAATGGAGCCTTGGACAGAGGTGAGGGAGAAGGTTTGGGCACAGGTTTTGCAATTCCTGCGTTGGCAGGGAAAGGTGCCAGTAGGGGAGGGTGGATTGTTGGGGGTGTGGACCTGACCAGGTAGTCACAGAGGTAACGGTCTTTGTGGAAGGTGGACAGGGGTGGGGAGGGAAATATATCTCTGGTGGTGGGGTCCATTTTGTAAGTGGCAGAAATGTCGGTGGATGATGCCTGGAGGAAGAACACTTCAACCCCTGGGCATCAATGTGGACTTCACCAGTTTCCTCATATCCACGTCACCTCCCCCATCTTAGCCCAGTTCCAACCTGCCAGCTCAGCACCGCCATCATGACCTGCCCCACGTGTCCATCTTCCTTCCCACCTATCCACTCCACCCTCCTCTCTGACCTATCACCATTACCCCAACCTCCATCCATCTATTACACTCTCAGCTACCTTCTCCCCAGCCCCACCCCCTTCCATTTATCTCTCCACCCCTGAGGCTTCCAGCCTCATTCGTGATCTATATGGACTTCAGTAAGGCATTCAACAAGGCTCCCCATGGGAGACTGGTGAGCAAGGTTATATCTCATGGAATACAGGGAGAACTAGCCACTTGGATACAGAACTGGCTCAAAGGTGGAAGCCAGAGGGTGGTTGTGGAGAGTTGTTTTTCAAACCGGAGGCCTGTGACCAGTGGAGTGCCAAAAGGATCGGTGCTGGGACCTCTGCGTTTTGTTATTTACGTAAATGATTTGGATATGAGCATAAGAGGTACAGTTAGTAAGTTTGCAGATGACACCAAAATTGGAGGTGTAGTGGACAGCGAAGAAGGTTACCTTAGATTACAACAGGATCTGGACCAGATGGGCCATTGGGCTGAGAAGTGGCAGATGGAGTTTAATTCAGATAAATGCGAGGTGCTGCATTTTGGGAAAACAAATCTTAGCAAGACTTGTACACTTAATGGTAAGGTCCTTGGGAGTGCTGCTGAACAGAGACCTTGGCTCATAGCTCCTTGATAGTGGAGTTGCAGGTAGATAGGATAGTGAAGAAGGTGTTTAGTATGCTTTCCTTTATTGGTCAGAGTATTGAGTACAAGAGTTGAGAGGTTATGTTGCAGCTATACAGGACACTGTTTAAGCCAGCGTTGGAACATTGCGTGCAATTCTGGTTTCCTTCTTATTGGAAGGATGTTGTGAAACTTGAAAGGGTTCAGAAAGGATGTTGCCAAGGTTGGAGGATTTGAGCTATAGGGAGAGTTGAGTAGGCTAGGGCTGAGGAGCTGGAGCATCAGAGGCTGAGGGGTGACCTTCTAGAGGTTTATAAAATCATGAGGGGCATGGATAGGATAAATAAGCCAAGTCTTTTCCCTGGGATTGGGGAGTCCAGAACTAGAGGGCATAGGTTTAGGGTGAGAGGGGAAAGATATAAAAGAGACTTAAGGGACAACTTTGTCACACATGGAATGAGCTGCCAGAGGAAGTGGCAGAGACTAGTAAAAGTGCAACATTTAAAAGGCATCTGGATGGGTATATGAGTAGGAAGGGTTTGGAAGGATATGAGCCAAGTGCTGGCAGATGGGACTAGATTGGGTTGGGATGTCTGGTCGGCATGGGCAAATTGGACCAAAGGGTTTGTTTCTGTGCTGTATATCTCTGTGCTGATGATCTCTATGTAGAGGCAACAGGGTGGTGGTGATGGGAGATTAACTTTCCCAATATTGGCTGGATACACTTAGTGTCAGAGGTCTGGATGGGGCAGAATTTGTAAGGAGCATCCAGGAAAGTGTTCTAGAGCAGTATGTCAATAGTCCAACTAGGGAAGGGGTCATATTGGACCTGGTATTGGGGTAGAAGTTGCAATGGGGGATTTCTTTGGAGATAGTGACCACAATTCTAAAAGTTTTAGAATGTCATAGACCAAGATGAGTGGTCCTGAGGGAAGCGTACTAAACTGGGCCAAGGTCAATTGTGTCAAAATGTGGCAGGACTGGGAAATGTGGATTGGTGGCAGGTATTTGAAGGGAAGTCCACATTTGATATGCGGGAGGCTTTCAAAGATAATGTAGGATAGGCATGTCCCTTTGAAAACAAGGGGAAGGAAAGGCAAGATTCATGAACTGTGGATGACCGGAGAAATCATGTGACTCGCCAAGAGGAAAAGGGAAGTGTACATAAGGTTCAGGCAGCTAAGAACAGAACAGGTTTTGGAGTAATATCAGGACAGTAGGACTAATCTTAAATGAGGAATCAAGCAGGCTAAAATGGGTCATGAAATAACTTTAGCAAGCAGAATTAAGGAGTTTCCCAAGGCTTTGTATTCATATATAAGAAACGAAAATAAATAGAGAAAGGGTTAGTCCACTAAAGGATAAGGAAAGAAGGTTGTGTGTCGAACCTGAGAAAATAGGTGAGATTCTCAATGATTACTTTGCATCAGTATTCACTGAGGTGAGGGACATGATGAATGTTGAGATTAGAGATAGAAGTTTGTTACTCTGGATCACCTTGACATGAGGAGGGAGGATGTGTTGGGTAGACTAAAGGATATTAAGATGGACAAATCCCCAAGACTGGATGGGATCTATCCCAGGTTGCTAAGGGAGGTGAGAGAGGAAATAGCTGGGGCCCTGACAGATGTCTTTGTAGCAACCTTAAATCTTAAACTGAGGTGCTGAAGGACTGGGCAGTTGCTAATGTTGTCCCCCTGTTCAAGAAGGGTGATAGGGATATTCCAGGTAACTACAGACCAGTAAGCCTGACGTGAGTGGGAAAGTTGCTAGAGAAGGTACTGAGGGATAGATTCTATTTATATTTAGAGAATGGGCTTATCAGTGATTAGGCAACATGGTTTGTTGTTGGGGGGGTGGGGGGAGATTGTGCCTTACCAACTTAATAGAGTTCTTTGAGGAAGTGACCAAGTTGATAGATGAAGGAAGGACTATAGATGTCATATACATGGGCTTTAGTAAGGTGTTTGATAAGGTTCCCCATTGTAGACTAATGGAGAAAGTGAAGCAGGATGCTCTAGCTAGGTGGATAAATAACTGGTTGAGCACCAGGAGACAGAGAAGTAGTTGAGGGGAGTCTCTCAAAATGGAGAAAGGTGACCAGTGGTATTCCCCAGGGATCAGTGCTGGGGCCACTGTTGTTTGAGATATACATAAATGATCTGGAAGAGGGCATTGGTGGTTTGATCAGTAAGTTTGCAGGTGACACTACGATTGGTGGAGTAGCAGAAAGCATGGGGACAGTCAAAGAATACAGGAGAATATAGATAGACTGGAGAGTTGGGCGGAGAAGTGGCAGATGGAGTTCAATCCAGGCAGATGTGAGGTCATGCACTTTGGAAGGTCTAATTCTAGAACGAACTATACTGTAAACAGAAGAGCCTTGGGAAAGGTTGATGAGCAGAGAGATCTAAGGGTTCAGGTCCATTGTACCCTGAAGGTGATTACACAGGTGGGGGGTAGTGGTCAAGAAGGCATATGGTCTGCTTGCCTTTATCGGATTGAGTATAAGAGGTGGCAGGTCATGTTAAAATTGTACAAGACTTTGGTTCAGCTGCATTTAAAATACTGTGTACAGTTCTGGTCACCACACTACCAAAAAGATGTAGATGTTTTGGAGAGGTTGCAGAGAAGGTTTACAAGGATGTTGGAAGGTGCTAGCTCTGAAGAGAGGTTGAGTTGGTTAGGATTGTTTTCATGAGAAAAAAGGAGATGAGGGGTGGTGGTGGTGTGGTGCCTGATTGAGGTCTACAAAATCATGAAGGGTACAGACAGAGTAGATAGAGATAAGCTGTTTTCTAGGGTGACGGATTCAATAATGAGAGGCCACGTGTTCAAGGTGAGAGGAGAAAAGTCTAAGGGGGATACATGCGGAGGGTACTTTACACAGAGGGTGGTAGATGCCTGGAACGCCTTGCCAGCAGAGGTAGTAGAGGCAGGCACAGTAGATTCATTTAAGGTGCATTTGGACCAGTGCATGAGTAGGTGGGGAGCAGAGGGATACAGATGCTTAGGAATTGGGCAACAGGTTTAGACAGTAGCTTTGGATCGGCACAGGCTTGGAGGGCTGAAGGGCCTGTACCTGGGTTGCAAACTTTCTTTGTTCTTTTCTTTTTGTGATTATTATTTATTCTCCCAGACTGACCTTTACACAATCCTTTGTCTGCCCAACTGTTTTTCTCTCATTGGCTCTATCTCCGCCGATCATTTACTCCTCCCCACTGCCCAACCCTACCTTCCGCGTGAGTTCCAACTTTTTCCTAGCTACCATCAGTTCTGAGGAAGAGTCACTGGACCCAAAACAAGAGAGTAAATAGAGAAAGGGTTAGTCCACTAAAGGATAAGGCTTTCTCTCCACAGATGCTGCCAGATCTGCTGAGTTTTTCCAGAAATTTGTTGGTTTTTTTTCCTGATTTCTAGTGTCCACATTTCTTTTGGGGCGTTTTTCTTATGTATGTTACCATTTAATCTGAAATTTGCTAATCACACAGAATAAATTTGTCAGTACAGACATAGGTGCCAACAATGACTCTTCTGAGCCAGTGATTTTTTTTTCTTTTGACTTTAGTAATCAGTTTATTACACAAATTAATAATTTTGAATGTACAGGCTCCAGGAGAGTCTTTGTGTCTTTAAATGTACACAAGTTCTGTCATGAATGTTTGACCTTGCATCAGATGAGGCTTCTAAAATTAGTTAATAGAATCAAAACCTTAATTGTCTGTTGGAAGGTGTTTGTGAGCTAACTTTTTGGAACTCTTCTCTTTTAATGATCGTGCTATCTGAAGCTTTTATCCAGTCAGATTTTAAAAAACCACAGAATTCACCTCTGATTCATGACTCGCAACATTATCAGAGCCATGTTTGTGGGCAGCACAAAAGAAACATGGGGAATTTAGTTAAGAAACATATTCAAGATTTCCTGTTGCAAAATAAATTCACTGGGTTTAGCAAATATAAACATACTTTAAATTTATCTGCCTTGGTTGCTTGTTAAAGGTTGATGAAAAGTATGTTCCAATCTTGTAACTTTAGTGCATAGTTATCTTTTTTTAAATGAGACAGTGATGTAATGGTAATATGACTGGATTAATAATCCACAGACCCAGACTAATCTCTGGGACAAAATCTGGAGTTAAAAACTGATCAATATTGGTAGTGCCATAACATTGCCACTAAATTTCACTTGAAACCCAACTGGTCTGATCTATGTGGCTACAGATGTAGCATAATGTACTCTTTATTACCCTTTGTATAGTTTTCCAGGCCCCCTCTGATCAAAGGCAAATGGAGATGGACAACATGTGCTGGCTTTGCCACATCTCACAGAATTTTAAATCCTTTTTCTGGAGGTGACCTCTCACCTTTTTGAGTTAATTTACAGCAACAGTGATGATACCAGTGTTAGGCAATAACCATCTCCAACAAAAGAGAATCTAGCCTTCTCCCATTGATATTATCAAAATTCCTCACAATCAATATGGTGAGGGCTACCATTGACCAGCAACTGAATTGCTCAGCCATATAAGTATACAGTATGAACACAGTGGCTAAAAGAGCAGTTGGAGGCAAGGAACTCTGCAGCAAGTAATTTGACTCCAGTCTCTTCAATCCCTGTTCATCATCTACAAATATAAGTCAGGGGTGTGATGGAGTACTGTCCTCACCTGGGTGAATACAACTCCAACAACAAGAAAATTGACCCAGGACATTGGCTGTCTGTTTGGTTTGTAGCCGATCCATCACCTCCATTATTAACTCCCTTTCCCACCAATGTGTGAAGATGGCAGCAGGTATCATTGATAAGATATACTGCAGCAACTCACCAAGTATCCTTCAACGACACTTTCTGAACCTGCAACCTCAACCATCTATGATAATGGCTGCTGATGCACGGGAACACCACCTGCAAATACTCCTTTCGTACAGACACCTTCCTGGCTGTGACCTATATCTCTGTTCCTTCATTGTCATCGAATTAACAACACTGGATTTTGCTTCCTTATAACACTGTGAATGTCCCTACATTCCAAGCACTGCAATAGTATAAGAGAGCAGCTCACCAGTTACCCTGAAGGAGCTGGGGATGGCCAATGAGGCCACGTTCCTTCCATGAACAGATTGACTGTTTGTCTAAAAATCAAATGTATATCAATGGTTAGGCTAGCATTCTAATGAATGAGGTCTTTAATGAGTTACTAGAGGATTGTTGCCACTTAAAGAACCAAATACCTGGATGAATCTCCAAGTGTGCGTGATTGAGTTTCCTGCCTTGCCCCCTCCTGCAATCTACAATAACTAAGCAGAAAGATTGCAACAATTTTAACCTGATGAAGATGATCAGCTCTGAAGAGTCATATAGACTCTGTTAGCTTGCTGTCTCTCCACAGAAGCTGCCTGACCCACTGTGATTTCCAGCATTTCTTTGTTTTCAGTACAGATTCCAGCATCTGCACTAATTTGCTCCTCACCCTCTGTCTCCCCCTCTCTGTGTCTCTCCCATTAGCACTGCTGCCTCACAGCGCCAGGGACCCCAGGTTCAATTCCAGCGTCTGGTGACTGTCTGCCTGGAGTTTGCACATTCTTCCCATGTCTGTGTGGGTTTACTCCAGGTGCTCAGGTTTCCTCCCACAATCCAAAAGTGTGCAGGTTAGCTGAATTGGCCATGCTAAATTGCCCATAGTGTTCAGGGGTGTGTAGGTTCGGTGCATTAGTCAGGGATGAATGTAGAGTAATAGGGTAGTGGAATGGGTCTGGGTGGGAACTCCTTCGGAGGGTCGTTGTGGGCTTATTGGGTCGAAGGTTCTGTTTTCACACTGTAGGGATTCTAGGATTCTGAGTCCAAAACTGACTCTTCCACAGATGTTTCCTCACCTGCTGAATTAATCCAGCACTTTGCTTTTATTTCAGGCTTCCTGCACTTGCTGTATTATATTTTTTGTTTTAGGTGCTGTTTTACATGTATATTTGAATTTATTTACATATATGGCTCAAAGGTAGGGTGTTGTCTGAAAACAATTTACCTCACTTGAAAGCTGCTTAGTACACATGGTGTTATTGGAAATAAGAGCAAATTACTGCAGATGCTGGAATCTCCTGAAAACAAAAATTGCTGGAGATCACAGTAGGAAATGACTGGGAAGAAAAATGTGTTAGAGGAATAATGCCAATGTGGAGGAGCTGATGTTGGACTGGGCTGGACAAAGTTAAAAATCACACAACACCAGATTATTGTCCAACAGGTTTATTTGGAAGAATTAACTTTCGGATTGCTACTCCTTTATCAGGTGGCCGTGGAACAGGATCTTAAGACACAGAATTTATAGCAAAAGATCAGTGTTGTGCAACTGAAATGGTACATTGAACAAACCAAGATTTCTGTTAAGTCTTTCACCTTTTACAATGGGTTGCAGTTTTCAGTTCATTAATATGTAAATCCCAGAACAACTACTTTCCAGTCACATTCTCAAGATAACTTAAGGTTTTATATATTTTTAAAAAAAGTGACGTCTCAGCTCAGTGGTGGGCAAGTTGTTGGAGGGAATCCTGAGGGACAGGATGTAAATGTATTCAGAAAGGCAAGGACTGATTAGGGATAGTCAACATGGCTTTGTGCATGGGAAATCATGTCTCACAAACTTGATTGAGTTGTTTGAAGAAGTAACAAAGAAGATTCAGGGCAGAGCAGTAGATGTGATCTATATGGACTTCAGTAAGGTGTTCAACACAGTTCCCAATGGGAGACTGATTAGCAAGGTTAGATCTCATGGAATACAGGGAGAACTAGCCATTTGGACACAGACCTGGCTCAAAGTCAGAAGACGAGGGTGGTGGTGGAAGGTTGTTTTTCAGACTGGAGGCCTGTGACCAGTGGAGTGCCACAAGGATCGGTGCTGGGTCCTCTACGTTTTGTCATTTACATAAATGATTTGGATGCGAGCATAAGAGATACAATTAGTAAGTTTGCAGATGACACCAAAATTGGAGGTGTAGTGGACAGCGCAGAGGGTTACCTCAGATTACAACAGGATCTTGACCAGAGGGGCCAATGGGCGGAGAAGTGGCAGATGGAGTTAATTCAGCTACATGCGAAGTGCTGCATTTTGAGAAAGCAAATCTTAGCTGGACTTATACACTTAATGGTAAGATCCTAGGGGGTGTTGCTGAACAAAGAGACCTTGGAGTGCAGGTTCATAGTTCCTTAAAAGTGGAGTCGCAGGTAGATCGGATAGTGAAGAAGGCATTTGGTATGCTTTCCTTTATTGGTCAGAGTATTGAGTACAGGACTTGGGAGGTCATGTTGTGGCTGTACAGGACATTGGTTAGGCCACTGTTGGAATATTGTGTGCAATTCTGGTCTCCTTCCTATTGGAAAGATGTTGTGAAACTTGAAAGGGTTCAGAAAAGATTTACAAGGATGTTGCCAGGGTTGGAGGATTTGAGCTACAGGGAGAGTTGAACAGGCTGGAGCTGTTTTCCCTGGAGCGTTGGAGGCTGAGGGGTGACCTTATAGGTTTACAAAATTATGAGGGGCACGGATAGGGTAAATAGACAAAGTCTTTTCCCTGAGATCGGGGAGACCAGAACTAGAGGGCATAGGTTTAGGGTGAGCGGGGAAAGATATAAAAGAGACCTAAGGGGCAACGTTTTCACACAGAGGGTGGTACGTGTATGGAATGAGCTGCCAGAGGATGTGGTGGAGGTTGGTACAATTGCAACATTTAAGAGGCACTTGGATGGGTATATGAATAGGAAGGGTTTGGAGGGATATGGGCTGGGTGCTGGCAGGTGGGACTAGATTGGGTTGGGATATCTGGTCAGCGTGGACAGGTTGGACCGAAGGGTCTGTTTCCATGCTGAGCGTCTCTATGACTCTAATGCATTAAAGGTATAAGGTTAGAAACTGTCTGTATCACAATCTTGAATCAGACTGGTTCTGTTTCCAAAGTAGGAGCTTCTTACATGTTTTGCCTGCAGATTCTATTTTGCTCAAAAAGCACACAATCTATCTGCAAATATAATTACGCAAATTCATCCCATAGACTTATGTGTATGTGTAGTATGTGTTCTTCCAGCCTCCTGCTTGTCCACCACCACCTCTGTTTGGGTGTTCAAGGCAGTCACTACTATTTATGTGAAAAACCTGCCTCACACCCTAACTCTAACCCTAAGTTTAACCCAACTTCCTCCCCACTTCCCCAATTCCCCCCCCCATTGACCCAGGCGCCTTGAAACTGTGTCCTCTAGTAAGTGGCCCTTCCACTCTGGGGAATAGCCTCACACTTTCCATTCTATCCATGCAATTTACAATCTTTTAAACTTCAGGTCGCCCCTGAACCTCTGGTTCTGGTGAAAACAAATTCAGTCTATTCAATCTTTCTACAGCTAAAATAACATACAAGATCCTGATTAAACCTTCTCTGTATCCTCTCCAAAGCATCCACATCCTTCTGGTAGTGTGGTGATAGAATCATGGAAAACCCTAAAGCTTTCTATATAGATATGACAGGAATAAAAGAATGACTAGAGTAAGATTACAGCCTGTCAAGGACAGGAGTGGGACATTGTGCATGGAGTCCAAAGAGATAGGAGAGGCACTAAATGAGTATTTTTCATCCGTATTCACACAGGAAAAAGATAATGTTGTCACGAAGAATACTGAGAAACAGGCTATTAA
Organism: Chiloscyllium plagiosum; assembly: GCF_004010195.1. NCBI lineage: Eukaryota > Metazoa > Chordata > Chondrichthyes > Orectolobiformes > Hemiscylliidae > Chiloscyllium > Chiloscyllium plagiosum. The sequence goes on along the minus strand of NC_057715.1, from coordinate 97,378,163 downwards.
ACTAAACAGGATTGAGGTTCATAAGGAGATGGGGTTAGCAATTCTGCAAAGTGTGAAAATGGATAAGCCCCCTGAGTTGGATGGAATTTATCCTAGGATTCACTGGAAAGCTAGGGAGGAGATTGCAGAGCCTTTGGCTTTGATCTTTATGTTGTCATTGTCTACAGGAATAGCGGAGGATAGCAAATGTTGTCCCCTTGTTCAAGAAGGGGAGTAGAGACAACTCTGGTAATTATAGGCCAGTGAGCCTTACTTCGGTTGTGGGTAAAGTGTTAGAATGGATTGTAAGAGATATGAATAATTTTGATTAGGGATAGTCAACACGGTTTTGTGTAGGGTAGGTTGTGCCTCACAAACCTTTATTGAGTTCTTTGAGAAGGTGACCAAACAGGTAGATGAGGGTACAGTGGTTGATGTATATGGAGTTTAGTAAAGCATTTGATAATATTCCGCACAGTAGGCTATTGCAGAAAATACGGAAGCGTGGGATTGAGGGTGACTTAGAGTCATAGAGATGTACAGCATGGAAACCGATCCTTTGGTCCAACCCGTCCATGCCGACCAGATATCCCAACCCAATCTAGTCCCACCTGCCAGCACCTGGCCCATATCCCTCCAAACCCTTCCTATTCATATACCCATCCAAATGCCTCTTAAATGTTGCAATTGTACCAGCCTCCACCACTTCCTTTGGCAGCTCATTCTATACACTTACCACCCTCTGCATGAAAAAGTTGTCCCTTAGGTCCATTTTATATCTTCCCCCTCCCCCCCCACCCCACCCCACCCTAAACTTACGCCCTCTAGTTCTGGATTCCCCCACCACAGGGAAAAGACTTTGTCTATTTATCCTATCCATGCCCCTTTTATAATTTTGTAAGCCTCCGACGCTCCAGAGAAAACAGCCCCAACCTGTTCAGCCTCTCGCCATAGCTCAAATCCTCCAACCCTGGCAACATCCTTGTAAATCTTTTCTGACTTAGTGGATTGGATCAGAAATTAGCTAGTTGTAAGAAAGCAGGGTGGTTGTTGCTGGGAAATGTTCATCCTGAAGTTCAGTTACTAGTGGTATACTGCAAGGACCTGTTTTGGGGCCACTGCTGTTTATAGTTTTTACAAATAATCTAGATGAGGGCATAGAAGGATGGGTTAGTAAATTTGCGGATGACACTAAGGTCAGTGGAGTTGTGGACAGTGCTGAAGGATTTTGCAGGTTACAGGGGACATAGCTAAGCTGCAGAGGTGGCAAATGAAGTTTAATGTGGAAAAGTGAGGTGATTCACTTTGGAACGAGTAACAGGAATAGAGTACTGGGCTAATGGTAAGATTCTTGGTAGTGTGGATAAACAGAGCGATCTCTGTGTCCTTGTGGATAGCTCCCTGAAAGTTGCCACCCAGGTTGATAGGGTTGCTAAAAAGGCATATGGTGTGTTAAGCTTTTATTGGTACAGGGATTGAGTTTTGGAACCAAGAGGTCATGGTGCAGTTGTAAAAATCTCTGGTGCGGCTGCACTTGGCGTACTGCGTACAATTCTGGTTGCCGCATTATAGGAAGGATATGGAAGCATTGGAAGGGGTGCAGAGAAGATTTACCAGGATGTTGCCTGGTATGGAGGGAAGGTCTTGTGAGGAAAGGTTGAGGCTGTTTTCATTAGAGAGAAGAAGGTTGAGAGGTGACTTAATAGAGACATACTAGATGATCAGAGGATTAGCTATGATGAAGAGTGAGAGCCTTTTACCTTGGATGGAACATGAGGGAACATAGCTTTAAATTGAGGGGTGATAGATATAGGTCAGCTGTCAAAGGTAGGTTCTTCACTCAGTAAGGGCGTGGAAAGCTCTGTCTGCAACAGTAGTAGACTTGCCAAGTTTAAGGGCATTTAAACGGACTGGATAAGTAAATGGCTGATAATGGAATAGTGTAGGTTAGATGGGCTTCAGACCGGTTTCACAGGTCAGTGCAACATCAAGGGCCGAAGGGCATGTACTGCACTGTGTTGTTCTATGTTCTCCATCTAATGTTGGATACTGGGAATTCTGCAAGCACAGGCATATTTGTATGTACTGGAAGCTACATATATTAATAGGCAAGGCCCTGTTGTTTGCTGAGAGAAAAAAAACATGTACACACACTTTGCTTGTTTCAACTCAATATAATAAGCGACAACCATTCTCTGGCCAATCTTTCCTTAAACAATATGCTCATTCCAGGTGTCAATCTAATAAATATTTTCCAGTTGCCAATGCATTTTAAAAGTTAATTTCTCAGGCCAATGCCTTGATCAATGTGTCCTGGTTTAAAATTTGAACAAAGTTTGACAGTTAATGAATTGATGCATTCTCCCTGGCAATCAGAATGTACCTTTTTATACAGCTTAAATGTTGGTTTCCCTTTACAGTAGTATTGAATTGACAAATGTAAGATGAAAAGCTTCAACAAAAGGTGTGCTTTTCACAGCAAATACTCAAGCTCTATACAACTAAATAACTATTTGGATTAGACTTTGGAAAACTCTAGTTAGGTTCAAGTTTTGTTTTACTTTTTGCTCCTGGCATGATTACTGACCAGTAGATTAACTGTTCATTTTCTCACTGCTGTTTCTGGGATCTTATTATGTGAAAATTCTTTGTTTCCTCTTACATAAGTGACAGTATTTTCAACATATTTAGTCAACTTTAAAAGAACCTTCAGAACTGAAAGGCACAATACAAGCTTATTTGAGCTTACTTCCCTTTTGACCAAGTGTAAGACCAGAAGTTTAATATTTTCTGATTCACTTGTTGCAGTTCACCACCTGTTGTGTTTTTTTCTATTTATTCAAGGGATGTTCGTGTCGCTGGCTAGACCGGCATTTATTCCTCATCCGTGACTGGAATAGTGGCTAAGTTTGGAATCACATGTAGGCCAGACCAGGTAAAGATGGCAGTTTCCTTCTCTAAGGGACACTCTTGAACTAGATGGGATTTTCCCCGAATAATTGTTGATGAATTCTTTAATACCAGATTTTGAATTGAATTCAAATTCTAGTATTTGCCATGCCAGATTTGAACCTGGGTCTCCTGAACATTTATCTGGGGCACTGGATTAACACTACAGCCATGTAATACCAGTGGTCCTCTCTTATGTTCCTGATTTCTCAACTCCTCCTGAACTGATAACTTCAGTGGTCTCTTATAAAGGCTTCCACTATTCACTATCCTCCACGTCTGCTCTGCTCATCCAACATAACTTGACCCCTCCTTCCCTCACTGTTCTCCTTCCACCCCTATTCTGCAATCCCCAGTCCTGCTCAACATTCCCGATTAGTGCAGGGGGAGGACAGAAGTAGAGTTCCATCTCCTCTTCTCTAACCAGTGCGTTCTACACCTTCCTCCCAAACTATGCCTTTCTCCTGTCTTTAAACCTCCTACCCTCCTCAACTGAAACCCTGTCCTTCCTGTGCTTTCTATCTGGACTTCCTCAGCAATCCAGATCCTCCCCCCTACTCAAACCCGGACCTCCCCACACCCCACTACCTTCTCTCTACTGTAAACCCCCTCCTCCTTGCTCAGACCCTGTCTTCCTTCCTCCTTTCCCCTCCCCTCCCCCCTCACTTCCCTCCTCTGCAGCTCCTCCAACCAAACTGACTCTCAACAGGATGCTGCATGAAATGACACTGATCTTGCCCCTCTGGTGTGACGCCTGCAGTCAAACATGTTACAGCTCAGCACGAGAGAGCCGCGTTTATTTCGTAATAACCGGATGATGAGACACTTGCACACAACAGCAACACTTTTTTTTTTAAAAAAAGAGGTAAAACTTCAACATGCAACCAATGGTCCATAGGTAGGGGAGGAAATAAAAAAAAAGTCCTTTGCTAGTTAACCCTTGCACGCGATGCTGCGAGTGCAGGAGAGATACAGAGAAGCGAGTCCCTCCCCTATTGTTGCACTTCAGTGAGGCGGCCCCTGACGCTGTGTGTATAAGAGGTCGTGCTGGCAGGCAGCCGGGTGGAGATCTCAAACGGTGGGGCCATATTACAGCTGTACCCAGCGCCCTGTTCGTACACCGGGGCAGTAAGCACACGCATCACTGTATTCTCTCGTAGGAAAAGGATTCATTTAGTTGTCAGGTAATATATATATCATCTCACAGTAGCCGGCAACTCGTTTTTCTTAATAAAACTGCTTTAAAAACTTGCTGGTAAAATTTGCTGATAACGCGTCTTATGCATATGTATTTGCATTTTTTTGAAAAGTCTCTGGTTAAATCAAGATGAGATTGTAATTTGTTTCAAACATACGAAACACAAAGTACTTTTTTAAAACATCGGTTCATGTTTTCTGCTTATAATGGTGTTCAGTTAATATTGTGTTTGGCCTTGAGGTGAGTTACACTCTGGTTAACACGCTAGTCCTTTTTTACAGAGTAACAGCAGTTGACTGTTTTATTTTCCTTTTTTTTCAGAACCTTGTATTATGATCATTCGGCGTTTAACTTCTGAACTTTCTATGGAACAAAGGCAGAGCCAAAGTATAGTTAAAAAGAGTTTCAACGAGCGGGATACTTTTAGAGAATCCTGGACATCTCTTTGTTAGCTGCCCTGGCCCACTGGATCTGACAACAGGTACCTCCACACCATTTACTGTCTTTAACGGAGTTCCGGGGCGAGTTTATTGACAGTTAGCATTTATAACATTCAGTGTAAAGTTACATTTCCGTGATCCATGAGCTGAGTTCCTGGTTGATAATTGCTTGCCTTAACCGTTTTTTGTGTGTGCGAAATTCCTGTTGTGACTCATTTTAATCCGTTTCCTTCCCCAATGACTCACGTTGAATATATTCACTAATCAGCAGTTGCCGGAAGGAGGCACAAAATGTGAGGACTCAGATATTTTGACAGAATCCGTTAAAGTTGCAACATTATCGAGACATGAGCTAAAGGAATGCTATGTGGCCGTGAGGTGGGAGCTGTGGCGACATACTCGACCCACAGTGCCACCATCATTATATTAAACTCCCACGGATGACTCCTCCAGAATTCTAGGCTGCGATTTTGTCTCCCATTTCACATCAAATATTAGATTAGATTACTTACAGTGTGGAAACAGGCCCTTCGGCCCAACAAGTCCACACCGACCCTCCGAAGAGCAACCCACCCACACCCATTCCCCTACACCTAACACTGGGCAATTTAGCATGGTCAATTCACCTAACCCGCACATTTTTGGACTGTGGGAGGAAACCAGAGCACCCGGAGGAAACCCATGCAGACACGGGGAGAATGTGCAAACTCCACACGGACAGTTGCCTGAGGCGGGAATCGAACTTGGGTCTCTGGCGCTGTGAGGCAGCAGTGCTAACCACTGTGCCACATTGATTCTGCATTGAATCCTGACGCAGACCCAAATAATTTGTTTTTAAACTTTGCAATCAAATTGTGTTTAGTTTGAGATTGTGCTGGAAATCACTGGCTCAGTTCTGGTTTAATGATCCTAGTCCTGAAGTGCTCAATAGAGCAGACTGCACCTGTAGAGAAAAAAATAAACTCAATTCATTGTTTCAGGTTATTTCAAAACTGGCAAAGGTTAGAGATAAACTAATGCTTTTTTAAAGCTGGTAAGGAAGGAAAGAGAGGCTGCAGTAGTTTGGGATATAGGAGTGATTAAATGACAAAGAATGGTTGAAGTAAGGCTAAAAGATAACAAAAGGTGACAAGCCAACACTGACACTTGGTGATTGAAGGTGGCTTTAAAAACATGGGTGTTGTGGTTAAACTTTAAGCTGTTGAACTCTATTCAAAAGTCAGTTTATAAAATGCCTCCTCAAAACAGGTGGGGCTGTTCCTCAAGCTGCTGCTGAACTTTAACAGATTGAGGTTCAGATTGGAGAATTAAAATGGCAAATAACTGAAAGTATGACACCATTCTGTTCAGCAAAACAGCAACACTGATGTGGTCTCTCCAATGTGGAGAAGACAGCATTTAGTGTGGTGAGTAACAGTATGCTAAGTTTGGAATATAAAGTGACTTAGTGTGTGTTTGGTGCCTAGATGATGGAGAACGGGTACTGTGTGCTGAGGGTGATCAAAGCATGAACCAGATGGCAGAGTCCCATCAGACAGGCTTGAAGGGGAGTTGGAGACTTTGGTGGCAGCTTGGTGAATGTAGCAGAAATGGCCGAGAATGAGCTGTTGAATGGAGAAGGTGAGGACATGGGGAGCCTAATGAGCCTGGGAGCAATTTAGTGAGGAAAGAATTTAGGAAATGAGAGAGACATAGGGGCAATCATAGTAGGGGTTATCCTCTTTGTGAAATCATCAGCCTGACTAGCTCCTGCAATCTATCCTCTGCAAATGCAAAGTTGTTCAAAACTTTGCTACCTACATCCTATGTTCCCTCTAATTTCACTGGTCACTGTGAGGACCTCCAGAGGTCTGTGCACATCAGCACTGGTGAAACTGGAACAGAATGGATCAGGCTGACACATTACTGTTCCCTTGAGTCATGCTAAACTTGTTCAATTTCACCCCTGGAAATAAACTACTTTTTTGGTTTGCTGTTTAGGCTAGCAATTATTACTCATCCCTCTTTTCCCAGAGGGCAGTTCAGAGTCAACTACATTGCTGTGGGTCTGGTGTCACATGTAGGCCAGACCAGGATAGGATAGCAGATACCTTGTCTAAAGGATATGAAAGAACCAGATAGGTTTTTTCTGACATTTTGAAATGGTCATCATTAGACTCTTAATTCCAGAATTTTTTTAAAAAAATTCAATTCTATTTGCCTTGGCTGGATTAGAACCTGGGTCACTGGATTAATAGTTCAGTGATAAAACCATGATGCCAACATCTTCCCTGTAATTTTGGTAGCTCTTGGTTAAATAACATGTCGAATTTTCAAATTCTCATTCGGATTTGGAAATCTCTCCATGTTAGCCCCCTCCAGTCTCTCTGGTCTCCTTCAGCCTCTCATCTTTCTAGAATCATCAGAGTCATATGTTCAACTACCAAGAGTTCACTCTCTATCGCTCTTTTAAGATGCATATTAAAACCTACCTTTGACCAAGCTTTTGATCATGTTTCCTTATATGGCTCGGTGTCAGATATTGTTTTTATAATGCTTCCACAAAATACCTTGGGATACCTCCATTATGTCAAAGGTTGTAAATAAAATTTTGTTTTTTAGCAGCTGCACTGATTGTAGAAGGTGACATCAGCTGATAAAATGAGATGGAGAAACTGAGGGAATAGAATAAACTGCCTTTTGGGAAACTGGGTGGGTGGAAGTGTAAGCAAGGTAGCTGAGGGAATGACTTGACTTGTTTTTAGAGTAATTAAATCTGGTAATTTATAGGCTCACAGAGAGATATTAAGGAGAAGAAAATGTCCACCTAATGCCTTGCATTGTTTAGAATTTGTATTGTTGTAACAATGCACCATTTCAGGGAAGTAAATTTGATACTGCTAATGTGCCCTGTGATCAACTGCTAATGCTATCTGACATGATCGATCTAGCTAACTTACAATTTATTAGGAAATGGACAATAGGCATAGACTTATCAATAGTGTCCACATTCTGAGAACAAATACATTAACCTTCACTGTTTTCTTTAATAACTTGTGTGTCTTAGAATTCTATCTTTGTTCATCATTTCAGAATGTTGTCATTTTCCAACATTTTCCCATCAATTAGTCCTCCATAACAATGATCTGCCTCTTTGCAATGTTCCCCTTGTGTTCATTCTGATGATATGAATTGCACAGAAACAAGATAGGTTTAAGAAAACCTAAACTGTTGATACTATTTTGAATTTGAGAATTTTGAAATTTCTGTTAGTTAGAGCCCACTGGGGTAAGAAGGCTGAGTTTGCAGTAGTGAGTTAATCTGACTACTGCCAGTTTTTGTAGATCTGCCTTTCAGTTTTTCACCTGGGCTTGCATTGTAGTTTGACTTGAATCATGATGAAAGAAGCCAGTGAACTTTGTTGAAATATAAACCGTTTTTTTGTTTAACTGTTGAAAGAGCTCCATTGTGATCTTTCTGTTGACTCCCCTCATGCTCACTCAGCTCCTCTTGTTCATGAGACCCATTACTTGCTCCTCCAATCCATTTCCCCCTAAATTACTGACTATCCTGGTCTGGTCCATGTTTTCTGATATTGCAACTGCTCTCTCCCTGTCTTTAATTTGCTGAGGAGCTGGTATGAAAGTTGAGGCTTGGTGTAAATTGGCTATGATCTTCTTCTTGAAAGATAGGACAGACTAAAGGGGCTGAATGTCCTTTTTATACTTTGATTTCTTTGTTCTATCGCTTTTCTGGCCCCCAGCACATAGTCTGCTGCCTAACCACCAAACCCATCCTTCTCTCTGGGAGCTGTCTGAAGCTGAACTGGAATATTCACAGCCTTGATTTCTTGCAGAGAATCCAATGAGCTTCCAACCCCTCTGTCAGTCCATCTATTTATTTAAAAGCTGTCTCTTCGACCAACTCTTTGTTACCCTTTCTAATTTCTACTTTTTCTGATTTTGGTGTATTTTCAAATTACTTCTGTGAATGGTCATGCAATATTTTTGAAGTTTAAGGTATCATGTAAATGGTGTTGTCTGGTAGCCATAGAAACACCAATGTGAATTACAATTTTTACGTGGATTTTAGTTTGTTAATAGAATTTTCTGGGTGGTTTGCAGGATGCTAGACATAGTAATGTCGTATTACTGGAGCAAATGGACGAATGATCATTATCATATTTCCACCTAGCCTTAACTTAGCATTGTTTTCCTTTTTACGTGTGCTTAGAACAGCTTTGGAATTTACAGAATATTTTTCCATAACTCAGCTCTGGGTATAGTTGCAAGCTGGACCATTTTATTAATAGGAATTGCTATCTTGAAATGCGCACAGATTTTTTTCACTGTGTAGATTTTAGTGCATAAACAAAGTATTGAATGTCTTATTTTGCAAGAGATTTTATCGTGGCCTCAGGTTGTTTTGTTCCTTTTTATCTACTGCTATAAATGTTCTCTGACAGAGTAGAGGCAATTATTTGTCTTATGTATTGGTTTCACAGGGCGAAGCAGATGTTACTTACGTTTCAGTCCAGCCCTAGCAACAGAATCAACCAATTGTGTGCCAGCCCTTCTATTATTCATCCCTGAAGGAATCTGATCTTGTTTAACCTGGTCTCTGCTGGTGCCAGATTACCCTTTTGATGTTTAAATGATCTAGCCTAAATCTAAGGAGTATAAAGATTTTTTTTGTTTAAAACTAAATGATAGAAACCGGAAACAAAAACCGAAGATGTTGGCAATGTATAGAGACAAAACAAAACACGTCGTCATTTAATGATTTGAGTAATTTTTCAGTTTCAGTACTGAAGATGATTTAATGTCTTAGAAAAAAAGGGAAGGTGTATTTTAGAATAAAACAAAATAAAAGAAAAGGCAAATAGCTAAGATACTGATGAGCTATTCTCATTTTGAGGGTAGATGGTGGGTTGTGGGTGTGCAATTGGAGAATCAATGACCTGGAGACTCCAATCTCAACTGAAATGTTTTGGAAACAGGAACAGGCTTGCTCAGTAAATAACAAATCTATTTTCCATTCTCTCCTGTTGGCTAGAAGGTAGGAGACACAAGGTGGTAGGGGAGGGTTGTTTTTCGGACTGGAGGGCTGTGACCAGCGATGTGCCACAAGGATCGATGCAGGGTCCATGCTTTTTGTCATTTATACAAATAATTTTGATGTGAATATAGGAGGTATGGTTAGCAAATTTGCTGAGACTCTAAAATTGGTGCTGTAGCGGACAGCGCAGAAGGTTACCTTGATGCAATGCGTCCTTGATCAGATGGACAAATGGGCCAAGGACTGGTAGATGGAGTTTAATCTGGATAAATGTGAGGTGCTATGTTTTGGTAGGGCAGGACTTGTACATATTAATGCTAAAGTCCTGAGGAGTGTTACTGAACCATCGAAAGCGGGTTTGGAGTACCTTGAAGGCGGAATCACAGGTAGACAGGGTAGTGAAAAAGGCATTTGATATGCTTACCTTTGTTGCTCAGTGCATTGAGTACAGGAGTTGGGAAGTCATTTTGCAGCTGTACAGGATATTGGTTCGCCTACTTCTGGAATATTATGTTCAGTTCTGGCCTCCCTGCTACAGGAAAGATGTTGTTAAACTTGAGAGGGTGCAGAAAAGATTTACAAAAATGTTACCAAGGTTGGAAGGTTTGAGCTATAGGGAGAGGCTGAATAGGTGGTGGTTATTTTACCTGGAGTGTTGGAGGCTGAGGAGTGACCTTATAGTAGTTTATAAAATCATGAGGGGCATGAATAGGGTGAATAGTAAAGGTCTTTTTACCAGGGTAGGGGAGTCCAACTAGAGGGCATAGGTTTAAGGTGAGAGGGGAAAGGTTCCTTTTAAATCTAAGGGGCAACTATTTCATGCAGAGGGTGGTGCATATAAGGAACGAGCTGCCAGAGGAAGTGGTGGAGGCTGTTACAATTACAACATTTAAAAGGCATTTGAATGGGTAAATGAATAGGAAGGGTTTAGAGGGATATGGGAAAAATGCTTGCAAATGGGATTGATCACTTTAGAATATCTGGTTGGCATGGATGAGTTGGACTGAATGGTCTGTTTCTGTGCTGTACATCTGACTGTCAGATTTTTTTGCAGTTGAGGGGTTGGGACACAAATCATTGAAAACATTACACATCTTCTTTTAAGTAATTTTGAGCCCTGAAGTTATAAAATTGAGTTGAGACTGAGACTGCAAAGTACTCTGGAGAAAGATGGGTTAATGTTCATTAGAGCTGCAAGGCAATGATTTATTGGGTAGGAAAATGGACAGGACAATGTGGGAATGGGAGGTAGCGCTTAAGTGACAAGCCACAGTGATATCCGTGTCATGGCTTTTACTTGCTTTCTGCTCTTTCATCTCAGCAGTTTCTGTATCTGATGGGTTACCTTCTGCCATCCATATCATTCCATGGCCATTACACCATTTTCCTTCTATCCGTGCACATGAATCAATGCTCCCTGTAGTTTACAAGTTTGTAACACCCTCTTTTTCCTTTCCTTAGTTATAGTCCTCCTTGGCCTCCTGCACTGTGCCACCAAGTGTGACACAAGGTTCACGAACCATGTATTTTCTCTCCGATAGGAGGGCAAAATAATTGTTCCTTTGTTCTATAATGTCTTTCCATTCCTTTACTGAAATTATTTTTTTTAGATTGATAAATTCATGCTTCTGTGTTAAGGAAGTAACTGGTCATTGGACTCGCTAATTTTTGTTGTGACTGGAGGATCTGTTTTTATTTCCACCTGTCCTGCTTTCCACCTCTACCAATATTTCAGAGATCCTTTCTAAAGAACATTTCTAACCAGCTCATGGTTGACTGATTTGTATAATTGCAGCACTTTCTGTTGGTATTAAAATCTAACTGGAAAGGTTATAAATATTTAAGTGCCATTGATTGGTGTTTTCTGTTTTAGAAATAATTTTCTTCCTGTCTTCTGAGAAAACTGGCTCATTTGGGGATGTAGATCCACAGACATAAGTCACTTCCATTAATTCACCTGAGTTCAGTATTTCTTCATGTTCCTTCATTGAGAGTTGGAAAACCATTTACTCATAGAGGTGGTTGAAACTTGTGCTCTTGCCAATCTGTGCAGCATTCCATTTGCAACCTTGGTAATAATTATATACAATAAGGCTGCAGCTTGTCCTGGACTTTTTTAAAAAAAATATATAAACTGCCTCCCATTCTCCAACCAGCACGCCAACTGCTTCTTTGGTTAATTTTGCACATGAAATTATGAAAAGTAATTTCAGTAAAGGACAAAGGAACAATGATTTTGTCCAGAATTCTGTCCTGTCCTGATCCAAATCAAATATTGCTGCATTACAAAAGCAGCTACTATAGTTGCCAATGGAAAATCTGATTTGTGTGTGCTGATTAGAAATATTGCACTTCACTACATTGCATCCTACCACGTTATTTGTCAAATGCTTGCAGGAACAATACCTTGTTTTTCTTTTTGACAGGTCATCTATTATTGACTCAAGAACTTGTCTGACTTTGCATGTAAACATCTTTTCTCCAAAACACATTCCTCTTGACACACAACTTAATGACATGCAGGAAAAGCTTTGTTAATGAGGGCCTCTTGTGGCCCCCTATCTCTGAGCCTCCTTATCTGAAGAAGGATGCTCTTTTGTGTGTTCCCTCCACATCCAGGTTTATCATTCCTGGGATAGCAGGACTGACTTATTAAGGGAAACTGGGTTGTTGATGTTTATTTTCACTGGAACTAAGCAGAACAAGGGAGGATCTCCATAGAAACCTAACCAGACTAAACCAGATAAATACAAGAAGGATGTTTCCGATGACCAGGGAGTCCAGGACTAGAGGTCGTGGTCTAGACTAAGAAGACAGGATAGACCATGAAGAGAAACCTCTCTCATGGAGCGTGGTGAGCCTGTGGAATTCTCTGCCATAGAAAGTTTTTGAGACCAAATCATTGAATGTTTTCAAGACTGAGTTAGATATAGATTTTGTCATGTATATTTGAGTGTAGGAATACTGTAGAACAATGAAAAGCGTACAATGTCACTAGTTAGATATAGAAATAGAGTCATAGAGATGTACAGCATGGAAACAGACCCTTCAGTCCGACTCGTCCATGCCTACCAGGTATCCTAACCTAATCTAATCCCATTTGCCAGCACTTAGCCCATATCCCTGTAAATCCTTCCTATTCATATACCCATCTAGATGCCTTTGAAATGCTGTAATTGTACCAGTCTCCTCCACTTCATCTGGCAGCTCATTCCACACACTCACCACCCTCTGTGAAAAGGTTGCTTCTTCGGTCTCTTTTATATCTTTCCCCTCTCACTCTAAACCTATTCCCTCTAGTTCTGGACTTCCCCACCCCAGGGAAAATACCTTGTCCATTTATCTTATCCATGCCCCTCATGATTTTATAAACCTCTATAAGGTCACCCCTCAGCCTCTGATGCTCCAGGGAAAACAGTACCCAGCCTATTCAACCTCTCCCTTTGACTGAAATCCTCCAACCCTGGCAACATCCTTGTAAATCTTTTCTGAACCGTTCAAGTTTCACAATATCTTTCCGAAAGGAAGGAGACCAGAATTGCACACAGTATTCCAACAGTGGCCTAACCAATGTCTTGTACAGCTGCAATATGACCTCCCAACTCCTGTACTCAATACTCTGACCGATAAAGGAAAGCATACCAAACACCTTCTTCACTATCCTATCTACCTGCAACTCTACTTTCAAGGAACTATGAACCTACACTCCAAAGTTTGTTTGTTCAGCAACACTCCCTAGGACCTTACCATTAAGTGTATAAGTCCTGCTCTGATTTGCTTTTCTAAAATGCAGCACCTCTCATTTATCTAAATTAAACTCCATCTGCCACTCCTCAGCCTATTGGCCCATCTGATCAACATCCTGTTGTACTCTGAGGTAACTTTTTTTTTCGCTGTTCACTATACCTCTGATTTTGGTGTCATCTGCAAACTTACTAACTATACTTCCAATGTCCACATCCAAATCATTTATATAAATGATAAAAAGCAGTGGATGCAACATTGATCCTTGTGACACATCACTGGTCACAAGCCTGCAGTCTGAAAAGCACCTCCCTCCCCCACCCCCCCACTACCACCCTCTGTCTTCTATCTTCAAGCCAGTTCTGTATCCAAATCGCTAGTTCTCCACATGATCTAACCTTGCTAACCAGTCTCCCTGAGGACTTGGAATTTAAGCAATCAAAGGATACGGGGACAAAGCAGGAATAAGGAATTCAGTTGGATGATCGGCTGTGATCCGATTGAATGAGACAGCAGACTCAAACGGCTGAACGGTGGCCTCCTATTTTGAGTTTCTAGATGTCCGTGTTCTAGCACCACCTAACCCAGAGGTGTGTTATAACGTGCCCAAACAGATTTGATTTAAAATAACTGCCAAGACACTGCTGTAGAGCTTGTGGTGAATCTAAAGTCAATTTGTTTGGCTACTAGAAACACTTCTTTTCCAGAGTTCGATAGATTCAGGATCAGTTCCTGCGGATTGAAAGGTGGCTAGTGTTGTACCACTTTTTAAGAAAGCTGGGAGACAGAAAGTAGGAAATTTATAGACCAGTTAGTCTGACCTCCATGGAGGGAAAGATGCTGGAGTCTATTATAAAGGATGAAATTATGACACATCTGAATAGTAGTAACAGGATAGGTCAGAGTCAGCATGGATTTATGAAGGGGAAATCATGCTTGACGAATCTTTTGAGGATGTAACTCTGAAGATGGACGAGGGAGATCCAGTAGATGTAGTGTACCTGGACTTTCAGAAAGCTTTTGATAAAGTCTCACAGGAGGTTAGTAGCAAAATTAGGGCTCATGGTATTGGGGGCAATGTACTAACTTGGATTGAAAGTTGGTTGGCTGATAGGAAACAAAGAGTAGTGATAAACGGCTCCATTTTGGAATAGCAGGCAGTGACCAGTGGGGTACCGCAGGGATCAGTGCTGGGACCGCAGCTTTTTACAATATATATTAATGATATAGAAGATGGTATTAGTAATAACATTAGCAAATTTGCTGATGATACAAAGCTGAGTGGCAGGGTGAAATGTGAGGAGGATGTTAGGAGATGACAGGGTGACCTGGACAGGTTAGGTCAGTGGTCAGATGCATGGCAGATGCAGTTTAATGTGGATAAATGTATGGTTATCCACTTTGGCAGCAAGAACAGGAAGGCAGACTACTACCTCAATGGAATCGATTTATGTAAAGGGGCAGTACAGAGAGATCTGGGGGTTCTTGTACACCACTCAATGAAGGTCTGCATGCAGGTACAGCAGGTAGTGAAGAAGGCTAATAGCATGCTGGCCTTCATAACAAGAGGGATTGAGTATAGAAGCAAAGAGGTTCTTCTGCAGCTGTACAGGGCCCTGGTGAGACCACACTTGGAGTACTGTGTGCAGTTCTGGTCTCCAAATTTGAGGAAAGACGTTCTGGCTATTGAGGGAGTGCAGCATAGGTTCACGAGGTCAATTCCTGGAATGACGGGACTACCTTACGCTGAAAGACTGGAGTGACTGGCTTGTATACCCTTGAATTTAGAAGACTGAGAGGGGATTTGATTGAGACATATAAAATTATTAAAGGATTGGACACTCTGGAGGCAGGAAACATGTTTCTGCTGATTGGTGAGTGCCGAACCAGAGGACACAGCTTAAAAATACAGGGTAGACCATTTAGGACAGAGATGAAGAGAAACTTCTTCACCCAGAGAGTGGTGGCTGTGTGGAATGCTCTGCCCCAGAGGGCAGTGGAGGCCCAGTCTCTGGATTCATTTAAGAAAGAGTTGGATAGAGCTCTCAAGGATAGTGGAATCAAGGGTTATGGAGATAAGGCAGGAACAGGATACTGATTAAGGATGATCAGCCATGATCATATTGAATGGCGGTACAGGCTTGAAGGGCAGAATGGCCTACTCCTGCATCTATTGTCTATTTAGACCATGTAGACCTACTTAGTCGACTGGTATTATTGAATGCCACCAGCAGTGCACAGCCAGTATATTGAATACAGCTTTCAAGGAATAGCTCAGTCATCCTTTTAACTGGAAGCTTTTTTTAAAAGAAGTTGTTTAACTAACTTAAACCTTAATTTTTGCAGCAATGTCTCACAGTCCACCTGTAATATTTTAAAAAGCCAAAGAGTTTTTTATATTCACAGTATGTGGCTGTTGAAGGCTAGGCCCATATTAATGGCCTATCCATAATTGTCCTGGAGAAGGCAGTGGTGAGCTGCCTTTTTTGAAATGCTGCTGCCTTGGGTACGCCCATAGTGCTGTTAGGAAGGAAGATATAGGATCTTGACCTAGCAACAGTGAGGTACTGCGCTACATTTTCGAAGTCAGGATGGAGAAAGGCTTGGAACAGAATGTACAGGTGGTAATGTTCCCATGTATCTGTTGCCCTTGTCCTAGGTGGTAGAGGTAGTGGGTTTGGACAGTGCTGTTGGAGGAACCTTGATGTGAGTTCCTGCAGTGAATTTTGTAGATGGTACACACACTGTTGTCGTTATGCAGTTGTAGTGAATGGGCTAAGTGTTGAAGGTACAAAAACCAAAATTGCTGGTCAAGTTCATCAGGTCTGGCAGCATCCGTGGAGAGAAAGAGTTAACCTTCCTCAATCTCTTGAATGTGCTGAGTCAAATTAGGAGACATTTTGTGTCCTGGAGGGTGTCCTCCTGAGTGTTTTTGGAGCTGGTCCCATCCAGGCAAGTGCAGAGTATTCTATCACATTCCTGACTTGTGCCTTGCAGATAATGGATAGGCTGTGGGGAGCTAAATGATGAGTTACTCGCATCTGTCCTGCCCTTGTTGTCACTGTATTTTCATGGCTGGCTCAGTACGGTGTGGTGGAGGCAGATACAATATCGTTTTCAAAGGAGAAATGGGATCCATTTCGGATTTTAAAAATTGCTTTATGGGGAATGGTGAGGTAGTGATCTGATTGCTCTTGCAGAAAACCATGTTTAGATTAAAAATTTACTTCATGTAAGGAGTTTATTCCATGATTCCAACATTGGCCAATTTACCCATCCTTTTTGTTTGATTCGGAATCTGTCTAAAGGTGCTTATTGAGTGGATTGTGCATAAAACTGCAGATGCTATCCTGCCTTCCTACTAATGCTAAAATTAGTGTGAGAATTAGCCCTCCTACATGGATTCAAAGACTCACTACTTCCTCTCTGTCCCATATAAATAGAATGAAACTCCCACCACTCTGAAAAACGTTCAGGTCCTTGCATGCACAAATTATGTTCCTGTTCTTTACCTTCACCATAACTTCCTGCTTAAAGAGGCAATCTCATAAAAAAAAATCTCTAAATTTTTTCAAGCTAGATTTAGGAACAAGGACATCCCATGATATCCTATTTAAAACTGGAATTCTGTTCCTTTTCTGCAGTAATGTTTTTTGTGCCACATATTTGACCAATACCTAGTTTCCAGCACAAAACCCCCAATTCATCAACTTAACTGATGCATAACATAGCTGAGCTGAATTACTGACAACTGCCTGTAGCAGAACTGAAAATGAGCAGAGTGGTGATGCAAATCATTGAGGAAGTACCTCTGGCTTTATGCATTGACATAAAAGGAAACTGATTGCAATCAGCAGATGGTAAATTTAAATTTGGTTATTTTAGAAAATTACATTGTGCAAGTACATCTTTGACTCTACGACTGTCTTGTAACTATGCTAATGTTTTACATTCTGTTAAATAAGTAATGTTTAAAATTTCTGCAAACAATTTATATTTAAAAATCTACAAATCCATGGTGTCAGCTTTGCAGTACCAGTTATGATCCTTTTAAAAAGGAAAGGCTGGTAGGTGTAGGAGATGCTGGATGACTAGAGAAATTGAGGTTTTGGTGAAGAAAAATAAGGAAGCATATGTCAGGTATAGACAGCAGTTTTGAGTCAATCCTTCGAATATAAAGGCAGTAGGAGTATACATAAGAGGGAAATCAGGAGGGCAAAAAAGGATTATGAGATAGCTTTTGGCAAGTAAAGTTAAGGAGAATCCAAAGGGTTTTTTTATAAATACATTGACAAAAGGGTAACTAGGGAGAGAATAGGGCCCCTCAAAGATCAGCAAGACAGCCTGAGTGGAGATGGGGAAGATAATAAACAAGTATTTTGCATCAGTGTTTACTGTGGAGAAGGACATGGAAGGTATAGAATGTGGGGAAATAGATGGTGACATTTTGAAAATTCTCCATATTATAGAGGAGGAGAAGGTGCTGTACGTCTTGAAATGCATAGAAGTGGATAAATCTCCAGGACTCGGTCAGATGTACCCTGGAACTCTGTGGAAAACTAGGAAAGTGATTGCTAGGCCCTTTGTTGAGATATTTGTACCACAAGTGATATGCCAGAAGACTGGAGGTTGACTAATGTGGTGCCACTATTTAAGAAAGGTGGTAAGGAAAAGCCAGGGAACTATAGACTGGTGAGTCTGACATTGGTGGTAGGTAAGCTGTTGGAGAGAATCTGGAGAGACTGGATTCAGACGTATTTAGAAAGGCGAGGACTGATTAGGGATAGTCAGCATGGCTTTGTGCGTGGGAAATCATGTCTCACTAATTTGATTGAGTTCTTTTGTAAAAGTGACAAAGATTCAGGGCAGATCAGTAGAAATGATCTATATGGACTTCAGTAAGGAGTTCAACAAGGTTTCTCATGGGAGACTGGTTAGCAAGGTTAGATCTCATGGAATACAGGGAGAACTAGCCATTTGGATACAGAACTGGCTTGAAGGTACAAGACAGAGCGTGGTGGTGGAGGGTTGCTGGAGGCTTGTGACCAGTGGTGTGCCACAAGGATCAGTGCAGTATCCACTACTTTTCGTCATTTATATAAATTATTTTGCATGTGAACATAACTATATTTACTAAGTTTGCAGGTGACACTAAAATTGGAGGTGTAGTGGACAGTGAAGAAGATTACCTCATAGTACAACAGGATCTTGATCAGATGGGCCAATGGGCTGAGGAGTGGCAGATGGCGTTTAGTTTAGATAAATGTGAGGTGCTGCATTTTGGAAAAGCAAATCAGAGCAGGACTTCTACACTTAATGGTAAGGTCCTAGGGAGTGTTGCTGAACAAAGAGACCTTGGAGTGCAGGTTCATAGTTTCTTGAAAGTGGAGTCGCAGGTAGATAGAATAGTGAAGAAGGCATTTGGTATGCTTTCCTTTATTGGTCAGAGTATCGAGTACAGGAGTTGGGAGATCATATTGCGACTCTACAGGACATTGATTAGGCCACTTTTGGAATATTGCGTGCAATTCTGGTCTTCCTATCAGAAGGATGTTGTGAAACTTGAAAGGGTTCAGAAAAGATTTACAAGGAAGTTGCCAGGGTTGGAGGATTTGAGCTACAGGGAGAGGCTGAACAGGCTGGGGCTGTTTTTCCTGGAGTGTTGGAGGCTGAGGGGTGACCTTTTAGGGGTTTATAAAATCATGAGGAGCATGGATAGAATATATAGAAAAGGTCCTTTTCCCTGGGGTGGGAAAGTCCAGAAGTAGAAGGGATAGGTTTAGAGTGAGAGGGGAAAGATATAAAAGGGAACTAAGGGGCAACTTTTTCATGCAGAGAATAATGCATGTATGGAATGAACTGCCAGAGGATGTGGAGGCGGCTGGTACAATTACATTATTTCAAAGGCATCTGGATGCATATATGAATAGAAAGGATTTGGAGGGATATGGGCCAAATAATAGCAAATTGGACTAGTTGAATTTGGGATATCTGGTTGGCATGGATGAGTTGGACCGAAAGGTTTGTTTCCCTGCTGTATGTCTCTCTGACTCTAATTGCATCCTCCACCTTGTTCCTAATGATGGGATAGGTGTGATTTCAGTGTTTGGCAGCATCTTTGGGGTTGGGCTGGAGGGGAGAAGAGAGGAGAGAAGTAAATGATAGATGAAAATGGAATTGAGAGAGAGAGAAGCAGTTGGGCAGAGAAAGGAATGGGTAAGGTTCAGCCTGAGGTAATTAGAAGCAGAAAATGAGATGCTGTCTTCCAGCTTGCCCAGCCCGAGACAGTGACGTTGGCCAGGGAATACCGTGGTGTGTTGAAGTGGGGGCTCTGTAACCTTCAGGATTCACCATTTGAGTTCATTAATCTCTCTCTGTCTCCCTCTCTCTGTCTTCCAGCTCTATCCAACTATCATTTACTCTTTCATATCAGTTCTGAAGAAGGGTCACTGGACCCAAAATATTATTAGAACAAGTCAACATGGATTTAGTAAGGGGAGGTCGTGCTTGACAAACCTGTTGGAATTCTTTGAAGAGGTGACAAGTAGGTTAGACCAGGGAAACCCAGTAGATGTGGTCTACCTAGACTTCCAAAAGGCCTTTGATAAGGTGCCACACAGGAGGCTGCTGAGCAAGGTGAGGGCCCATGGTGTTCGAGGTGAGCTACTGGTATGGATTGAGGATTGGCTGTCTGATAGAAGGCAGAGAGTTGGGTTCAGTGTTGGGGCCGCAGCTGTTCACATTATATATTAATGATCTGGATGAAGGGACTGGGGGCATTCTAGCGAAGTTTGCTGATTGATACAAAGTTAGGTGGACAGGCAGGTAGTACTGAGGAAGTGGGGAGGCTGCAGAAGGATCTAGACAGTTTGGGAGAGTGGTCCAGGAAATGGCTGATGGAATTCAATGTGAGCAAATGCAAGGTCTTGCAC